>NC_057419.1:111792658-112147422 GCF_019320065.1 Cervus canadensis
AGCTAGCCCGGTCATCATCAGTACTTGTCTGTGTGTTAGTTGCTTAGTTGTGTCCGATTCTTCTCAACCCCACGGACTGCAACCTGAGAGTCTCCTTTGTCCTTGGGATTTCCTAGGCAAGAATACTGGAGTGAGGTGCCATTTCCTTCTCCAGGGGTCAGCACTTGTCTTGCCCCAAAGGAAATATGTTTAAGTTGCCAAACAAAAGGCAATAAAGGTGTGTGTTTGTGTATGTGTGTGTAAACACAAGCGTGTAAGTGTCTGTGTATATCACATATTACTAGGATTCTTCATTAAGACTCTTTAAAGTCCATCTTCCCTCCAGTTTGATCATGTGACCTTATGCAAGCTACTAACATTTCTCTGAATCTCAGTTTCCTTACTGATACAAATGGGATAATAATATCTGTCCTGCATATTATATTGGCTTTCCAGGATTGTTTTGAGAATAAAAATCAAAATTAGATAATATATGTGAAATGATATATAAACTGTACAAAGCTATTCAAATGCTAGAGAAATTATTCATCTTATATACAGAGTAGCAGTAGCAGAATTACCAGCAATACTCTACAAGGGTAGGAGGCTGATTTCCTCTTTGTACTTGTATCTGTGCCACCCCCACTGGGGGCCAGAAGGCAGTGAAAAGACTGCCACTCTATAGGAGGCAAGAGCCCAAGCCATGGTTCTCACTACAGACTGACATCCAGCAGCTTGTTAATTACATATTTCCATTAATGGGATGAATCTCATTGTCTTTCTGGATGACAATCTCCCTTTCAATGCATAGATGTCTTATTTTGTTCTGTACTCCTTAGCAACCCAGTGACTGTGTTCTGACACATTTCCTTACTAGTCTTGAAGCTTTAAAAAAAAATGTTGCCCTTGAGCAACCATCGATCTTGCTGCACTTGAGTTTTCCCCTAAGTGTTTTTAAAATTTATTTTATTGAAGTACAGTTGATTTAAAATGTTGTATTAATTTCTACTATCCAGCAAAGTGACTCAGTTATACATATATTTACATTCTTTTTCATATTTTTTCCATCATGGTTTATCACAGGATATTGAATATAGTTCCCCATGTCCCTTAAGTTTTTAAAATAAAAATGTTTTTAAAAGAATTACATGAACTGGAAACTTATAAAAACAGTACAACTTTTCTATGGTAGCATACTACTTAAAGCCTTATCACATCAGAACAGAATTATCTACTGTCTTTGGAGCACAAATCAAGACAGTCTTGCAAACACACCCAGAGTTTACTACTATGGGTTTTCTTTAGCAAGGAGACTGGTATGGCCAGATGGACTTATCCAGAACCACCTGATTCCACACCTCACAGCGTTCTTTTCTACATAGAAAATATATGAGATGGCAGTCACAAAAACCACAGTCCAGGGAAAAATCGAGGAAGATTGAGATTTGAGAAAATGGAAGTTCACTAATTTTCTTCAGAGTGAATAACTTCAAAACTAAGCCTGATAGCCTAAAACATTTTATTAGAGTACACTATATACAAATATTTCCTCCACATTTCCTTGGCAGAAAGATAAGTATTACTACTCCTAGAGAGGAAGTGATAAAATGGCCCAGGCACAAGATTAAATTTTAAATAACAGATAAAGGGAGTGGGAACCCACTCCAGTGTTCTTGCCTGGAGAGTCCCATGGACAGAGGAACCTGCCACGCTACAGTCCGTGGGGTCACAAAGAGTCAGACATGACTGAGTAACACTTTCACTTTCACAGATACACACATGAAAGGAAAATGCTCATCTACAGGACAACCAGAAAGGAGGTAGAAATGAGACCAAGATTAATGGGGAAAATGGTGACTATGTGAGGCGACAGCCACAATGTCAAACAGTAATGAATACTTGAAAGTTGGAATCATGTTTGTAAATTGGTTTTTAAAATGAACAGGGAGCTGGTGCATAAAATGAAGTATAGGGAAAGTGAAAGTCACTCAGTCATGTTTGACTCTTTGTGACCCCATGGGCTATACAGCATGGAACTCTCCAGGTCAGAATACTGGAGTGGGTAGCTTTTCCCTTCTCAAGGGGATCTTCCCAACCCAAGGCTTGAACCCAGATCTCTGGCATTGCAGGTGTATTCTTTACCAGCTGAGCCACAAGGGAAGCCCAAGAATACTGGAATGGGTAACCTAGATCTTCTCCAGGGGATCTTCCAGACCTAGGAATCAAACCGGGATCTCCTGCATTGCAGGTGGATTCTTTACCAACTGAGCTATGAGGGAAGCCCAAAATGGAGTCTAGGAGTAGCATAGTCCTGAGACATTCTAAGTCCCTGGTTTAAAGCAAAGAAGTTGTAGGCCAGGCATTACTAATTTCCTCCAGATATCACTTCAGTGAGGCCACTGATTTTTGACATTTTATTCATTTTACTCTATAGCTACAGAACTACTCTGTAAAGTGAATACCATTGCCCCAGCACAAGTCTGAATAATACTGTGGACTGTGTGGTTCTGCCTACTTGCACATACAGAATGCTCCTTACCATGGTAGACACATAATCTGGAAAAAAGTGAGAGATGATGCAGTTACCATATTCATTTTCTATTGCTGCAAACTTAGTGGCTTAAAAAATGCTCATGTATTATCTCACAGATTTCATAGGTCAGGGGTCTAGGCATGGTTTAGCTGGGTTCTGTACTTAGGGTCTCACTATGCTATCACAAGGCACAGGCTAATGCTGTGGTCTCATTTGAAGCTTGGGGTTCTTTTCCAAGCGCACTGGTTATTGGAGAATTCCATCCCTCATGGTTGTATAACTGAGGCCATCTACTCCTAGAGGCTGCCTGCTATTTCCTGCCATATGACCTTTACAACACAACAGTTTACTTCCTCAAAGCCAGGAGGATAGCAATTCTCTGGTTCCAAAACTCTCTCTTCTGGGAAGGCCTGAATATTTTTTTTTAGAGTTTCAGAGTACATTTGTTTTTGTAAACAGTGTATGGGAGGGCAAAATTATTAGAAATCAGAGTTCAGAACAAACTCAGAACAATGAAGTTTGGTGTTCGGGGTGTTTGGTAATCATTTGATTATACTGTATTTTAAGCACTTGATGTTTCAAAAACAAATCACTGATGACAAGTACAGTCAACAGTAAGAAGACCTGGATATTCTCTGAAGGGTGCTCCTGATTGGATCAGGCTCACCCTGAATATTCTCCCTCTTTATTAATTCAGAGTAAAATGAATTGACACCTTAATTACATATGCACAGGTCCTTCACTTTTACCATAGAACATAGCCTGACTACAAGAGTGAAAGCACTTCATAGTCATAAGTCCCCCCAACACCCAAGAAGAGGAGATTACAGGGCATGAATACCAGGGGACAGAAATCTTGGGGGCTATCTTAGAATCGTGCCTACTCCAGCTAGTTAAATGGAACATTTTCTTTCTCCCTACTTTTCCTTTGCCCATACTGAATGATCTGTAAATACACCTCTTCACAAAATCTACAAACAGAAGTAAGATCTTTTGAGCATTTCTTTATAAATTTTTATCCTAATAAAAGTTTTCAAACCATTCCCTGGTCTGTAGTCCCACAGACCTCCCTCTCTGGAAACTCAAGCTTTCAGACCTTAGGTCTCCAAATTATCAAAGGGTAATTTTGCAAACACACCCAGAGCTGACTTCTATGAGTTTCCTTTCACAAAGAGATTGTACTTGGCCAGGTGGAAATCTCCAAAAGAACCTACTTTTGCACTTCGAAGAGTTCTTTTCTACACAGAAAAATTTAAGAGATGGCAGTCACAAAAACCTCAATCCAGGGAGAATCAGATGAGGGTGGAAATTTGGGGAAATGGAAGAGAGTAGTGATTTTCACATGGAAGGTAGGAGACCTACCTGGGGAATGGCCAGTGAAAGTGGCTTGTGAGACCAAAGTTGGCACAAGTAGAAACATGTTTAGAAAGAAGGTTCAAAATTAACTAGGGCTCAAGAATCTTTAAGGATTCTCCAAAGAAGACATGCAAATGGCCAAAGGCATAGGAAAAGATGTTCAACACTAATTATCAGAGAAATGCAAGTCAAAACTACAATGAGGTATCACCTCACACCAGTCAGAATTTGTTGTTCAATGACTAAGTCATGTCTGACTCTTTGCAACCCCATAGATGACAGCACACCAGGCTTCCCTGTCCTTCACTATCTCCCAGTTTGCTCAAATTCATGTCCACTGGGTCAGTGATATTAACTAACCATCTCATCCTCTGCCGGCCCTTTCTCCTTTTGCCTTCAATCTTTCCCAACTTCAAGGTCTTTTCCAATGAGTTGCCTCTTTGCATCAGGTGGCCAAAGTATTGGAGCTTCAGCATCAGTTCTTCCAATGAATATTCAGGGTTGATTTCCTTTAGAATCAACTGGTTTGATCTCCTTGCTGTCCAAGGGACTCTCAAGAGTCTTCTCCAGCACCACAGGCACCAACTCTTCAGCACTCAACCTTCTTTATGGTCCAACTCTCACATCTATACATGACTACTGGAAAAACCATAGCTTTGACTATACAGAACTTTTGTCAGCAAAGTGATGTCTCTGCTTTATAATATGCTGTCTAGGTTTGTCATAGCTTTCCTTCCAAGGAGCAAGCGTCTTTTAATTTCACGGCTGCAGTCACCATCTGTAGAGATTTTGAAGCCCAAGAAAATAAAGTCTGTCATGACTTCCACTTTTTCCCATTCTATTTGCCATGAAGTGATGGGACCAGATGCCATGATCTACTAAAGATATCAACACTCTAATCCCTGGGAATGTGAATGTTACATTATACAGCAAAAGGGATTTTGCAGATAAAAGTAAGGTTAAGGACCTTAGACGGAGAAGCAATGGCACCCCACTCCAGTACTCTTGCCTGGAAAATCCCATGGACAGAGGAGCCTGGTAGGCTGCAGTCCATGGGGTCACGAAGAGTCAGACACGACTGAGCAACTTCACTTTCACTTTTCACTTTCACGCATTGGAGAAGGAAGTGGCAGCCCACTCCAGTGTTCTTGCCTGGAGAATCCCAGGGATGGCAGAGCCTGGTGGGCTGCCGTCTAAGGGGTCGCACAGAGTTGGACACGACTGAAGTAACAGCAGCAGCAGCAGCCGCAAGGACCTTAAGATGAGGGAAATTAACCTGGATTAACCAGGTGGGGCCAATCTAATCACATGAGCCCTCAAAAAAGCAGAGAGCTTTCTCCAACTGAAGGCAAGAGAGATGCAGCAGCAGGAGAAGTCAGAAAGAATCAAGATCTAAGAGGAACTCAACCTGCTCTTGCTAAAGGGGGGCCACATGGAAAGCATGAAAAGGAATAGGGCAACATTTAGTATCAAAGATTGGTCCCACTTAGCAGCCAGCAAAGAAACTGGGCCCTACAACCAGAAGGAACCGAATTTAGGTAACACCTGAACAAACTTGGAAGCCGATTCCTCCCTGGAGCCTTTAGTAAGGAACACAGCCCTGCTAACACCTTAATTTTTGGTCTTGGGAGACCTTCATCTAAGAACCCAATCAAGTCTACCCATACTTCTGACCTACAGAACTCTGAGATAATAGATGGCTGTTGTTTTAAGCTGCTTAATTTATGGCAATTTATCATGGCAGCAATAGAAAACTAATACAATTATTAAGTTCCAGTTTCTTCAAGTAGTCCTGACACCACAAAGTTTCCATCTTGTCACCATCAGTCTGCCTCATTGGATCAAACTCCATCTTGTTTATGACTCTTTGGAAAATGCAATGTCAACTGTTGCCACCTGAGTGCACAGATTAATTTTAGCATCACTTAAGAGTAGGATAAACCAGACATTGTGTAACTCCTGAAGTGATGCAATAGGAAGTACACTGCAGGGCCCATGAGATAGCCTTGTAAAAAATGTTTATATGCTGCATTAATCACATCTGTAGAGCTAGTGCCAGAAGAACAGGAAATCTGAGGGAAAGAGGAACAAGGTAAATGGCACCACAAAAAAAAGCAATCAGAAAGTCTATAATATAAGATAAGACAACTGATTGTTCTTAAAATAAGACAATGAGAGGAAGTAGTAAAAGGGAGACTGCTCTCCTTTAAAAGAGGTTTGAGACAGTACTGATAAATGTAATGAACCTTGATTAGATCCTATTTTGAACAAACCATATGTCTCCAAGGCAACCTGCAAAATTTAAATACAGACCGGATATTAGATGACTATAAGGAATTATTATTAATTCAGTAGATGTAGTAATGCCTTATGGTTAATTCAGTAGATGTAGTAATGCCTTATGGTTATATAAGAAAATGCCCATGTTTTCTTAGAGGGGCATACTGATGTATTCAGGAGTGAGATGACAAGAGGTTCTGGGATTTGCTTTAAAATACTCCAGCAAGACAGCTAAAGGAGGGTGGATGAAGCAGTAGTAAAACGTTAATAACTGCTGAATTTAAGAGAGCAGTATGTGGACATTCATGGTATTATTCTCTCTACTTTTGTGTAGGTTTGAAAGTTTCTATAATATGAATGTCTTTTAAACTGTAATGCCCATAACTAGCATAACACACTTGTTCAGCCTGTCTCTAAAGAGTTACTGTAACCACCACCACTCCTGTTTATGTGGCCGACATGCTTCTTAGGTTTTTTAACAGCTGAACTACAGTACTAACACAACCAAAACAGTGTTTTCCTATTAATGCTAATGGGTTCAGTCCTCCCCCAATATGTACTTTACAATCCTCTGAACTTAAGTGAAAACTTTGCACTTACTTTGATAAAATATAATCTCGCTACTTTCAACCAATTTTTCCAATCTGTCGAATTTTCTCTAATTCTTTTCTACAATTCTAACTTCTATAATTTCCTTTCTATAATTCTTTTCCAATTTTCTATAGATTTGTTACATATATAAATTTACTAGGCATGCTTTTATGACAATTTCCAATTATTGATATATATTTGAATAGAATATGGCCAAGAACAAAACCCTGTGCAGACCACTAAATATCTTTCTCCAATAATGAACATTCTCTAGAGACAGGTATCTAATATCTTACATTTAGATTTAGAGATTATAGCTTTATAGATAACATACTCACACATTAATAATCAAATTTAAACCTCGAATCTAGTCTGTCAGTTGTCCCATTTTATAGATGAATAAATCAAGGCTCAAAGAAATTGAGGACAATTTTTCTTGAGGTGATTGCACAACATTTAGAAGAAAGAGGTGAAGAAAAAAGGTGTGTAAAGAAGCATAGAGATAAGTATATGTATGAAGGGGAGATGACCTGAGGTGTAATTAAGCAATTAAAGATGAGACTATAGATAGACAAATGTAGAGATTCAGGCTCCTTAGGTGGAAGAAAGGAGTTGGTGGGGAAGAGACAGGTCAGTTCTTTGTGCTAGCCAGTAGGGGGCACAGAACATTCATAAATCAATTTCCTCATCTGTAAAATGGGGTTAAGATCCAGACTTCCAAGTTTCTTTATAGGACTAGAGGAAATCACGTATGTAAAGCATGTGACATCTGACCTCGGGTTGTGGTAGACACTCAACAAGTTTTACTTCCCTCTCCCCACCCCTCAATACCTTGATACTCCCAGTACAGTAGAATCACACCTATTTTTAAAAAGCTCTTAACTACTACACTAAAATATTATTATGCACCTCTTAGAGGCTCCCTACTGTTAGGTTTGTAACAAGTGGGGGAGGGAGAAGAGGTTAAAACCCTCCTCAGAGTTTATGCTTTCTGCTACAGACCTTCTTCCTCTACTATTTCTTCCCATTTTTCTCTCATGGCTGTTTTCCCCTGTCTTCATTTGGCCCCTTTGCTGATGCTTTGTAGCGTTTGAAGATGGTCAGAGCATATTCTTCAGGCACCCTTTAATAATAATCTCTTTTTTTAATTTCATCTTTACAGTGATTAAAGCTTTTTTCTGTTCGTTTCCTCATTTGATTCTCATAATAATTTGACACAATGAGGTGAAATAGGCAGACTAGTGGTTTGATCCACTATTGAACAGATAAGAAAACTGAAATTCAAAAAGTTACACGACTTACCCAAAGTCAGACAGCAAGTAAACGGCAGAACTGGAAGTAGAACCATGAGCGTCTGCCTCTATATGCTCCTGTATTTAAAAGATGACAGTAAGTCACCCACTGTGCATCAAAAACCAAAAGGCCGCCACTGAAAGCTACACCACCACCATTATTTTTCCCACGATCATGTTCATTAGCTTCCATAAGGAACAAACACATAAAGCAAAAGCAAAACTAACATATTCCTGTAGGAAAGCCACAAACATTTGAGATGCAAAATGTAACTTTTCTGCCTAGTAGATGATGGGTCATCATTTTGCAGAATCAAATTCCATCATCACTATAAAATATTTCTACATTTTTTTCCATGTTTACAAAAAATGGTGCTCAAAATATTATTTTCCCCTATTTGTATTATGTGGCATTCTTCAGATTTTTTTTTTCTTAACTATCTCTAAAAGGACCTCTATCAAAATTAATATCTGGGGTGACATTTGCTTTCAAGATGTGAATAACAGAGTAGAGTCATGGGTCCTTTAGGTCAATCTATTAAGTGTAAAGCTCAGCATCTTCTAATGTAAAAATGTGCTCAGCATATCCTTTCATATTAATGGGGAAAATCAGAATGTTGGCTACATGAACCAATGTGTAATCTTATCTTTTTCACTGTTTTTTGTTATAATGATTAATTTCTTATTGGCTAAAGTAACTCAGGTCATTGCTTAAGGATATAGTTTTCTCAAACAAAATATTTTTATTAATGTAGTACCTAGTTAGAAAGTTTTTTTCTGACTGGAATTAAGAATTTTCTTTGAAAGAATAAATAGTAAAGGATCAACAGTATTCATGAGAAAACTCCATTCAGTGGTTTGGCAATGGATAGTTTGATAAAGTCCTCTCCATGAAACAGAATGGAGTGAAAAAATAGACCTGAGTATATGTGGAAATATTAGCACATAGCAAAAGTAGTACTTAAAATCAGTAGATAGAAGTGGGCTTTTCAGGAAATGGTAGAAGGACAATTGGCTATTCATTTCAGAAAATAAAATAGCTAGATCCCTGTTTCATACCATATGCATAAATAAATTCCAGATGTTTTAAAGAACTAAATATAAACATTAAAAAATATAAATATTATATGAAGATATAGGAGGATGTCTTTATATTCCTGAGGTGGATAAGGCAAAGTAAGACAAAAATTACTGTCATAAAACACAAAATAAGCTACATAAAATGTTAAAAGTTTTATACATAAAAAACAGTAAGCACCAATTAAAAAAAAATAAAATAAAAAAAAAAAAAACAGTAAGCAAAGTTAAAAAGTGACAGACCATCAAAAATAATTGCAACATAACAAACAATTGATATATGGAGTATATAGAGTTCCAGTAAGGAACAATAACAAAAAATAAGCAATCAGAACCTTTTTTATTTTTTTGGCCACACTGCACAGCATGTGGGATCCTAGCTCCCCAACAGGGATCAAACCTGTGCCCCCTGCAGTGGAAGCTCAGAGTCTTAACCACTGGACCGCCAGAGAAGTCCCCAGAACACATTTAAATAGACTGAGAAACTAATTTTTATATCTAATTTATCATCAAATTGGGAACAATTTAAAAATTATAATATCCATTGGACAAGGATATAAGAAAAGGGCATGCATACACTATTGGTGATAATATAAATTGACTCAGCCACTTTGGAGGCAAATATGACAATATTTTAGGCACACATACCCCATGACCCAATAATTCTACTTCCACATAGTTACCCTAGGGAAATACTGATACACATGTGTGGAAGGCACATTGCCCAGGACATTCATTGTGACACAGTTAATAAGAGTAAAGAAATTGGAAACAATCTAAATAAATACCCATCAGTATAGAAATAGTTAAATAAACTGTGGTACATTCATCCACACAATAGAATACTATACAGCAGTTTAAATGGAACAAGTTCATTTTTTTTAAGGAAGAAGAATGCAGATCTATACATAGCAATATGGAAAAATATCAAAGATATACTGTTAAATCAAAAGTTATTACTTAAGAATATATAGATGGAGAAGGAAATGGCAACACACTCCAGTATTCTTGCCTGGAAAAGTCCATGGACAGAGGAGCCTGGTGGGCTGCAGTTCATGGGGTTACATGACTAAGCATGTGTGCACGAGGGTGAAGGGAGATGGGTTGGGAGCAATAAACTGGTAGAACAAAAAAAAAAAGAATATATAGAAAACAGTTGCTTTTATAGTAAAAAGATAATCACCATACATGTATGTATGTACATATGATTTTGTAAATGCAGAGAAAAATGTTTGGATAGAGACAGAAGAAAACTTAATTGTGATTACTTCTGGAGAATGGGTTTGAGGTAAAGTCTGAAGGTAGCATTGGTATTGTCAGATGCTTTTTATGGTGAGAATATTTTTATTTGGTGGTTATACAATTGTTTAATGATAAAAGCACTCACTGAAAATGATACTACAACTCTCTAAGGAGGGTTGTCTCTAAGGAGGTATGTCTCTACTTCTTTCTCCAGTTGAGAATAATTAAAGGAAAAGGAAGGGGAAGCCCCTGTGGACACTTCAAACCTAGAATCTTCTTCATAATGAATTACAATGGCAAGAATCCCTACCCCTGCCCTAGAATACCTTTTTCTACCCTCCTCTTTTAGATTAGAATATTGATTCAAGTAGACCCTGGTGTAAGAAGAAAATACGTCACCTACTAGAACGTAAGCCCCATGAGGGCAAAGACCACGTCTGTCTTAGTTATCTTGGTATCTCCAAGTTAGCACAGACCTTGGTACCTAGATGTGTTTGCCTGAAAATAGCTTTAACCTAACTACGTCTGTGGCCTTCCCTGATGGCTTAGAGGTAAAGAATCCGGCTGCCAGTGCAGGAGACTTGGGTTCAATCCCTGGGTTGGGAAGATCCCCTGGAGAAGGAAATGGCAACCCACTCCAGTATTCCTGCTGGAAAATCCCATGGACAGAGGAGCCTGGAGGGCTACAGTCCATGGGGTCGCAAAGATCTGGACACAACTTAGTAGCTAAACAACAACAATAACTATGTCTTTGTCTCCTTCATTTATTGCCACAGTCTGTTCTATCTCTAGCACATTTATTCAATGGCTATTTATAAGGACCTCCTATGTGCTTGGCACTATGCATTGAATTTTCTTATGAAAATATTGAATGAATGAATTTTTAGATATCTTACTAGTATCCATTAACAGAATAGCATTAGAGTGTGTTCATTTATAAAGTTATCTAGATGACTGATGGGAAAGGAACAGAGAACTGGGGATATAGCACAGGACACAGGGTTTGAGGGAAAGGACACCTGAGTGATGCACCAGGGAGGCCACAAGAGGAGGTTCACCAGCCTGGAGGCAGGTCCTTTTTCTAGCATTATTGCTACCATGAGCCAAGTAACTCATACTCCTTCATGTACATATTCATTCAACAACTCACTGAACACTTACTCTGGCTGGAAGCCTTAGTCTCTGCCCTCAAAGAGAGGATATGGCTGGAGAGTATAATGGAAGGAATGCGGGCTTTGAGTCAGGTTAAAAGTACTGCTGGCAGATCCCAGACCAGTTGCCTGACCTCACTGAGCCTCAGTGAAATGGGATAACAATGCCTCTGATAAGAGTGTTATTTTGAAGTTTTAAAATACTCTCTTGTAAAATGCCTGGTACTTAGTGAGTGTTAAATAACCAATAATTATAATTACTATGGACCTAACAGCCTAAAAATCTGACATCCTAGCTGGGTTGGAAAGGGAGAAAGATATTGAGATAATTAACTCTAATGCAAAGCAGAGTGAAATATAACCTACCATTGAGAAGAGGGTCACAAGGGTTGCAGGCTAGAGGAAAATATAATAATTTCCAAGTCACTGTGGGGATGGGGGAAGGGTTCTCAGAGAACATAGCATTTCAAATTGGGCCTGAGAAGATGAGGAGAATTTCCACAGGTAGATATGTGCCTGGCACTATCTTGACCTATAAACACAAAGGTATTCTTATACCAGACACAGAATGGAATTGGTAAGGAGATAAAGAAAAGGAGAGAGACACAGTTAAGGTTATGTCTCTGTAACAGCAAACATACATTTTGGTAGCGAATAAATGGATCATCATGAACCACTTGCTTTATCCAGACTCAGGAGAATAAAATCAAAAAAGACTTGGAGCTGAGTATCAGGATAAAATCATTTTACTAGAAAGATGGTTTTGATTGTGAGACAATCTCCAAAGGAAAAGAAAAGAATCCTTCGCTCGTGCATTCCATTAACTAGAAAATAGCTTGGATACGTTTGAATCTTTTGATTGCCCGACTGAATGAAAAGTCTTAAAACAGGGATGGAGAACATTCCTTTGGAAATTGTGCTCTGGCAGTCTAGACGGTAGCCCTGCCTACACACATTTCAGCATTCTGTACAACAAACATGATCTAAATCTTATGGCACAATTGGACTTGGTACTATGTAATAGGGCTTCCCAGGTGGTACTAGTGGTAAAGAACCCGCCTGCCAATGCAGGAGACAGAAGCGGGTTTGAATCCTGGGTGGGGAAGATCCCTGGAGGAGGGCGTGGCAACCCACTCCAGTATTCTTGCCTGGAGAATTCCATGAACAGAGGAGCCTAGCGGGCTACAGTCCATGGGGTCACACAGAGTCAGAAACAACTGAAGCGACTTAGCACGCACTATGTAATGGCTCATACCCTAACTGTTCCGTAAATGTCCGTTGCCTGACTGGATTTCACACTCAGGTCAGGAGCACTGTCATCTGCCCTTCTCAGAATCCAGCACCATCCTAGGCACAGGGCCTCCCTTGCTTGAGTTTCTCCGCTCAGTCATCTAAATCTTCATTATGAAGTGATAAATTTGAGTGAAAACAGGACCCATATTAGCTCATTTGTAACTGTTTTCTGGGTTGCTGGTTTGGGCCCCTAAGTTTATAACTGTCAGGTGAGTAGAAAATAGAATCAACTTTTGGCTCCTCCACAATATGCAGAGGAGTAAAAATGTGAGATTTGAAGATTCCTAGGAGTGCAGTGCCCTCAAGTCACATACTGTGGCCCAACTCAAGGAGAGAATGGGGTTGCTTTATATGATTAGGACTGGGTATTGCAAAAGGCCTTCCTGCAGCCCTCCGTCAATCAGTTCTGCCTTGTTACTAACCTGTGAACCCTGGAGAGGAAACCAGCTCCCTTTCTGCCTGAAATGGCGAACTATGGTGTGTCTTGCAGTGGCTCCTGGGAGGGTCTAGTAGAACCCCTGAACATTCCAGGAGGGGAATTGATTGAGGAATCAATGGGTATGACTTGGAAGAGGGGGCACAGTGTGACTTGTCAGTTGGGACAGACCATCTTTTAGCCTCCTCCCCTTCTTTTCCAGAAAGTTGACTACACTTTTAATTAACTGTGGAAACTTGTCACTTGGGAGCTTGTTAAAAATGCAGAATCACAGGTTCCCCCATTAATAAGATCCCCAGGTGATTCCTATGCACAGTAAAGTTTGAGAATCTCTGCATTAAATCCTCTAGGCCTGTTTTCTTTCCTGTTAAATGGGGTTGAGGACACCAACCTATCCATGAGATCATGTGGATCATGTGCATAGCAAATGAGATAACCTGGAGCAACAGTGCGCTGGAGCCATTTGTTAAATTTCCAGCAGTTTGGGGAACCAGTTGTTAAGCTGTTGGTAGTTTGAAATCCGGCTATGGTGGGAGCATCTGCAGACCCTACAAATCTGCAAGACCCCACACATAAGGGATTGTCATTTGTTTTTCAGAAATCTGAGTTACCTGCACTCCACTATGGGCTTTAAACAGGTGAAAGCCAAGACCTGCGGGCTGCAGGTCTGCCATGTCCAGCACACGATTTGCAGGTCCCAGTGGATTTTCAGAAGCAGAGGCACCAGCTGGAGTTTGGCCCTATTTCTGGATCCCCAAACTGGGAAGACAAGGGCACCAAAAGACAGGCTTCCCAGAATCGACCAGAGCCTCTCCGTTTGGGCTCCCCTCCAATTCCTTGGAGCCTGCACTCCACAGCTGGAGCTCATTACCGTATCCCTCACCAGTTAGCAGCTCAAAAGCCTTGTTCTGTCACACTGCAGAGGGTCTGCATTTTGGCAGCAAAAGAAGCCAGGCCAAGCACAGTGCCACTGGGCCCTGTCGGAGGAACCTTTGAAAACAATTTTTCAAATCATTAAGGAAATGAACATGAAAAACAAACTGTGAGAGAGGAGCAAATCCGCCTGCTAGCCAGGTTACTTAACACGCACGGTGCTTTAATGGGACATTTAGATCACACCAGAAAGGAGCCCTTCAGGCACGCAGCTCTCCAGTTCACCCAGGGCAAAGATGAACTATGAGACTGGAAGATTCACACACTTCAACATCTTTGTGAGACGACGATGTGTCTCTCAGAGGTATCATAAGCATTTTGTGATCCTGAGGTTGCTATGGTGGCTGCTTTTGTGTTGAATAACAAACTACTATATAAACTTGGGCAAATCTGCATAAATTATGTCTGGCCTATGGATCTCTGGCTCTCTAACTCAACACACCCTGGTCCATAATTGAAGAAAGATGCTTGGACACAGAGAGATGGGGTATGGACACATGTTCTGCCAGTAAAGAGGCTTCTCAGGTAGTTTCATCAAGAAGGCTATTTATTTCCCTCTGGGTAACCAGCAGTTGATTGCCAGCGCACCTTTTCTGGAAAAATTTTGTAAGTCTTTTAGGACAAAGGCTATGATGAGGAGCACTTAGTATTTTTCAGATAATACAAAGCACAGCTTAGTAAGCATGTTTCCATTTCGATGCACAGAAATATAATACTCCTCTTTTACTCATATTCAGTCTATATCTGTGACAAAATCATGTTTTAATATAAAATAAAACCCCTGAAACTTACCAATATATTGTTTCTCTGTCTTTTATCTCTTGCCTCTCTGAGCCACAACATTCCATGGAATCCAGAATTATATTATCACAACCCAACTTCCTTTTGTTCAAGCAGAACACATTGCAGTTCTCTGAAAATAATGCAATAGTGTCAGTTCCAAGCACCTCCCCGTTTCTAAGCCCCACGGTTTCTGGTGCTGTTCCTTTTCATAAAGGAGCTGCAGTAGAACGGAATGCATGTATTCGTAGCGAGTTTTCAGCCTATGCAACACGGGTTTGCAGAGTGCCTCAGACATATTTCCTACACCACCGACTCTTCACTTTATCCATGGAGGACCAAGATATGACATTTTCCCAGAAGCAAGATAACTACACTGCAGTTTTCACAGAGCAATGTAATGTTACTTTGTCTTTTTTTTTGTCCTGATGTCCAAGATAACACCTAAGCCATGAACCTTTTACTCTTTTCTGGAAATGCAGCCAACCACCAATCCACATAAAGGCAACCTCCAGCTGGGAAAGCCACTCTCCTCTCAGAGGTGAGTGGTGTACAGCGATGAGTCATGAGAGCTTACAAATGGCAAAACCAGGTGTCTGGGTTTCCAAATGATATTAAAGGATCTCCCTAACATCACTAGGACTTGAGTAGGATTGAACTCCAGCTTGGTACCAACAGCAACAGGGAAAAGTGTGCAGGCGTTTCTGATTTTCCTGTTGCATTCTTTCAAACAGCCAAATTTTACAGAGGGCAGCCACATGATTGGAGCCTGGGATTTCACTTGGCCCCAAGCCATCAGCACTAGCACATGTCTAAGGACTCACAGCTGCCTCACTGGTAGGCTCCAGCGCAGATGTGGGCTTTTCAGGGTGTGTGATATCTGCTTCTCAAGCTTCCGTGAGAGAGAGGGCTAGGAAAAGAAAGGAGTGGATGTCAGCTCCAACAAGTGCCCACTCACAAGTGGAAAGACATCCAGGAACCAAGCCAGGCTAACCCCCACACTGCTAGATATTAGACAGGTTTTCCAGAGTAGCAGCCTCTGACTGACCACTGTTGGTCTCACTTGCACCCCTCCAAAAGCCAGTTCAGCCTCCAAGCTGTGGGCCGAAGCAAGTTGACCCTGGAACTAATCACTGCCCACCTCCCTCAAAGCTTAGGAAAGTTCCTGAGCCTGAGACTAATATAATCAATTGGAAGTTTCTAATAATAATAATGAATGGAGCTTGCTGCTTATCTGAAATGTCATGGTAGCCTCTGCAAGCTGGATGATAACTACACTTTCCAGTAAACAGGACAAGTTCAGTATACTGTCTATCCTTTGGCAGGTCATTTTTGCTCTCTGTGATTCAGTGTTCCTGTTGCTACAAGAAGGAAGTAGGATTAGATGACCTCCAAGGCCACTTCCAGTTCTGATATTGAGTGAGTCTGTATTGCACACACTGGTTTTACAGCTAGGCTGCCCCAGATGGTTATCAGAAGGTTCTCTCCCTTTCTGCCCCGTGCCCACTTTGGACCAACTTGCTATAAGAAAAGACTCAACAATAGGTTGGTGGCAGCAAGAAGCAACAAGCTCAGCCCACACAGCAAGAACATTTGCCACCGCGTGGTATTTTCTCAGCTAAACAGCTTTCAGACACATCTGCACAGCACCTAAGACACAAATCAACAAGGAAACATATGAACTTCATGGGTGGTCTTCTTAAGATGCTCAAAGACGTTCTAGAATATAAACTCACCAGGTCTATCCCTTCTCCCACCCCTTGAAAGACACAGGATCCTTTTAACACCAGGCCCTGCCTTAATTGCCACAATCCATCAGCCCAGAGGCCTCAGTCACCTCATACCCTAAAATCAGCTCATCTCTACCCCCTAGGCCCTCGATTATCCTTGGCCACAGGCCAGGGTAGGAATTTTCTCCTAGCCATACCTGCCTCTAAAACAACAGCTGGGTGTAGAGCCTGCCTATAAGGAGCAAAGATCTGACATTTAATTTGAGCTATATCACTAATACAACGGCTAACCTTTGGTGGGGTTACTTTTGCTCTCTGTGATTCAGTTTTCCCATCTCTGCAAGGAGAGGGTTGGATTAGATGACCTCCAAAACCACTTCCATTTCTGATATTAAGTGATTCTGCAGGACATGCCTCACGCATGAAGGAAGAACATATCAAACCTGGCCTGGAAGTCAGGAGGCCCACATTCTAGTTCTAACTTCACCACTTACTAGCTGTGGGTGTCCAACTTGTCAAGATGGCAAAAGAGTTGGAAGTCGTGGGGACCTCTGAGGCGCACCATAAAATAGTGATAACCACTTTGCCAGCAAAAACTTTCAGCTTTATTATATGTATCAAAATATTAATAGCAACAGTAACATCAGTACCTGAAACATTTTTAAGAAATATTAATATATTATTTCTCTTTTCTACTCATTTGCTAGTTCCTTGCTCATTTTTTCATCTATAAAAAATCATCTCTACAAGGTCTTACCTTCTCCTTTCTCTATTCCCACCTCCCCTCCCACCCCATCCACCAATCTCATTCTGCCAGCTGCTCTGGCTTTTTGGCTTCCTAGAACATTGCTCCCTCCTCAGAGCCTCTGGTCTTAACTGTTTTCTCTGCCTAGAATTATCCTCCCTCTTACTTACTTCAGGTCAAATGTCACCTTCTCAGGGCTTTCCTTGGCTTCCCCACCAAATATCCCAACCCCATCTACGCTTTCTATGCCCTTTGCCCACTTGCCCAGCTTTTTTCTCATTAGTTCTCATCACTGATATACCATTTATTTTTTCATCTCTCCCCGCCCCACCCTCCACTAAAATATAACCTCCATGAGGGTAGGGATCTATGTCTGCCTTTTTGTTTCACTGCTGTTTCCCTAGTGCCAAGAATAGTACCAAGTATAGAGAAGGCACTCAAAAACTATGTTTTGGATGAAGGAATAAATAGTAGCAGGAACCAAGTGTTGAATAAATATTTATGGGAGAAAAAATTATAACTGAGAAAATATATCAACAATTTGCCATGTGGGAAATGCTTTCATTATTGTCAACGAGCAGCTGGTACTTCAGTCCAGCTCTGGAAACTCCAATGGTCCCCAGGAGGGGCGTTTGGAGCCCTGGGTGTAAATGCTCTCTCTTCATATTGTGTATTCTGACTTGGATTGGCTAATCCTGTCAGCTGCCTTCCCAATCTGTAATCTATCCTTCTGTCTGGAAATATCCAGTGATATATCAGAAGAGAGAGTCCTCTGGATATAAAAGTGACCACAGAGAATGTTTCCTGCATGCCAGGCTCTGTGCTTGAACATATTTCTGGCACTATCAGCAAGGCTCACAACCACCCTATGAGATGAGTACTATTTAGCCCTGTTTTTCAGATGAGGAAACTGAGCCTCAACAAGGTTGTGTCTTGACCAAGTGCACACAGCTAAAAGTGATAAGGTGGGGCTTTAAATCTGGGTCTTAAACATTAAGCTCTATCCTTCTTCTCTCTTATCTCCCATTGTCTGTCTCCTTCCTGCCGTTGAAAGTCCTCTCCCCACCCCCAAGCCTGGACATTTGTGTTCGGGGATTAAAATATGTATACGTGACCACAATGATGAGGATATATTGACAATTGCAAAGAGTCCATTTCTCTCCGTGAACAGAATTCATGAAGTTGGTGCCAATGAAGTAAAGTTGAACAGAAAAAAAAAAACCTGTGTTCAAATTCTGACTCAGTCAATTTACTGCAGCAAATTACATAAGCTGAGCCCCTGGTTCCTCAAGTGTAAAAAAGAAGGCTGTTACCAACTTCACAGCATTGTCATGAGGCTGTAAATGAAATAATATTTACGAATGGACCAAGCCCAGTACAGGGATTCCCAGGGAGTTCAGTGACAAAGAATCCGCCTGCCAATGCAAGAGACATGGGTTCAATCCCTGAGTTAGGAAGATCCCCTGGAGAAGGAAATGGCTACCCACTCCAGTGTTCTTGCCTGGGATGTCCCATGGACAGAGGAGCCTGGCGGGCTACAGTCCATGGGGTTGCAAAAGGGTCGGACATGACTGAGCAAGCCTGCATGCAAGCCCACTACCTGGAACCTAATAGCAGCTAAGTAAATGCTGATTTCTTTCCTGCCTTTCAAACCTCAAGTATGAGTATCCTCTGTTCTGTAGTTACTTCCAATCTCCAGGACACTGGTGCATAAGCCACAGAGGTAGAGAACTTCTCTATCTCCAAGGTAGAGCAAAAAGATTTGCTTTTCCCTTTTATTCATTTGCTTTCCTGTCACTTTGATGGCTCTTATATGACAGTATGGAATTTCAAGGTGTGGAAGTGACCTAAAAAAAATCAGACTTTTCTTAAAAATGAGGACGATCCAGAAATATATTATGTTGTAATGAAGAATGCTTAATGTTTTCCTTCTGTTTGATGAGTGACAAATGACCATTCAGATCTCAGTTGTGCAGATCCTAGATGAGACTAGCTAATAAAAATTAATATTGTAAAAAGCAAGTCATGTCAATTCAAGATGGAAAAAAAATTAAACCCAATACAGAATGTTTTCTATGAAAGATATGTTTCAAAATGTTTAAAGTTTCATTTTGTTGCCATGATACCATCATTTCCAACTATTTTCAGTTATCTTGAAATACTCAGTAGGGTCAAGTATATGCTATGATATCCAAGTGTTTTCCCAGGTTTATTTAAGAGCATCATACTGCAAAGGCAACTGAATGTTTGCAGACATCTGAAGATTAACACTGAAATGAAAATATTTAGCAAAATGTCTATCCTTAGATAATGCCATAAGGATAATGCTTTAAATTTATCCAGTGCCTTTGTTCTGAGCAGCTCAAAGGGCTGTGAAATTATTATCTCATTAATCAAATAATGCATTCCTAAGCTAGAATATCATGATGTGGCTGGTTAGTGGTGTAGATCAAGGGGAAAAAACTCACAACCATCTCAATGTGCAAGTCCTAATACAAATCATGCTCTTTATCAAAGTACTTTCCCAGGAATAGACTAATTTTTTTTTTATGTTCCCAACATACATACTAGGAAAGAATGCTATCATTGTTCTAAACTGGTAATGCCAAATAGAGTGAAAATAGCAGCCAGCTGAGGTCAGGAGGCCCAGTTCTTGTGGAGGCTCTGTCTTTAATTTACTGGATGCCCTACTATGTGCTCTTTTTCTCTCTGGACTAACCTTTTTCTTTTCTCAAAGAGAGGGTTGAATGAACCAGTGCCTTTTATACTGTCCTCACAACAAAATACTTTCTACCAACAGATGAGAATCCTTCCATGCAGGACTCTAACTGTTGCTTCTTGACCCACATACAGATTTCTCAGGAGGCAGATAAGATGGTCTGGTATTCCCATCTCTCTAAGAGCTTTCCACAGTTTGTCGTGATCCACACAGTCGAAGACTTTAGCATAGTCGATGAAACAGAGATAAATGTTTTTCTCTATAAATCACTGAAGGTTGGCTATTTGATCTCTTCCTTTTCTAAACCCAGCTTGGCCATCTAGATAACATCTGGATAACAATAGAATATTATTCAGCCTTAAACAGGACCAAAGTTCTAACACATACTACCACATGGATGAACCTTGCATACATTACAAACCGGGGTCTCCTGCATTGCAGGCATATTCTTTCTCGTCTGAGCTACCAGGGAAGCCCTGAGTGGAATAAGCCAGACACAAAACAAATATTATATGATTTCATTATTATTAAATATCTAAAATTGACAAATTCATACAGATAGAAAGTTGAATAGTGGTTGACAGGCACTGGGGAAATGGAAGTCTTTTTGTAATGAGGACTAAGATTCAGTTTTGCAAGATGAAAAGAGTTCTGGACATGATTGATGGTAATGGTTGCATGCAATTTTAATGTACTTAATGTTACTTAAAAATGGTTAAGATGGTAAATTTTACGTTATATGTATTTTATCACAATTTTTTTAAATAGAAAGATTTAAAATTCCCACTGCTAAAGACCACTTTGAAAATAGCAAGTATAGTAAAATCCTTTCCAGAACTGAAGAATATCTATGTAAATCTGAAAAAATAATTGTACGTCAACCAGAAAAAAGTGATTCCTTAAATTTCACTTTGCTACTGTTGGAAGATTGAGTCAATGGTGATAGATAGCAAAGAAAACCCTCATTTCTCCATAGTACCAACATAAGCTTATGTTAACCAAAAACTGTTCTCCAGAGTTTGCAGAAAGGTCTCTTGGTCACTGCTGACTTCCTTGCAGACGTGTAGTAATCCTGGTGATTTATTTCACATCCAAGTGACCAGTATACCAGTTGGAAGGAATTAATGTGAGTCACAAAGGTCCGTATAGTCAAAGCTATGGTTTTTCCAGTAGAGAGTTGGATGTAAAGAAGGCTGAATGCAAAGAATTGATGCTTTTGAACTGTGGTGTCGGAGAAGACTCTTGAGAGTCTCTTGGATTGCAAGGAGATCAAACCAGTCAATCCTAAAGGAGATTAATCCTCAACATTTGTTAGAAGGACTGATGCTGAAGCTGAAGCTCCAATACTTTGGCCACCTGATGTGAAGAGCAGACTCATTAGAAAAGACCCTGATGCTGGGAAAGATTGAAGGTAGGAGGAAGGGGACGACAGAGGATGAGATGGTTAGATGGCATCACCGACTCAATGGACATGAGTTTGAGCAAGCTCCAGGAGATGGTGATGGACAGGGAAGCCTGGTGTGCTGCAGTCCATGGGATCGCAAAGATCAGACACGACTGAGCAACTGAACAATGAACAACAAATGTGGGTCATGATTTTTTTCCAGAGTTGTTAGATTGGAAGAGAAGGAGAGAAGGGCAAGTGAAAATAGGATTCATACTTAAAATATCTGAGGGCTAAAGTGACTTATAGTTATCATGAAGTAAGTTTGCTTTTGAGGGTCCACTTTAGCTAGGAGATCACTGAGTCTTGCTAGAGCTACAGCATCACCCTCCCAGTTCTTCCATCCATGCCTGAGGCCAGACAAGACCCAAATCCACCTCTGAGGAAAGACATTGGTATCTCTTACCCATGATTTCAGTCCACGCTACCTCCCTAATTGTAAGCCTCCATACCAAAGGAGAAATAAACCTGGTACCCAGAATGATTACCTTGTTCACCATCACCGAAATTTGAAAGAAGAGGCTGAAACTCTCCCTTTAGTCCTAGTCTATTTTCCCACATTGGAAAAAAAAAAACTTAGAAATAATTCCCCCTGAAAAAGAAGAAAATTGTCACAAAAATTCAAAACTGCTTGTGGCTGGGTGGTGGGGGAGGGGGTGGTCCATAAAGGAAGCTTGGAGAAAGGGAAGGAGAGAATGGAAGGGACAAAAGTATTTGCCTTGTTCTCAGAGTAGGAGAGGCCCAGGTTACCAGGATCTTTATAGTCAAGCTTCCTTGTTAGGGGATTGGTTGAGGAAGGGCCCTGTAGTAATGCACTTCCTCAAAGGAGAAGGTTAAAGGTTGCCATAGGAACCTTGGTTCTGTATTTCTCTGACTTGGATGAATGTGTAAAAGTTGCCTAGTTGGAGATTTTATATTAATCACTAAATGTCATTTAGGAGAGGATTTGAAGAATTCTCTTTAGCAAATGCGTTTCAAAACAAAGCTAATTTCTCACTGAAAGCTAGCTGTGTGAAGGCCCAATTTGTTTAGAAGCATGGTGGAAAGGCTAGATGAGGAGTTAGAAAACTTGAGGTTCAGTCTTTGCTTGGTCACTTGCCGGCTGTGAGACATTAAGAGAACCAGTTCCCTGGGCCTCAGTTTCCTCATGAAATAAGGATAATAAAACCTCCCCTACAGGGTTGTTTCCAGGCCTTCTCCCAACTTGGAAAAACAAAGGTGGAACAGGGAAGGAAGTACTGTTGATGTAATTACCAAGACAAGTTTGTAACATTTTCTTTCACAGATTCTGAAAGCAGGAGGGAATTCTGACCATTTCATTTGATAGACAAAGTTCTAGGATTAAGTGACTTGACCACAGTCAAGAAGTTACAAAGTGGTAGAGTTGGAATTCAAACCAAAATCCATCTGACTCCAAGTTCAGTGCTCTTTCCTCCCCACCATCTAGGTGTAAGAAATGAGCCTGAAAAAGAAGCTTTTCTACCTTCTATGTCCAGGAAGGAAAAGCTAATTTTTAACAACACCTGTGCTGGCTGTATTGGCATATGCACACCAACACAGCACAGATGCAGCAGGCAATGTCATGATTTCCAGATCAATTTAACACATTTTCCTAAAAAGCATAGTATTACTAAAATGGTGGGTGAAGTGGATCAAATAAAGTAGAAAGAATGTTCTCCGTAGTTAGCTGGATTCATTTAGGTAATTTCAAAGACAATACCCACTTCTTCCCCTTGTTTTGCAGCTTCTGTACTTGCATTAAAAAGAAAAAGTCTCCTTTTAGATATTTGCACATCTCCTCGGGATGATGCCCTCCTAGTACCTCCAAAGTCACACAACAAGATCAAGTAGAAAATCTGAGTAAAACCGCATACAATTGGTTCCATGATAAGAAACGCTTGTTTAATGCAGTATGTTTTCTTCTTAAATAAAAAGAACCTATCTTTAGCCATCAACCAGTTTGAAAAACAGACCGTCATTGCTTATTCTGTTTTGATATTTCTCTACACTTTAAATTTTGCCGTTCCTTTCCCATGGCAAATCAAAGGTTTTATACAAAATCCTTCACGGCTAAAGTAAAGCCTTAGTTATACATCTTTCTATTCTCTGATGATTAGGGCTGTGTTTTTGTTATGGTAAATAAGTATCTCATAGAAGTTCAGAAGGTCCTTTCTAGTAATCGTTTGCAAAAGCTCTGAGAAAAACAGTCTCTTCCTAGCCCTTATTTTAGACCTATGTGATTCTTTTCTCTAGGAATCCCTGCACTAAGAAGCATAAGATAAGCTTTGTAACAAAGTTGGATGGTTTGGACTAACTCTTAGGTAAATGAGTGGCCTTTTCAAGAAGATACTCTTGTTGGAGGAGAAAGATGTTCTGCACAATTAATGTTTGCAAGAGGGTCATTGAGTAGGTCAAATTTTAACTGGTGGCAATATATCACTCAACATCCAATGGTGAGCTGATGAAAGCATCTGATTGGTCTCAGCCATATGAACCCAAAGGCAGGAATTTCTGAACCTTGCAAGGAGAGAGGAACAGTGGGGGACAGCCTCTGAAACAGCTGTAAAATGTAGCAGCCCGAAGCCCCCAGAGAGTCCACCCTTAAAGCTGATGGCTAAATGAGCAAGCACTTTTTAGCCAGTCACTCATTCTTCCTAAGTCTGTTGACCAAAAGAAGGCTCCTGTACAAGAGAATGAAACAGTTTCACCTAATTCTGTACCTGAGCCTCACTATAGCTGGATCAGTTAGCTCCATCCACCCCACCCACAGACTCTTACAGAAAGATGGAAATCAGAACAACCTAAGAGTGCATTCGATATCTTGCAAAATGTCAGAAATGGAAAAAGGGGACTTCGATTTCCAGTCAAAATCCTCCTCTCAGTTTTTCAGATGAGGAAACCAAAGCCCCCGAAGGTGAGTTGCCAGAGTGCGCAAAAGCTTCCTTCTAACTCCAGACTTTTACTATTTAGTCAGTATTCTGTCCCACTTTCAAAGGGAAAATGTCAAGACTTTTGGTTTAATATTAAAATTAAAGCTTAAAATTAACTCTGTCCTTCCTTCATAGTTTTGTCTCCAGGAGCTCTGCGAAAACAAAGTCCTCGCCTGCTCACCCCCACCCCCACCAGAATCCCTAGCTTAACAGTTCCTGTTTTCTCACTGTGTCCTCCTTCCAGCTTTCTGTCTCCTCCCCTCCATAAGGGTAGGCCCAATTACTCGGTAGCCCACTTAGCATAGCAAAGAGCCGCAGTCCAGAAACGAGCGTTGTGTGGAAAACCCAGAGGGCCCCCAGTTGACGCTTTGTTCCTCCCAGCTGTGCTTCCTTCCCAAGCAGAGCTGCCATCCCCGCCGCTGTGCCTTCCTCCAGGTTTGGATCTGGCCTCGAGGATACTATTATTACATAATTTTGCATTGTATCTCAAGGCAAAAAAAAAAAAAAGGAATGAAGGGAAAAGCCTACACCTCTCATTCCATTTCGTTCCTTGGAAAAGTGGCTATCATCCTCCAGGCTGTTCTGTGAACTGGGCCTTGCCCAGGACAATAGGCTTCTGAGGACAAGGTGATTAGGCCGGCAGTGCAGCGTGTTTGATTAGCACCAACCAGCTCTTTGTAGAGGGACAATATCAGGCCATACAGTAACAAGATCACGTCTTTTGATTTGGGTTCGCTCCCTCTGTTGATACAATCCATTATCCTGTTTGCCTTTCTTACTACACCAAGGCATTGCACCAAGGGCTTCAAGGAGTTTTTCTATAATAACCTCCAAATCCCTCAGCACCTGCCTTCTGCCGAAGAACCTCCCTCTTCACATTGGTGCTTTTCTTTGTCCTTTCAAGATCACTTTGAATAGTTAGGTAAAGCGATACTCCCGTCCCGCGGAAAAAGAAAACTAGGGCAACAACTACAGGGCCTCATATTTAATAAGAAACAAAATTAGGCAAAGCTATTGAGTCATTGTTTGCGTAACCCTTTTCCTGCTGCCCTTATCTTAGTTTCACCGCATCACACACCATCTTCTCGGCTGTTTAAAAAGGTTTGATGAAGAAAGGAAGACAAGTTCCAGAGCTTGGAGCAGCCGCCAAGAGATTCAGTAACAAAAGTTGCCTTCACAAAGGCAACCAGCACATCAATTTGTTAAAAACACACACAAACGGTATGATGCCACCTATCTCAGGGCCCTAAGCTCCCCAAATCCTAAAGCCGAAAACTGCACCCACCCAGAATTTGTCCAGGCTCTCCAAAGCTCCTTTAGAAATTACATAAGATGAATGGAATCTCTTGAATTTTAAAGGGCCCTCCCCAACCCTGAAAAACCTATTCACATTTGAAAGGTATTCGCTTTTGAAAATATTTCATATCCCGAAACTTTCAAGGAAAAAAACTTGATCACTTAGGGCCTGTGCTGATAGCACTGGCTAGTAGATAAGGGAGCACGGAATATCAGGAATCGGGACTTGGGAAAGAACGGGTTGTATTTTTGTGTGGCAAACCCCCTTAAGCTCTGGCAGAATGCACATAACGCAGTATCTTGTTTTCCAGCACCCCTCCCCCCCAGCAACCCCTGCCTTAGCATCTTACGTGTGTTTATGCAAGACACTCCTGCTTAATTATGATTCATTCCAATTTGGACTGTAAATAGAAGGCAAATTAATAATTTAGAGGGAAAAAAGACTTGGGCCCTTTTCTCCTCCCTTCATTCCTAGGTCAGCCGGCTCGTTTATGAATTAGTGCTCAAGCGGCCTGAATAGCAGAGAATGAATGTTTGACTAAATCCTCTAAGTATGAAAGCTCTTCACACCATTTGGTCTTGAACTGATCCAATAGCGAGGTGTAACCACTAGTGACAATAAAGCGCCATCTGGCAAAGTGAACTCTAGGCAAACAATGACAAGCAGAAGTGAAAAGAATCGCAATGATTTCCACAAACATGTGAAATACTATAAACTGTGGGATTTAGCAGCTTCCTCCCGAGGCAAGTAAACAAATGCAACACTTCGGTGGAGGCGCTGATGTGTGGGGCTCCGTCTCTGGGAGCGGGCTAGACTCCATTTGCATTCAGCTAGGGAAAAAATGTATGCAGATTGGCGAACAAAAAAATATATAAGCACTACTAACCAGACGTCACTTTTCCTTCGCTCTTTACTGTCAGGGTGATGTACTGGAAGTCTTTATTTCTTTCAGCTTGGGCCTCTCGGTGCCTCATTCTCCTTCCAGCCTGTTCTCATGCCTTTCTCATCACCTGCTGAGGCCTTGATCACGGACAGAGCAGACGAGCAGCGGGGGGACAATTAGAGAGGAGTTCAGACTTTGATCATTTGACCATATGTGAATACAACAGCTGACCACATGTTTTAAAAGACAACTAACTTAAATGTATTTTTAAAAAATCACAAAGCAAGCATAGATACTGAAATTTACATTTTAATTATCTGGCACAATGCTGCATTCAACTTTTTCAAAATATTTAATATGGAAAAATACATCTTGCCACTTCAAAATAGGAAGGGAAAGCACTTTTCTGTGTTTCCTCCCCACCCCCAGCTTTGCTCCCCCCTCAAAATGTGTTCCCTTTCAGCAGAACATTTAACCACTGTGGATGGTGAAGAATTCTGTGCCGGAGATTTCAAAAGGCACATTCAAAGCTGCCAAAAGTTGAGTATGATTACTAAAGGTAAATTAAGCTTAAAAGAAGCACAATCATTTATTTTTAAAACATGATGTTATAGAAAAAATATCTGTGCAGCACTAATACCATAAACTGCTTTTTTTTTTTAATGGAACATATTCTATGGTTTAGCTTCACTGCCCCAATTCTTTAAAATGACCATTACAAAATTGTAAAATGCATATTCTAAACAGTGTGAAAATAAAAGAACTTTGTTGGCAGTAAAATAAAGCTATATAATGTTTGGTTAACTGGGAGACTCTCATTGCAGCAGCCTTGCAGAAATGAAGGTTTATTTGTGGTTAATTCGGTCAAAACACTGTCACTTCTCTTCTGGTTCTCTTTAAAGTATCACAGTCTGGCTAGGTGAAATGCAGACATACTCTATCCAGCTTAGAGCCAGTTCTCTTGTGTTTTTGTATGCAATTGATGATTTATCAGTTGCTTCTGGAGATATTGGGCCCTCCTTATCTTCTCCACCTACTAGATAATTAACATATTCATGAACTGGTTATTTACTCTCAAATAGGAGGATAATAGAAAAATAACACTAATTGTTTTGACAGCAGTTTACTTAAGAGTTATCTGGGGGAACAAATGTTTCTTTTGTAGTGTTAGGAAGACAAGCATTTATCTATGTATTAAGTTTATTTTTGTTCTTATGGTAGACAAACAAAACTAATCTAGAATATGGAAAAATTCTAGAAGAAATAATTTAAGTGAAATTTTATCTGACATTCCCCCAAATATTTTGATAGTCCGTTTATTTCATCAGTTGTGAGGGAAGTTAGCAGTGTGGTATCCATTGTAATCGCTACATGTACTAATGTATTTATTCATTATCTGTGCTCCATTGTATTTTCAAAATATATATTACCCTTTAATTAAAAAAGAAGCCCACCTTGTTGTATTTTACTTTGGTACTATCTTAAATGTAGCTGGTTTTTACATTCATTATCCCATGAGTTTTAAGCATGGGGATTCTTATTTTAGCACAAAATGCATTTTTACTTTGAAAGAGTTAATGTTTAAGACAACCTTTGAAACAAACGTTCCTTAAAAATCGTATTCCTTTCTTAAGTGCAAGTGTCTTTACCAGGTCTTCTGTGTTAGCTTGAGAGCCAGGGCATGTCATAGCCATCTCTGGGCCTATTTCCTCTTTTTGTAAACAAGTTAGTAAACTATTTGATCTCTAAGTGCTCTTCCAGCTCCAAAGAATCTCAGATTCTATCATTTCCCTACCAAAATGAAAACATGTTCATGCCTCTTTCTTTCTTTGCTTATTGAAATTTTCCCTGTAGTGTGGAGAGATGGGTGAATGGAACAATCTTTTTATCTACTATGTGCCAGGCATTTTGCAGATATTATCTCCTTTAATCCTTACAACCACCCTGCAAAGTAAGCATTATTATCTCCATTTTATAGATGAGAAAACAGAGGCCCATGGAGGCTACATACCTTACAACAAGCCCTATAGCTAGGAAGTTGTAGAACCAAGACCTATCATTAGATAGGCATTCTCATTATTACACAACACTCCCTCACAGAAAGATAATGGGTATCAGAAGATTAAGTTTCTAGCCCCAGTTTATCACTGATTTCCTGACAAATCCTCTACCTCAATTTCCTTAGCCCATATAGGCGTTGTAAGTCCAGAATCCTATCACCTACCTCATTATGTACAGAGACAAAATCAGAAAGGCAATAGTAAACAAAAGGCAAACCAAGTACTTCCTCCACAATGACAGGAGACATTGTCCTTGCAGGTGACAAGGACATGGAACTACCCTTTCTGAACACAGAACAGCATTTGGTGGTAGAACTGGGATACTGAAAAAATAACTTCAATTATGGCCAGCATTCTCTTTTTTTTTGAGCACTGTTTTATTTTTATTTTTTAATTAATTAATTAATTTTAATTGGAGGCTAATTACTTTACAATATTGTGGTGGTTTTCGCCATACATTGACATGAATCAGTATGGCAGCATTCTTTAATGACGTTTCTTAAGGTTAAAAGACTTTTCCACAAACTAGAAAAATTCTGGGAAACATAATTCAGTTGCTTCATTTGAACTGAAATAGAATCTATGGAGAAAGAAAATCCTACAAAATGGAAGAAATTGAAAAGTCTACCCTGTAAACATGCTTTATTTAAACTTCATATGTACTTAGTTTTAAAGTGAACACAGAGAAAATCAAGTGGATTTGAATGCAACCTTCTAATCTTTTGAGCCACTGGCAAACATGGGGTAACTTCCCAGAAAGTCCATCTTTAAACCAAGATTTTAGTAAGAAATGCATTTTTTAAAAAAATTTTAAGGCATTATTTAAAACACAGAAATAGTCTCTGTGTGCCAGAGAGCAGGAGCATCCCAAGAGAAGGAAAATGGGACAGGCTCAAGAATTTGGGATGCCAGGTAAGAAAGGTTGTTAAGAGCTATAGATGGGGACTGTGGACATCTCATTCAAATTGCTGTTATTTTGTAATTTTCCTGTTGGTCATTTTTTACCTTTTTGTTTCTTTTGTCTACTTTTCTTTAATGATTTGCTGTAAAAACTTCCCAGCTTTGTTTGTACATTTTTGAGACCTAGACTCCCTTGGAGAATCTGAAGAAGGTTATGAAACATCATCCCATCCCTCCCCTGGTAAGTGAAAAATGCACAGAAACATAAACAATTTGCATAAAATTTCTTAAGGGTCCGCTGCCTATCCAAGATCCTGAAGTTACGGTGACATATTTAAAACAAGTTAAGGTACCAATGCACTAATTTCAGCTATCAGACTGGCAATAAGTAAAAGGCTCAACAATTCCTAGTGTGGTTAAAGAAGAAAGTTCACATACCACTGATGGAAACATAGATTGGTGACAACTCTTCGGAGTTTTTTAAATGCACACACTCTTTGACCTAGTATATCCAACACTGGAAAGCGACATCAATGTCTGTTGATAGGGGAGACTGCTTAAATGAAGGTAGGAATATTTCTGGTGATGATGGATGTCACATTTTTAAGCAAACGCAGTGTCCCCTCTCCCTATGAGTCACTGTGGTGAGTGGCTGCAGTTGAGAGGTGGGGAGTTGAAGTTCATATTAGGGGTTTAGCTGTGAGTTACCTAATGGGCCTCCTTATAAGGCAATTAGTGAGACAATGAGGGCGCCTGTGAGGCAGTCCTGAAGGGCTGTACTATTAGGGTATTTCAACAGTGGTTCTTAATCTTTTGGGGTTCAAAGACTCCTTTGAAAATCTAATGAGAGCTAAGGACCTATTCTCTAGAAAATGCACATATGCACAAATTTTGCATATAAGTTCAGGGAATTCTTGGGCCCCCTGAAGTGGGTTCCTGGACACCAGGTGATCCTTGCCTTGGGCTTCACACAAAGAGAAAATCCTTTTGAGGGAGGTCAGTAAGGAAAAACAACTATAAGGACAGAGAATCCTACATGTGGGCACACTAGATTCCTTTTAAATTCCTGATTTCATACCTCAAATGAATCCTCAAAGAATTCGTGAATGAATCCTTGCACAGAAATCCTACTATATTTCTTTAGAAATCTCTCCTATTTTCTAAGACAACTATTTCAAGTCTATTTCTACCTTCTACCCTCGTTAGCTACAACCTTGCCACTTAGTTCATTGAGAAAATAGAAGCCATCAAACAAAAACGACCCCTTCTCCTCTTTACTAACCTACAAAGCAAACATTTCTTCCTCTAGGTATGACTGAGGAAATGCCTTTCCCGACCAAAGCCAACTCTGCCACTCATGCTTCTGCGTTCCTTTCTCACCTACTTTTCCCAAGGTCTTATAATCAGAGTAAAATTAAAACTCTGCTGTGGCTCACAAGGATAACACATGATCTGATTTAAATCTCGCAGACAACACCCTTACTGGTGTGCATAAATCTGGATTTGGGGAGGCATAAGACGGAAAGCTGGGAGACCAGATATTTATTAAGTACCAGGTACTGTTTGGTGAGGGTTTTCCTGGTGGCTTAGATGGTACAGAATCTGTCTGCAACACAGGAAACACCAGTTTGATCCCTGGGTCATGAAGATCCCCTGGAAAAGGGAATGGCTACCCTCTCCAGTATTCTTGTGTGGAGAATTCCATGGACAGAGGAACCTGGCAGGCTACAGTCCATGGAGTCGCAAGAGTCGAACATGACTGAGCAACTAACACACACACACACACACACACACTGTTTGGAGGGGATAAAGTGGCAAGCAAAGCCAACATGGCCAATGTCTTATGGAGCTTGCAGTTGAACAGAGAAGTGAAGGTGCAAAGTGAATGGGACTTTCAAGGCTCAAACAGGCTCTAATTTATTCAGAACCCAGCATAACAAGTGAACCAAATCATAAATTCCACACTCTCTTGAAAATCTGTGACTGTTATTGTAGACAAGTTCTCAAAAAATTTTACAACATGCAGTTTGGTTCAGAGGTTACATGAAAACATGACTTACATGGATTTTAACTAAACAACAACAACATAATGTCCACCAAGCAAAAAATTTGATAAGCGATCAAAGGAAAATACCTTAAAATGAAATACAGTAAAACAGTACTTGAAGTTGTGCTTAAAAGTCAAGATTAAAGAATTTCAATTTTATTTGTTTTACATATTTTCTAACATTTTTTTCCTTAAGTTTGAAAAGCTTAGCTGTATTAAACACTCCAAGGAGAAAAGGTAAAAATGTTATTAATATTGTTAAGTGAAATAAGCAGGTTATAAACCTAGCATGATTGCGATAACATAAGCTATAAGAGGATAGACAAAGATTTGTGGATTGATAGGCAGAAATGAAAGTAGCTAGGCTGGGTTTTGGAGTCAGAATACTTGGTTGAGCAAGTTTCTTGAAATCTCTGTGCCTCTGTACCTCTGTTTTCCCAGCTGTAAAATGGTCATAATAATTGTCCCTGCCTTAAACAGAAAAAGAGACACAGATGTACAGAACAGACTTTTGGACTCTGTGGGAGAAGGCGAGGGTGGGATGTTTCGAGAGAACAGCATCGAAACATGTATATTATCTAGTGTGAAACAGATCACCAGCCCAGGTTGGATGCATGAGACAAGTGCTTGGGCCTGGTGCACTGGGAAGACCCAGAGGAATCGGGTGGGGAGGGAGGTGGGAGGGGGGATCGGGATGGAGAATACATGTAAATCCATGGCTGATTCATGTCAATGTATGACAAAAACCACTACAATATTGTAAAGCTATTAGCCTCCAACTAATAAAAATAAATGAAAAAAATAAAAAATAATTGTCCCTGCCTTATAAGGTTTTTGTGACAATTAAATGAGTTAATATATATAAAATGGTTAGGCAGAGCACAAAGAACTTTTGGGGCAATAAAAGTATTCTACATGATACTATAATGATGGATACATGTGATTATACTCTTGTCAAAACTCATAGAATGTACAGCACCAAGCTTGAACAATAATGTAAACTATGGACTTTGGATGGTTGTAATGTGTCGGTACATGTTCATCAATGTAACAAATGTCCTAGTCTAGGGGAAGATGTTGATAATGGGGGATGATGTGCCTATGTGGGGACAGGGAGTAGATGGAAAGTCTGTCCATTCCCCTCAATTTACTGTGAACATTGTTTCTCTAAAAACTAAAGTCTATTAAAAAATATTCAATGCACTGACCTTTGCATAGGAAGCATTCAATAAATGCTAGTTATTATTTTATTACTATGACTACTATGTTACACTCAGGGTCCTGATAGGTATTCAGAATTACTGGTAAATAGTTGCCACAATGGTTGCTTTCTTTTGCTTTAGACCTCTGTGCTGGGCTATAGATCTGATCACCTAAGGAGAATTCCCACTAAACTACCTACCCCACCCTCCCCATTGTCTGTCTGTAGCCCCAGGGCAGCAGCACTTAGGCCTCCCCATTGTATTGTCTGTTTTCCTGTCTTTTCAATCCTTCATTGCAAGCTCCCCTGGGGCAGTGAGCCCAGATTTCAAACTTCCTCTCCTACTCAAACCACACTGGGCAAACCGGAGACTGGGGTCTTAGAATGAGCAGCCTCTTTCTGAGCCCTTCTCCCAATGAAGCCATTATTATCATGCTACTATGGAGTAGTAGGGGGCTTCCCAGGTGACGCTAGTGGTAAAGAACCCGCCCGCCAATGCAGGAGACTTAAACAGACATGAGTTCCATCCCTGGGTCAGAAAGATCCCCTGGAGGAGACCATGGCAACCCACTCCAGTATTCTTCTTGCCTGGAGAATCCCGTGGACAGAGAGGCCTGGCAGGCTACAGTCCAAAGGGTCACAAAGAGTCAGACACGACTGAAGCGCCTGAGTGCGCACACACATATAGAATACTAGGGAGAGAAGAAACAAACTCCGCAAAGTTTTCCAAGGGAATTATCTGTATTATTTGCCACTTAAGCTTACCCTTACCAGTAAGAGTCTCAAATAAGAAAATAAAGACTTCTACAATTCTCTCTTTCTCTCTATTTCTCTTACACTCTCACATGTATACATGTAAATGTGTATGTGTGTATATATATGTATATATATCATACAACTACATCATGTTATACAACTATATCATGGAATTAGGATTCAGATTTTTTTTCTTGTCTCTATTTTTCAGTATTCTATATTTCTGACTATTTCTTATTTATCATGGGAAATCCTCAATCAAAATAAAAGAGAATTTGGTATAGAGATACAGGGAGGTGAAAAGCCACTGTAAACAAGTAGGTCATGGCATGGAGAATAGACACATGAAAACTGAAAAAAGAAGCCTTCATCTCACTTTCCTCCAAGCTCTAGCAGTCCATATCCAGAAAGGTAATTTGGATAAACTAGAAAAATTTCATTGGGAATTGGAACTGGTCAAACTGGGTTTGACAACTGTTTCTCAAATTGTTTAACTTCTCAGAGCTTCAATTTCTCTATATGGGGACAACAGTACCTACCCAATTTTACTGTGAGGATTATATGAAATATTTCTAAAATATGCAATGTGGAGAATCTCTAAAAATGCTTTATCTAAATTAGCAGTCCTCACATTTTTAAATTTGAGAGTACCTTTTAAATGTCAAATATTTCATAGACCCTCCTACACACAGACACACACACACACAGACACACATTACTAGCAGATTAAGAAAATATGGGACAAAAAGCTACTACATAGTTCACATCTACTAGGATGGCTTACCAAAAAAGGGGGGGGGGAATAAGTGTTGGTGAGGGTGTAGAGGAGTTGGAACCATTATACATTGTTGGTGGGAATGGAAGATGGTATAGTCACCATGGAAAAGCTGTTTGGTTGTACCTGAAAAACATGGAAATATCATATGACCTGGCAGTTCCACTCTGAGGTATATACCCAAGAGAAATGAAAACAGAGAATTAGATATTCATATGCTGATGTTCATAGCAGCATTACTGACAATACCTGAAAGATGGAAACAGCCCAAATGTCTATCAACAGAGGAATGGATAAACAAAATGTGGCACATATATACAATGGAATATTATTCAGCTATAACAAGGAATGAAGTTCTACATGCTACAACACGGATGAATCTTAAAAACATTATGCTGATTGAAATGTCGGGCACAGAAGGACAAATATTGTATGATTTGACTTACATGAAATATCCAGAATAGGCAAATCCATAAAGGCGAATATATAAGAGGTTAACAGTGGCTGGGAGAGAAGAGAGTGGAGAGCTATTTCTTAATGGGTACAGAGTTTCTGTTTGGGATGACAGAAACATTCTGAAAACAGATAGTGGTAACAGTTGTACAACATAGTGAATGTAATTAATGAGACTGAATTGTACATTTAAAATGGTTAAAATGATAAATTTTATGTTATATATAGGTTACTATAATTTTTTAAGTGAATTAAAAATTACTATGAATTCATTAGTGCCTTACACATAAATATGACATATATTTATTATTTAATCTGCATGTGGATTTGTGGACCACTTACACAGATTCTAGTGTATTCAAGGGTGTATACATGGCAAATATTTACTAAGTGCTTCCTCAGTAAATGCATCTCTTTAGCACAATATCCAAGCACCAGTTCATATGAGCCAATTAGGGACTTTGTGAATAAATGAGTGTGTGTGTATGTGTATGGGGGGAAGGCTGTAGTAGATAAGTGTTATAAAAAACAGAAAGGGCCTGTCCCTGAATCCTGGCTAATTGCTTCCTTTCAGGAGAAGAACCGAGGATAGAGCAGCCTGGCGTTTGCCTCATGCTGGCTCCTGCAGGTGCAAAAGGAGGACTAGTGTTAATGCAACAGAGATGTGCCAGGCTGCACATGGCACACAGATAAACAGGTCTGGAGCCTCCAGAGCTGTCAGCCCAGTGCCTTTCATGAGCTTTAAAAGTGAATCAGAAAGAAAACAAAGAAGGGTCACTCTTAAGATCTGTGTTTCTCGCCATTGCTGAAAGTAAATATGAGGCATCTGGGAGAAACAGAGCCTATATTCAAAAAGTTTACATAAAGCTGAACAGGACAGAGAGGCTCGGAAGGTAGTCACAGATGACATACAATAAAACAGGAGACAGAGCATCCTTTCAAAATATATTGAGAGTTTCAACTGCTCATCATTCAGTGAGAGTTAATGAATCTAAATTCCTACGTTGCCACCAGTGTGAATAGTACTAAACATTGCCACAAGATGATTCCTTTTCTCTTCACTCTTTAAAAATTAACCAAAAGTGCAAGCTGACTTCTTCATCTTAAATGGGTTTGCTTTTTCTTCTGAAATGTGCATGTGAAAATGTATTCAACTAAAAGATGTCATTGATCATTTTTTTAAGTTGCTTTAAGTTGCTTTTGGTGGCCATGCTTTAAAGTAATGAGCATTGGAAGCATTTCAGACACATTCATTGTATTCTCTGCTTTCATTAAAGCTTACCTATTAATAAAAGGACAAATTTCTTTATAGCTATTGCAAAATTTGCCAGAACACAAAATTCTATTAAGTGATATCTATTTTTCCACTTGATTTACATTATAGGATTGGAGATATGTCTTGCTTGTGAAGAAACTGATCCTTCTATAAAATCAAACTGCCCTTTATACTACAGCAATTCTTTTTTTGTAAAAAAAAAAAAAAAAAACACTCATTTCAACATATATCTGTGTGTGCATATAGAAAGTTCTGAAAGAATGTACAACCAACTTTTGCTGTGGTTACTTCTAGGGAGGCATGTGGGTTGGGAAACAGGTAGAGTGAAATGTGAATGGGGATTTTTACTGTTTATATTTTCTGTATTCTTTTAGTTTTTTTACAATGAGTATACAGTTAATAACTTAAAAATAAAGACAAATGAAAGAAAAAAAAGACAAATGAAGTTCCATGGATTGTGGGTGGTGGTAAACTAATAAAATATCACTTATAACACCAGGCAAAATAATTTATTTTAAAAAATTTTATTTTATGTTAGAATATAATTTATTAACAATGCTGTGTTAGTTTCAGGTGTGCAGCAAAGTGATTAATATATATTATTAGTTATATATATTAATTATATAATAAATATATAAATATTTATTTATAAATAAATATGTTAATTATATAATTAATTTATGTTAATCACTTTTCTGTACACATATATATCAATATATTAATATTATATATACATGTATCTATTCTTTTTCTAATTCATTTCACATTTAGGTTATTACAGAATACTGAGCATAGTTCCCTGTGCTATACAGTAGGTCTTTGTTGCCTATTATTTTAAATATAACACAAAATAATATATACCTCTTTCCCTTTTTACATAATATTAAAGAGAAAATATGAAACCCAATGCACTCATCATCCAGTTTCAATAATTATCAGTTCCTGGCCCATCTTGTTTCATTCATACCCCCTCATACACTTAAGCAGACACACAACCAAATTTGTTAAAACTAAATCCTCAACTTTATATAATTTTATCTGTACACATTTTACACATTCAAGCTGAAACTATAGAGCAGTGTAAGCAACTTTTCAGGATCATACCAGTTCCCTAAAGAAGATGTGTTTTCATAGAGGAAGAGAAGGCAAGTTTTACAAGGATAGGAATGTGATTTTCTGAGACTCAACATGACCCTCTTATTCTAACTGTAAATCATCCAAATCTAGTCTACTTAATCAATGACTAAGAAAATGCAGTCAAATAGGGCAGAACCAAGGAACAGCAGGTAAGTTAGAAAAATGAGTTCAAGAAAACACATCTCTCCATCTGCCACTTCTGAGCCTTACAGCAAAGCGTGCAAATACTCCCTTTCTTGCCAGTTAATTCTTCACAGCTAGCTCTAAGCATTTGAGAGAGAAAAAATAGTTGCTGCAACCTGACAAAATGACTGATGAATTATTCATATAGCCACTGAACTGAAATCTGCAACCTATAGCTTCCCTGAGCTTCTTCATGACAGGTGAATATAGCAGGAAGCATGCTTTAAAATTTACACCCAGGCTTATCCCATGTAATCCGCATTGTCCACCTTCCCGGATGGCTGGAGACTCTAAAGTCCCTCCCTCAGAGCTGAGGAGTGGCCTGGCTAGATGCCCAGTTCTCCCTGTCCCACCACACACTCTTACTTCTGCTCAAGAATCCATTTCTGGCCTATGGCTCTTGAGGTTAAGAAGAGTTTAATCTTTCTGGGCTTCTGCTTCCTCATCTGTAAGATGAAGGTGAAAATGCTTACCACAATTGTGCCATAGAACTGTGTGGGTGAAATGAATACTGTATGTGAAAGGACTTTAACATAGGTCACTTGTTAAACAATTATTCTAGTTGCTGCCAGAACCTCTTCAAAGCACAAGCAGCTTTTAGTCTAGGTGTTGCCTTGGCTCCTGACCGCTAACATCTTGCCCCATGTGAAAGTCCTTTTCTCACTGGCAAAGTCCATTAACAATTCCCAAGAAATAAAAATAGAATCTGGGTAGTAAAATAAAGTCTTACCTTTTTCTTTCCTTTGTGCTCAGTCTAGTTTCACTTGCTCAGGAGTACTGCGTGCAGAGGACTGGCACCAGGTATTTCAGAACAGAGTTCTTGAGGCAGAATGGCTACCCCAGTACCTCAGTTCAAGATGGCGGCAGTGAGCCGTGTTCTGAATCGCTGCGCACAACACTGCAACCTGGAGCTGTGAGCAACATGTCTGCACTGGACTCAGGAGAATTCAGCCCCCTCACCTCCCCACTGCGGAGAACCCTACAAAGCAGCCCCGGCCACAGCCTTTCAGGGAGAGCATGTGCTCTAGACAGAGCTACCATCTCTCCGTTCTTTGATCACCAGAATAATAAGAAAGCTTTCCTTTTCTTCTAAACAGAGCTCCATCTCGTTCTATTGGTTAGAATGACAACAGGCTGGAGGAAGGGTCTTTGTTGGGGCCTGACTCAAAGGGTTGGTAACACTTTGACTTTAAAGTTTTAAAAATCCTTTTGAGTCTTTTCCTTAGGCTCCTGAAGCTGATTGAAAAACAGTTAACCTTACCATCATCCCTGATGTGTATCAAGTCAACATTCAACAACTGAAACAATTGTCTAACAAGTGACCTATGTTAAAGTCCTTTCATACACATGATTCTGTGGCACAATTGTGGTAAGTATTTTTACCTCCATCTTACAGATGAGGAAAAAGGGCTTCCCTGGTGGCTCAGACGGTAAAGAATCAGCCTGCAGTGCAGGAGACAAGAGACGCATGTTCAATCCCTGAGTTGGGAATATCTCCTGGTGAAGGAAATGGCTACCTGTTCCAGTATTCTTGCCTGGGAAATCCCATGGACAGAGGAGCCTGGTGAGCTACAGTCCATGGGGTCACAAAGAGTCGGACACGACTGAGCGACTTTCACTACAGGGGACAAAGCAGAAGCCCAGAAAGATTAAGTGACTTGTCAAAGATCTCACAGCTATAGAGGATAATCAAGTTTGAACCCAGGTCTTCTAATTTCTGGGCCTTCCCCAGAAATTAGTGGTTAAGAATCCACCTGTCAATGCAGGAGACATAAGAGACGCAGGTTCGATTCCTGGGTTTGGAAGATCCCCTGGAGGAGGGCCTGGCAACCCACTCCGGTATTCTGGCCTGGAGAATCCCATGGACAGAGGAGCCTCCTGGGCTACAGTCCATAGGGTCACAAAGAGTCAGACATGACTGAAGTGACTTTGTTGTTGTTGCTTCTGATTTCTAGTTTATTGCCCTTTCTACTAAACCAAAGACTGACAATCTTGGGGCCAATCCAGCATCCAAACATGTGTGACTGACATCTAAAAGTCATAAAAAAAAATCTAGATCATTTGAAAAATGGTAAGATAGTAGCCACACTGTGCCTGCATTCCCAAAGGTCAGTCATGTGGCTGCAGCTGAGGAATTTCTAGCCTCTGAGGACGGAACACATTATTTCCATTTCACCCTAGTCTTCCCTCAGCCCACTTTTCTCATTTATGTTCTTGGCCTGGTCCCCATAGGCCTTTGAGATCCTGGCTTAAAACCAAGTTTCCTGTCAAATGTGTAGAATGTGATTTTGGAAACTTTCATGCTAAAAATATGAGATGGCTATATGCTCAATCTGCCTTCCTTTTCTTCTCTTTGTAGCATATAAGCAAATAACAAGCCCCAAATCACTTGAATTTAGACCCTTAGGCTGTGAGCACATCCTAAGTGCCACATTACAGACTAGGCTCCCGCAGTGACTACAATGATTGCAGCAGTTTGGATACTTAGGGAATCTCAATTTGTCCTCGTTAACTCTGTAAGTTGTATGCTCTTGAAAGCAGGCTTTGCTGTTGCTTGGTCATTAGAATACTTTTTGACGAGACAATGATTTACCACAAGATTGACTGTTGGTGAGACCTGAGCTTTCAACAATAAGCTAGGAATGGACCCAACAACAACAAAAAAAGATGCGAAATCAACAGGTTAGTAAGTCCTCACTACAAGCAGACATTATAGACTCAGAACTGGCCATAGCTGAATAAACAAACTGGATAACTATACAATGTTCTGCAACCCAAGGCTGGTCATCCTGCCACGATCTTGCTTGCAATGCAGCAGAGACCTTGTCAATGCTCTCCCCACCCATCATGGAGTGGCTATAGGAAGGGAAAGTGGGTGTTTGCAAGCCTGCCTACCACACATTTAGGATAATCCACTGTTATCTTACTTGGGAAAGAAGTCATAACTAGCGATATTGCTGTGTCTGTATAAGTCAGCCGGTTCCTCTGGCTGGCGAATGTAACCCCTGTCACTTTCCCATTTCTTTCACAGGTCTGGTGAACATAATGAGGTTGGGATCAACCTCAAAGTTGACCCTATTGTGCTACCCTATTAATGACTCTGATCCTTGATTTTTTTCCAGGATGGTTTTGTTTCAGTGGGGAGAAATCATTACGAAGGCATGTGAAAGTGTTGGCAGGGCCATCCTGACATTAAAATGATCAGTTTATGCAAATCCTTTAAATAGATAAAAAACCAAGATGTAGGTAAGCAGGAAGTCATTCTCAGTCCTTGCAACCCTGGGCCATATAATATGGTGCGTTTTCCATGGCACAATAAGCAATGGTCAGTGTCAATATACACATATGCCACTCTAAAGTGGCCACCCTCGGAGTGTACCTCTATAGATCACCAGAACCTCCAGATATGTAATTCAAATACCACTTCTATTGGAAGTTGAGCACAAAAGCCTAGATTCTACCCCTGATACTAGAGGAAATACCCTGGTTGCTGTCATTGAATCTGAGAAGGTCCATACATCAAGTAAAATGGAACCATAGAACTCTGGCATGGAGATGTCCAAGCATTTCATTCATTATTTGTATCTATTAGTTTATTAAGACCCTGGCACATTCTATCACTTTAGAGTAGTCAATGGCTTAAGTGAGGTAAAATTGATTAATTTAAGCTGGGCTTTTGTGATGGTTAATTTTATGTGTTAACTGGGCCAAGGGGTGCTCAAATACTCAGTCAATCATTTTTCTGGATGAGATTAACCCTCCCTAATGTGGGTGATCCTTATCCAATCAGTTAAAGGCCTGATTAGAACAAAAAAGCTAAGAGAGTATTCCTTCTGCCTGACTGCCATTGAGCAAGGACATTGTGTATGTGAGTGTGTGTGTGTGTGTGTGTGTGTTTTCCTGCATTTGAACTTGACCTGAAACATCAGATTTCCTGGGCTTCAAGCCTGCCAACTTTCAGACAGAAACTACACACCGGCTCTCCTCAGTCTCCAGCTTGTTGGCTGCAGACCTTGGGACTTGTGAGCTTCCGTAAGTACGTGAGACAATTCCTTATAATAAACCAATCTCTCTCTCTCCTTCTCTCTCCCTCTCTCTCTCACACACACACACTCACACTCTCCATTGGTTCCATTTTCCTGGAGAACCATGACTAATATAGTTTTGGTGTGCCTAAAAAATTTATGAACTAGGAAAGATTTCTGAAATTTAGACATAGATTGACACAATTAACATTATATACCATGTGTCTGCTATGTGCTAGACACTGAGCAAATTACTATGAGATGAACAAGAACAATCAAAACATTGGTTTTGTCCCTCAAGGAACTAATATATATATATAATATATATTTTATATAGATAATAAGTACATTCAAAGCATATATATTATAAAATACATTCAAAGTATTTATAATTATAATATATTTATAATTTATAATAATTTATAATAATATTTATATAAATTATATTTATATTATATATAAATATATAGATTTATATAATTTATAATAATATTTATAATATATTATAAAATACATTCAAACTATTCAGACAATAGGCTAGAAAGTATTCAGACAACTTTTGCCTAGAAAAAAATCAAGGGAGCCTTCATGGAGAAAATGGCACTTGAGCTGTATCTAAAAGAATGGATAAGCCTAACACATGCAGTAATACAATAAAATTCACTTTAGGAGGAGGAACTGGCAGGAACAAAGGCAGAGAGATGGTACACATTGGTTTTTCACAGGAAGAATGGACAATTCAGTCCAGCAGGATTGTCTGGCTGATAGAGAAGTAAGAAGCAAGTCTGAAAGGAGTTGGTTAGGGCCATTTTAGAGCATCAGAAATGCTAGACTAAGCAGTTTGGACTTTGTTGATTAAATATATAGGAGATATTGAAGGGCAGGATCATAATTATGTTTATGATGATGAATGTTGCAGCAATGTGTCCTTTGCACAGAACTCTATTACACTAGCCTAACAGAGAGATAACAAGATTCTGAAGAAAATTTGAATGGATCTGCCAGTGAGTTGGATATGTTTTTAATGAGGAAAAGAATCAAATATAGTTCAAGTTTAGACTCCTAATCTTAGAGTTGGAAGATACCTTTGATGTCATCTAGACTTGCTCACTGACTCTACAGATAGGAAATCTGAAGTTGAAAGAGGTAAGTGATTTGTCCAGGAAGCAATTAGAGGAGTCAGGACTAGAACTAAGTTTTCCTGATCCCTACCTGAAGGGATAGTAGAATTATTAATAGGAAAGGGGAGAAAAATTTTAAGGGGAAGATGAAAAGTAGGTTTTGAATTATCTGAATTTGGATGCCTCTACAATCCAAGCAGAGACAGCCCAGGAAATTAGCTATGCAAATCTAGAATTAATGTCCTTGGACCCACGTCTATCTCTTTAGGAACCCCATTTTCCCCCTATGTTGTGTCTTCACCTCTTCCTCCTTATTTGCTTTTTCTTATAAGGATTAAAGATGCTTATATCACTCTGATCTTAACAACAAAAATAAAACAAGCCTTGTTACCTATCACTCTCATTAATTGACTGATTCATTTTTTTTGACTGATTCATTTTTATTAAGTGTCTACTGTCTATACAGCACTGTTTCAGTCACTAAGGATAAAGCAATAAACAAGTCAGCCACAGTTCCTCATCTCTTTGGAATTTAAAGTCTTACTGGAAAGACAAATTTGAATAAGAAATAGATAAGAGAGTTTATAAGACGTTTACAAGTGAGGCATCATTATACTATTTTCCTTGGTTTGGAATTTTGAAGTTTTTCACAATAGTGAAAGTACTTTTAAATTGCGATATAGTTAACATATAACACTGTGTAATTTAAGGTGTATAGCATGTTAATTTGACACACTTTTATATTCCAATTTGATTACTGCTGCAGTGGTAGCTAGCACTTCTGTCATGCCATAATTATCATTTCTTTTTTGTGATAAGAACAATTAAGATCTAGTCTCTTAGCAACTTTGAAGTTGGTAATACAGTATTGTTGACTATGATCAGTATGCTGTGCCGTGGATCTCCCGAACATACTCATCTACTGGTTGCAAGTTTGTGCCCTGAAACAACATCTCCCCAATTCCCCCCAGACCCTGGCAACCACTATTCTACTCATTGTTTTTATGAGTTTGGCTTTTTTAGATTTTACATAGAAGTGATGTCATTCAGTATTTGTCTTTCTCTGAATTATCTCACTTAGCATAATGCCCACAAGTTCCATCCATGTGGTTGTAAATGGCAGGATTTCCTTCTTTCTCATGGTTAACTAGCATTCTATTAAATATAATAATAATATAATATCACATCCTCCTTATCTACTTATCCATCAATGGATAGTTAGATTGTTTCTATTTCTTGGCTATTGTGAATAATGCTGCAAAAAATCATGGAAGTACAGATATCACTTCACAATCCTGTTTTCATTTCCTTTGAGTATATACCCAGAAGTGGAATTGCTGAATTCAGTAGCAAACATTTCAAAGAAGGGATGCTGTCTGAATGTATAAGAGAGAGAGTTAACCTCAGTTTCAGGGAAATTCTCAGAGAAGACTTCCTGGATGAAGAGAATTTTAAGTGGGGTCCTGGAGGATGAGTAGGAGCTAATCCAGTAGAGGGTGGAGTGGGGAGACTGTTCTGAAGTGAGAAAAACAAATGGAAAGAGTCCAAGGCAGGAAAAAATCATCTTACTAGCCATTGGACATTCAGCTATTAGTTTAACCAGATAATCAGTACTCAGGAGTTGAGTCTTGCCCTGTAAAAGAAAGAGGTGAGAGGGAGAGAGACAAAGAGAACTTTCCTAAATATTAGATTTTAAGGGCTTATATCTTTAGGGGTAGAAAGAGTAAAAGCTAGACTTCCCTGTGTGTCCTATGGTTGAGTATGCTTTTCTTTGTATACTTATCAAATATATAGTAATATATAACATATATTATAAAATTATATAACATTTCATTATACACACACTATACATAAAATCCCTATAATCTCTCTCAGGGTCACAATTTAAATTGGAGGGAATATGCATTTATGCACAAACGTTTTTCAAAAGCCTGAATTTATAGGTTGTGTCACACAAATTCTAACCACTTGTTAAAGTATCATTGAAAAGTACTCAGTATACTTCCTAGATTTTCTACCCACTGGATACAGAATATTAGGATCTCAAGCAGTGCACAGGGTATGAAATGTTTGAGAAGCGCTGAAGCTCCTTCCTGGAAAGGCTCCAGCCTCTACTTGTGAATGCTGCTGCAGCCCACCCCACTGTGGAAATGAGTTGGTCTTCTCACCAAGTGGAACACAAGCGTGCTGTGAAACTTTCCCAATAGAATAATGGCTTTGTCCCCATCACATTTGGAATGTCATGAGTGTCACTCTGGAACGAATCAAACACAAAAGTCACGCTTACTGCAGGTGCTCAATTCTGAATTGACCACTCCCCAGCACCTTTAGTAAGCTGGCTTGGAATAATCATTACTAATCTCTAGCCCTCATGAAGTTTGATCATTAGAAAGCAAATTATCTAGATCATATAATTTGAATCCTTTTGAAAAATGTCTACCCTGCTGTACAATTTAACATTATACATTCAGTCTTGTAATCAATAGGCCATCCATTTATTTAAGTAGAGTTGCTGTACCTCCTACAAAACTCTCACTGAAGATATTGTTGACTGCTATTCAAAGGGGTTTCTAAAAGATTGGACGAAGTAAATTCCTTTTTGGCCTTAATCTCAGGGGGGAAAAACTGTATATGTGCCTATAAATTTATAAAATGACTCTTCTCAGATAAGGAAAACTGTACAATCCAATCTCTTTCTCTTTTTGCCTTTGCTGTTTAGAAATAGCACAATTCACTTCCTCTCAGCATTTACTCTGCCTAATTTCTATAAAATACATCCATTCTGTTTAATGCTTAACTCTCTCATTTTGCTTATGTTTAAGTCTGTAAATCGCATCAGGTCTTCCAGAAAGTATATATCTTAATTAAAATCACCCCTCATTTTGAAGCTATAAATTCATCAGGCTTGACCCAAACAAGAATCAACAGAAATGAGCTCTTAAGAAATAACACAAATGATTGAGATCAAATTTAGGAAAGATATTTCTCATTAAGTGAAGAGCAGACAACAAGTTTAACTTTCACAGTAATTTCTTAATTATCTACACACTGATTACAAAGAGAAGAGGAAAACACAAAGCAACAGAACATCCTAAATTGTTTTAGTTTAATGTTAGAATCAACCAATATATACCTCTTGAACTTCTGCTATGAGCTCAATCCAGGATTTCACTATCTAACTTGAGAGACAACAAACAATGAGCAAATTTAGCAGCAGATCCACCACATTCAACAAATATTATCAGCCAGATTATACCCATTCATCTGTTGATGGAAATAGGTTGCATCCACCTTTTGGCTGTTGTGAGTTACACTTCTATGAACATTGGTATACAAGCTTGAATACCTGCTTTCAATTCTTTTGGATATAGACCTAGAAATAGAATTACTGGATTATATGGAAATTCTCTGCTTACAATTTTGATGAACTGCCAAACAGTTTTCTACAGTAGCTGCCAATATTGCACACTCCTGCCAGCAGGGCGTGAGGGTTCTAATTTCTCTACAATCTCTCTGACAAGTGTTATTTTCCAGTCTTCTAATAATTGTTATCCTAATGTTTGTGATAGTGGTATCTCATTTTGGTTTTGATTTGCACTTCCTTAATGACTAGTGGTATTGAGCATCTTTTCATGTACTTATTGACCATTTGTGTATCTTCATTAGGTGGCATATCTATTCAGGTTCTTTACTCATTTTTGAACTGGGTTGTTTATTTTTGTTGTTGTTTTCATCTCCTTTATCAGATATATGATTTGCAAATGGTTTCTCCTGTTTTGAGGGTTATGTATTCACTGTGTTGATAATGTTCTTTGATAAACAAAAGATCTCAATTTTGCTGAAGTCCAATTTATCTAAGTTTTTTTCTGTTGCTCATGCTTTTGGTGTCATAATTAAGAATCCATCATCAAATCCAAATACATGAAGAATTACACCCTAAGTTTTCTTCTAAGTGTTTTATAGTGTTAGCTCTCATATTTAGGTCTTTGATCCACTTTGAGTTAATTTTTGTATATGGTGTAAGGTAAGGGTACAAATTCTTTTGCATGTGGCTATCCAGTTTTCCCAGCACCATTTGTTGAAAAGACTGTCCTTTCCCCATTGAAGGCCTTGGTACCCTTGTCAAAATTCTATTGACCATAAGAGTTGAGGGCTAATTTCTGGTCTCTATATTCTAGCCCACTGGTCTATATATCTGTCCTTATGCCAGTTCCACGCTGTTTTGCTTGCTATTGCTTTGTAGGAAGTTTTAAATCAAAAAGTACTAGTTTTCCAGTTTTTTTCCTCTTTGACCCTGGCTATTCAGGGTCCCTTGAAAATTCATAAGAATTTTAGGATTTTTTTTTTTCTGCAAAAAACTATTGGAATTTTGGTAGGGATTATATGCAATCTGTAGATCACATTGGGTAGTACTGCCATCCTAATAATGTCTTCCAGTCTGAGAATACAAAGTATCTTTCCCTTTATTTTGGTCTTCTTGAGTTATTTGCAGCAGTGTTTTGTAGTTAAATTTATTCCTCAGAATTTTATGCTTTTTGATACTATTATAAATGAAATTATTTTCTTGATTTCCTTTCTGAATTGGTCATTATTAGTGTATAGAAATGCAAAAAAAAATTGTACAATTGCATTTTGTTGCTACTTTATTTACTTCACCAGGGAATCATATTGTGGTTGTTCAGCACTCTAATTCATTTGTCTTTTCATCAATTTTTATGAGTGACTATATACTTATTATACCAACAATGACATTTTCTAAAGAGAAAAGAGCACTATTATACAGGTGAAATAGGTGTTAATTTGAATTTTTCAGAGAAAATATGGATGTAACATACTCATATTGTACATATTGAACATATGTAGACGGCTTCAATTTTTTTGTAACTCTCCTACATCACTTAACTACTTTTATCTTAGTACTGTAGTAGTTTATGGGCTTTTCTGGTGACTCAGCGGTAAAGAATTTGCCTGCAATGCAGAAACTTCAGGAGACATGAGTTTGATCCCCGGGTTGGGAAGATCTTCTGAAGGAGGAAATGGCAACCAACTCCCATAACCTTGCCAGGATAATCCCATGGACAGAGAAGCCTGGCGGGCTCTGTCCACGAGGTCACAAAGAGTTGGACGTGACTGAAGTGACTGAGCATGCACATATGCATAGTATTATAAACACGTTTCACATTTTGAATCAGGCTACCAGCTCCTTGAATATAAAAATAATTTCCCACTGTCTTTGCATGTCCCTGAATCCAGCACAGTGATTCAAATATAGTAAATACCTATGAAAGGTCCGTTGGATTAATTATGACATTTATTTATCTCCACAGAAATCCTTAGTCTTCTACTCACAGAACCTGTCTTTCTGGGAGCTCCCACATAGAACCCCTAGTAGTAAATAAAGGGGATGTGACCTATGATCTAAGGTAAATAAAACCCTAATCATGGGGTTTAAAAAATCATCTTCCAACAGATTACAGTGAGATCTATAATATCTATAATATATAATAATATATAATGCAAATTCATTTCCAACTTGCACAAAAGTTATAGCATTCTATTGTTTTTTATTACTTACAAATTTGTGCAAATGGCTGGTTAAGATTCCCACACTCTCAAGTCACTTTCAATAGCAACAGTTTATTTGGAGATTTGGCCTAACAGGTGAATTTCATAGAGAATATTATGTGTCCTCAGCCATTTTAAAACATATTCAGGAATTATAGGAAATAACCCAATTTACACACTTCAGTGTTCTACCAGAACCCAAATGATGAACTCTATGTGGGTTTTCCCCCCTCTGGATGATGAATACAAAAGAATCAAGTCAGACTCCCACCTCACACCATGTACAAAAATTAACTCAAATTGAATTAGAAACCTAAAAGTAAGTCTCTCAGAAAAAACATAAGGGTAAATATTCATGACCTCACATTTGGTGTATCCATACTAGCTGACGGAAAAGTAAAATGTTGTAGCCACTTTGAGTAGAACATTATATATCAAGCTGTAAGTATGATATTCACCCATTATCACAATTTTCCTAGATAAATCTTGGTTTTCTTTATAAGTTTTAAAAGTACCAAATCTAGTTTTTCATCTGTTCAGTGTAAGATAACTGGTAAGGGGGATGTTTCTTCCCAGTTTCTGATGTTTCCTTTCAAAGGTTCAATTAGTAGGGCATTCCTAGACTCTTCCACCTCTTCACAAACCAAACTACAGGATAGATGGAGTGACATGTCTTTAATGAATCTGGGGAGAATAAATAAGGTATGCTAGGCCCAGAAGCCTCTTCTTTCTTTTTTAGATCAAACTTTCTAACAGAATGCTCTTTCATACTGTAAATTTTCTCTGGGCAGGAACATTGGATCTGGTCCTTTGCAGCCATAAATGATCAGGTAAGTATATCTGTTAACTTTTACCATGTAACAAACTAACCCCAAATTTAGTGGCTATACTAGTTTTCTAGGGCTGTTGTAATACAGTATCACAAACTGGGTAGCTTAAAACAACAGAAATTTATCCTCTCACAGGCCTGGTGGTTAGAAGTCTAAAATCAAGTGTCAGCAAGCCCACATTGTCTTGAAGGCTCTAGGGGAGAATCTGTCACCTGCCTAGCTTCTGGTGACAATCAGCAATACTTAGCATTCTTTGTCTTGTAGAAACATCACTCCAATTTCTGTCTCCATAGTCACACGCATTCTCTGTTTGTGTCTATCTCTGTGTTTCTTCTCCTCTTCTTATAAAGACACCAGTCATATTGTACTAAGAGCCCATCCTAGTCCAGTATGACCTCATTATATCTTACATCTTAATTATATTTGCAATATCTTACTTCCAAATAAGGTCACCAGGAGTTTGGACTTCAATATATCTTTTTAGGAAACACAGTTCAACCCACACTAGTACTTAAAACCATAAAGATTATTCTTCATGATTCTATTGGTTAGCTGGACAGGATCTTCTGACCTAGGTTGGCTCAGTTGGGGCTAACTGGTCTACTATAGCTTCATTCGCATGTGTGGGTCTCATCTGCTACAGCTGAGATAACTGGTACAGCTGGGGCCTCTGTCCACTCTCACCCTTCAGGAGTCTAACATGAGATTGTCTCATGTTGATAGGTTTCCCAGAAGTACAAGGGGAAAGCTTCAATATGCAAGAATTTTTTCCAAGTATCTGCCTGTGTCATATTTTCTAATGTTTATTGGCCAAAGAAAGTCCCATAGTTGAGCCTGGAGTAAGTGCAAGAAGGGACAGCCTAGGAAGGTGTGAACAAATTGGGGCCATAACTACAACAATCTAGCACAGTAAGTATATCTAGTTCTGTGGTTCAGCATTCATAGTTCTACATGCCTTCAGATACAAGCCATGTCCTCTAACAGCCATTAGTTAACAGTAATAAAGGTGACATTAGAGTCTTTAACTGGCGCTTCATTTTTTGCTCAATTTTTTTTCAAAAATAGGATGAACAATTTATTGGAGCCCCCACAACTCCATCATTCATTTCATATCACTTCTAAGAAATGATAGCATCATTTATTCATTCAATAAGCATTTATTGTGAACCTGTTAACATGGCAAGTACAAGAGATATAGTGGTGAACTAATCAGACAAAGTTTACATTCCAACTCCCAGGTCAGGTGATGGTGAAATCAAACAGCAGCCGGGAGCAGAGAGAGGTCTAATCTTCATATAATCTCTAAAAGCCAGCATCCCTTCAGTGCCACCACAAGAAAAAGAAAATTTATGAAAAAATTTGCATGCCATGTAACCATTGCCTCAAAATCAATGTCCTAGCCCCTTCCAATAAGATCCCTTCCCAGAGCCTCTTCTACATCAAAATTCTGGAGTGATCACCAAATCCAGTATTTCTCCAACTCTTTTATATGCCCAAACTAATTTAAAGGCCAAGAAGTGAAGTTAAAAATGAAAGTGTTACTGAGGAAACCAGAGTTGAAAGAGACACGTGTATCCCAATGTTCATCGCAGTACTGTTTATAATAGCCAGGACATGGAAGCAACCTACATGTCCATCAGCAGATGAATGGATAAGAAAGCTGTGGTACATATATACAATGGAATATTACTCAGCCATTAAAAAGAATACATTTGAATCAGTTCTAATGAGGTGGATGAAACTGGAGCCTATTATACAGAGTGAAGTAAGCCAGAAAGGAAAACACCAATACAGTATACTAATGCATATATGTGGAATTTAGAAAGAGGAATTTAGAAATGATAACCCTGTATGCAAGATAGCAAAAGAAACACAGATGTACTGAACGGTCTTTTGGACTCTGTAGGAGAGGGCAAGGGTGGGATGATATGGGAGAATGGCATTGAAACATGTATATTGTCATATGTGAAACGAATCGCCAGTCCAGGTTTGATGCATGAGACAGGATGCTTGGGGCTGGTGCACTGGGGTGACCCAGAGTGATGGGATGGAGAGGGAGGTAGGAGGGGGGTTCAGGATGGGGAACACATGTACACCCATGGAGGATTCAAGTCAATGTAGGGCAAAACCAATACAATATTGTAAAGTAAAATAAATAAATAAATAAATAAATATTTTTTTTAATTTAAAAAAAGAGAAAAAAAAAAGTGAAAGCGTTAGTTGCTCATTAGTGTCTGACTCTTTGTGACCCCATGGACTATAGTCTGCCAGGTTCCTCTGTCCATGGGATTCTCCAGGCAAGAATACTGGAGTGGGTAGCCATTCCCTTCTCCAGCGGATCTTCCCAACGCAGGGATCAAATCCAGGTCTCCCACATTGCAGAAACATTCTTTACCATCTGAGCCACCAGGGAAGTCCATGCAATTGGCCAAATTGCATCAGTGGTCTGGTTTTACCATAGCTCGAAACACTGGTCACAAAGTAATCCCCAAAAATCACAATTTATATTTTGCACTTTTGGAAACAGTTTTACTGAGATATAGTTCACATACCATATAATTCATATATTTAAAGTTTATAATCTAATGTTTTGTTGAATATTCATAAAGTTGTGCAATCAAATTCAATCAAGTCTAGAACATATTCATCACCCTAAAATGAAACACAGTACTAATGAACAGTCACTCCCCATTTCCCCCTGCAATTCCCTAGGAATAGGCTGACATTAATCTCCTTTCTGTTTCTGTGAATTTGCTTATTCTGGACAGAATATTTTTATTATTGGATTTATTCAATCTGTGACCTCCTATGACTGCTTTCTTTCACTTAGTATAATTGTCCATATTGTAGTATGAATCAATACTTCATAACTTTTTATTACTGTATAATACTCCATAGAATAGACATTTCATTTATCCATTCATCATTCAATGGGCATTTGAGTTGTTTCCACAGTAATCTATTCTTAATAAGGCCTGTTGTCAAAAGAAGCTAGTTAATGAGAACCTAATCTGGTGGGCTATTATCAGAGCCTAACTGACCTGGGGAAGAGACATTCTAGCTGGCTCTAGCCTTCCAGGTGGGAGAAGGGAAATACCGAACTCTAGCCCATGCTAGCCATTCTGTTCCACCTAAGATGACAGAAAAATATGAGAATCTCTTGTGAAATTCACAGTGCAGAGGCATAGACTCACTGAAAGACTGAGGCCTAATCATAGGACAAAAGAATGGTTCTCTTTTCCCCCACACCTCAGCACCACATTACCAAAGGTCTGTTTATATTAGTTCTTTTTACCCAGTAAATAATGCCTGGCAATCAAGAAAAAATCACAAGGCACACAAAAGGCAAAAAACACAATTTGAAGAAACAAAGGAAGCACAAGAACCTAACACAGCAGGGATGCTGGAATTATCAGACCAAGAATTTAAAACAGGCTTCCCTGGTGGCTCAGATAGTAAAGAATCCACCTGCAGTGCAGGAGACCTGGGTTTGATCCCTGGGTTGGGAAGATCCCTTGGAGGAAGGCATGGAAACTCACTCCAGTATTCTTGCCTGGAGAATCCCCATGGACAGAGGAGCCTGGCGGGCTACAGTCCATGGAGTCACAAAGAGTCAGACACAACTGAGCGACTAAGTACATGATTAGCATGCTAAGAGCACCAATGGATAATGTAGACAGCATGCAAGAATAGGTAGAGAATGCAAGCAGAGAGATAGAAATCATAAGAGAGAACCAAGGAACTGAATCACCTAGCTGTATATCTGAAACATTGTAAGTCAACTATACTTCAATAAAATATATATATTTTTAAAAAGAGGAAAAAAAAAGAGAGAGAGAGAACCAAGAAGAAATTCAAAGAATCAAAAACACTAGAGGAAATGGAGTACCTCAGATATGTTTATTCATAGACTGGACACAGCCAAGGAAAGACTCTCTGAGCTTAAGGGTATCTTGGTAGAAACCTCCAAAACTGAAAAGCAAACAGAACAAACACTGAAAATTTAAAAAAGGAATAAGATATACAAGGACTGTGGGACAACAAGATATACAAGATATACAAGAAAAAGATGTAATACACACATGATAGAAAAAAAGAAAGAAACAGAAGAAATACTTGAAACAATAATGACTGAGAAATTCCATTCTGCTGAGTCATCAGCTTCATGGGTGTTAAAGAGACAGCAGAAGCAGCAGTAAAATCTTCATGATAAAGACTTTCTGGTGGCTGCAGGAGCTCCACTGCCACCAGCGTGGGCAAGGGCCAAGGCCCTGCAGGAGCAGCTAAAGATGTAACAGAAGAATCAATAACAGAAGAGGACAAGAGGAGAAACTATGGTGGGTGTATGTTGGTCTGCCATCTGAAGCTATCAATATGGTGTCCAATCAAACAAAGATTGTGTGAAAAAAATAAAAGAAAATAATATCTTGACTGATATTCATCAAGAGCCTGCTCATGAAAATCTGGATGGAATTTTTCCTTCGTGGGATTTTGTAATGAGAACAGATATTTCCAACAAAATTCTAAACAGTCACCACCCCCTTTCCTGCAAATTCTTAGTTTATAGTTAAAACCATGGGTACATATTGAATGTTGTGGTTCTAGAAAGGAACTGGTGAAACAACACGCTCATATATGGAACTTTCTGTGGAAGACAAGCTTATGAAGGGTTCTTGCTCAGCCGGATGCTGTGCCCCACCTGACCATCCCCAGAGCTCATGAAGATCATGTCTTTTCACTGATACTTTTTTGATAGTTTTTATATAGCAAAATTCTTTGTCTATTTATAACTTAAAATAATATAATTTAAATAATTTATAATTTAATATAATTTAAAATAATAAGGCACTATTAATGAATTACCCAAAGTAATATATCTGTCTGTTATCTTTCACTATTTCTACTTCATGTTAATTTTTAGCTGTAAGATTGTTAAACTGATTCTTGAAAGTGAAAGTCACTCAGTCATGTCCGACACTTTGCGACCCCATCAGCTGAGTCACGGGGAAGCCCAACAATAACAGAGTGGGTAGCCTATCCCTTCTCCAGCAGATCTTCCCAACCTAGGAACTGAACCGTTGTCTCCTGCATTGCAGGTGGATCCTTTACCAGCTGAGTTATCAGGGAAGCCCATATTACTGTCTCTTTCCCTTTTTTACTATTTGGCTTTCAGCTTTATTTATTTATTTATTTTTTACTGCAGCACTTTTTATTTCCTCACAATGACGCGTTGCTGGGGCCTAATGTTCTCACATGACAGTAGAAAATCAAAGTCTGTTGTCATCTCTTAAAAGAATTGAGAATTGTGTACAAAAACCTTACATAAATTAAAAGGATGAATAAATTTACAGGTGTGTATGCAAACTGTTTCCAACTCAAGGCAAGTAACAGCCCACGGTGTTCTGGTGGGAAATCTTCAGTAAGAAAGGAAAGCAGGTCCTAAGGCTTGGACCTTCCCAACCCCATTTAAGACTGGCCAAGACAGAAATGACAACTGTTTCAGGACTCTTGCCAGCCTCTAGAGAAATCCTGGAATAGGCAGCTCTGACACATTAATACCCTGCACAGACAGAGACTCGCAGTCTCCCAGATAAAAATATGGAATGCTTCATGAATTTGCGTGCCATCCTTGCACAGGGGCCATGCTAATCTTCTCTGTATCATTCCAATTTTAGTATATGTGCTGCCGAAGCGAGCACTCAGCTTTATTTAAATGTCAGAGAAGTTTATTTATTGGGAACAACGTATTACACGGCAATACTTCAGCTGCTGAGGTTTGCATGCCGTGTGTACATTTTGATTAACTTCCTGTTTTCTTTTATACATTAATACATAAGCCAAAGGCTTATGGATTAATAACTACAAATACTTCACAGCTATCAAGTCTCCTGTTCTGTGTGTGATCAGAGCATCTCATCACATTAATTCTACACTATTTTCAAGGACTTGTCATTGACGGTTAGTGTTTGATAATTACCTTGTGTATCTATTTAGTACTGCAATGTAAATCATTCAATTTACCAGTGTATCTCAACAATTAAAACATTTTTATCCCTCTTTTTTTAAAAAAAAAAAGATTTTCTGTTCTCCCTTATACACTGTTGGTAGGAATGTAAATTGGTGTGGCCACTGTGGAAAACAGTTTGGAGCTCTACTGTTTTGTGGAGACACATGCATATAACAGGAAACATACATGAGAATGATGCTCACCAATTTCCCAATTGGTGGTTACAAAAATGGGAAATATGTATTTATGCCATTCTGTTTCTTTACAAAATGTCATAGTCTTTAAATGTTAATGTCTATTTTGTCCTGGGGAGTACATAAGTGTCTGGTATATTATATATAGTTTGAATGTTTGAAATGCTTCATAATTACAATAGCATTTTCAGAACCTAATGAGTAAGTTCGTGCAAAAATATTGAAGCCCCCCAGCAAAACTTGAAATAAAAACATGAAATTTAAACATGACAGGCTAAATTTGCTAGAGAAATGTGGAGAGCTAGGAAAGGCACATGAACAGACAGAGGCTTAAGCCTTTCTGGTTATCCTGTAAGAAAGGCAAGAGCAGGTGTGGGAACTTCCAGAGATTTCTGCCATTTTGTAGTTTCCCTGTGTTTGCTATTTTTCTCACTTCTTATTTACTTTTCTTTAGTGGTTAGCTATACAAACCTTTAAGTGCTTTTGAAAATACATTTTTTGAGTCTCAGACCTCTTTGAGAAACTGATCAAAGCTTCTGATGCCTCACAGTAGAAGAATGCACACACCACTTTGCAGGTTAAGATTTACATAATGAGGCAAGAGGAAAGAATGTTCCACCTGGCTCCACGGTTACAGCAATTCATAGGCTATGAGCTTCTTCCCATCATTTTGAGGCGAAGCCTCTCTTGGCAGGTATACAATGAAAAAACTGAGCTTCCGGAACTTTCCAGTTGAGTTTCCCTCACAGTGAGATGGGAGGGGAGAATACAGGAGAAAGGATCAATTTCTCCCTTCCCAGGCCAACTTCTGTGGAGGTGCCTAGAAGTCCTTCTTTACCGCCACCAAGGGTGTCATGGCGGCCCCACAGATCTACTCTCACCCTGGACTCTAGTGTTGAGCTGGGGCTGCAGCAGCACACTGCCACTTGCAGGCTCTTGACTCATCACAGGGCTGGGAAGAGAAGTCAAATTCAGTAGGTGAGACTCCTACTTCCCATATGCTGCAGTTCTGTGAGAGACGCTGAAAACCTCAATAGACACCTCTCTCACTGATGGGAGACATGAGATCTTGAGCTACACGCATCCAACTGGGTTTCAGTAAGAAACCTAAGGAAAAAAAGAAAAAGAAAAAAAAGAAACCTAAGAAGTTTCCCCAATTTCTTTTGATACCTTACCCAGTGTTGAACATTCTTCCCTATCCGGAACTACTTTGTGAATATCAAACTTGGCCGTATGTTTTATTTTTGCTTTGTTTTGTTTTTGCAGTTCTGTTTCATTGCTATTGAGTACCCCATTAGTCAAAATGAGAAAGATTCACTTAACATTCACTTCTCATTGCTAAAGCTCCTAAAGAATTTACTCCCTAAGTTGTTCTTGTCTTGGCTTAACAGTCCTCATCCTCCTGGCCATATAGTATAGCTTTTATGAAGCAATTGTGCCCAATCCACTGCCCTCTCTCCATATTTCCCAGAACCAGTATGATGAAGAGTCGTGTGATAAATCAGGCACAGTCTAGAAATTTGAGGACCTGGGTTCTAGTCCCAGCTTTGTCTCTTCCTGCCTGTATGACCTTGGGGTTTCTGAGGCTCAGTTTCCTATCCACAAAATTGATATAATAAATGTCTTTAATTTACAGGGATGCATCCCGAATTGAAACAAATAACAGAGTTGGAAGGACTTTCTGCACAAAGCACTGTTAATAGTAAGGTATTACTGTAAGGTACAGGTCTTTCCAGCACTAAATAAAATAAGCTTCAAATCTCCACTTCTTGTTCACACAGTGATGGATTTATCTGTTTTTGCTCTGCACATTTTCCAATCCATGCTAGATTTTTAGCTCATAATCAGATTGTGGTTAGCTATGATCTCTCTACTGTAGACAAGATTATTTGTTGGAAAGATTAGAACTTGCTCAATTTAGAGCTACCCATCAAGATACATGAACCTTGTCTAGTATTTTAAAAACCAAAGCTGTAGCCTGCAACCAAAGTTGACCCCACCAATCCTGAGGGGACCTGTAGAAATGGAGAGAGGGCATTTTTTTTCAGAACAAGGGACACTTCTAGCTTTAATAAATAGAAGCCAGTGCTAAATGCCTTGCAGTAAGCAGCTTACAGTGTTCCACCCAAATGCCAACAGTTCTTAAGAATTCTCTGCCCAGCCTCAAGGAGAGACTTGCACTGAAAAGTTGAAAGGTAAGTTTTACTCATAAGGTATATGCAACTCAGCCATTTAAAGAGGGTTGTCCCCCAATCAAAAAATGGGCAGAAGCTCTAAATCTTTCTCCAAAGAAATACAGGTGGACAACAGGCACATGAAAAGATGCTCAACATTGCTAATTATTAGAGAAATACAGATTAAAACCACAATGAGGTATCACCTCACACCAGTCAGAATGATCATCATTAGGAGAGGGTGTGGAGAAGAGGGAACCCTTCTACACTTTCGGTAGGAAGGAGAATTGGTATAACCACTATAGAGAACAGTATGGAGGCTCCTTAAAAAACTAAATATAAAAAAACAAACAAAAAAAAACCTAAATATAGAGCTACCATATGATCCTGCAATCCCACTCCTTGGTATGTATTCAGAGAAAATCATAATTTGAAAATATACATGCACCCCAATGTTCATTGCAGCACTATTTACAATAGCCAAGACACGGAAACAACGTATCTGTCTATTGACAGAGGAATGTATAAAAAATGGTGTGGCATATGTATATACAATGGAGTATTATTCAGCCATAAAAAAAGAATTAAATAATGCCATTTCCAGCAACATGGATGGACCTAGAGATTATTATATTAAATAAGTCAGAGAGAGAGACAAATATCATATGATATCACTCATGTGAAATCTAAAAAAGATGATAAAAATGAACATTTTTATAAAACAGACTCACAGACATAGAAAATAAAGTTATGATTACTTTATTTATATAAAGGGGCTAGTGGGCATTTGGAGGGGAGAGGGATAAGTTAGGAATTTGAGAACAACATATACATACTACTGCATATAAAATAGATAAACAACAAGGTTCTACTGTACGCCACAAGGAACTCTACTCAATATTATATAATAACCTGTATGGGAAAAGAATCTGAAAAAAGAATATATATGCATTATATATATGAAATATATATATTTAACTGAATTACTTTGCTGTACACCTGAAACCAACACATTTAAAATCAGTTATACTTCAATAAAAAAAATTTTTTTTAAATAAAAGAGGATTGTTCCCTTCAATGAAGTTCCTTTAGGAAGTTGCACTCTTATTCCAAATATAAATCCAGTAGTTTTAACCTTTTTTAAAAAAATCAGTGTTTTTCAGAATTAATGCCCCTCTCTCCCAAGAATTATTAAGGCTTTCTAGTTTCCTTTTTCTTTTCTTTTTTTTTTCTACTTTCCTTTTCCATTCATCTTAATGGCTAATAAATATTCATGCTTTGGGAGTAGTTGTAATTTCTGAAAATATTCAAACCCTATCCCAAACACCAGGAGGTGAGGGTGGGGGGCACTGTTTGGGGTGTAAATGAAATATGTCTAAAAAATGACAAGATTAGTTTTTGTTCCCTCCTGTGGCTTATTGAAAAAGTGATGGTCTGAAATGTAGCCACTCCTGAATAATCAAGATTTGGCCATTCTTTCTGTTGGAATTAGGACGACCACCAAGCAGCCACATTATAGGTGATTTTTATTTTCCTATTAATATACACTGGGATTTCTTACTTTTTCCATAATTAGCATGTATTACTTTTATAATAGGGAGAAATCAATTTGAGTCATAATATAATAATTTTCTCACTATGTTTAATTTTTCCTACCCCACCCTCCTCTCTTCCTTCCACAGGAGAAGGGGACACACCATTCTGAGAGCTCACATTACCTACCACTCACCACAACGGGAGAATGACTTAATAAATAAGGATACATTTACTCACTGGGAGGTTACACAGTCATTAATAGGATCATTTTGAAGACTGTGGAAACATGGTAGCATGTATATTTAATACAGAATACCAAGTGAAAATTTCAAACTATAAAATAATATTGCAATGATCTAGAAACTGATGCATATGAATAAAAAGTTTTCAAAAATAATAGACAAAAAATAAAATATTACTTATAGGTCACAGGGATTATGGATGGGTTTTTTTTTTATCAAAATTTCCGAGACATTTTTTTTTAATATGGAACGCTTCACAAATTTGCATGTCATACTTGCACAGGGGCCATGCTAATGTTTTCTGTATTGTTCCAATTTTAGTATATGTGCTGCCGAAGCAAGCACTCTCCTAGATATTTTTATATCACCTTTTCATTGACACATATTTCAAGTGTAAAAGGGAGATATCTGTGTTCCTTGTGTTTATTCTAATTGTCCCAATGAAGCATTTTTATAATTTAAAAATGCACGGTGATTGATAACCTGCTGCTGCTGCTGCTAAGTCACTTCAGTTGTGTCCGACTCTGTGCAACCCCATAGACGGCAGGCTCCCCTGTCCCTGAGATTCTCTAGGCAAGAACACTGGAGTGGGCTGCCATTTCCTTCTCCAGTGCATGAAAGTGAAGAGTAAAAGTGAAGTCACTCAGTCATGTCCGACTCTTAGCGACCCCACTGACTGCAGCCTACCAGGCACAGTCCATGGGATTTTCCAGGCAAGAGTACTGGAGTGGATCGCCATTGCCTTCTCCAGATTGATAACCTAGTGCTAAGTAATACATATATGATGATTTCATGATTCGTTTTATCCAAAAATTATAATTAGTGAAACATGTCTTACCCTTTGCAACCTTCCATTTTACCTTCTATGGAAAACAACATTTTCTTTGTCTTCACTGTGTCTGGATAAAGGCTGATTGTTTGTGGACTACTTCGTATCTATGGATACTTGAAAAATAAATTAAGTGATTTGATAATGAAGATGTGAGGCTTTTACCTAGTTTTTTGTTGTTTTCCCCTGGAGGACTTTAAATACTCCAAACAATCCACCTGAAAACAATAGAGGCAAACATGACTGACTTTGAAAAGATCAAAACCCAAATCAAATTATTTGTTCTCAATATTATCAGAGGTGTGGTTTCATTGCAAATAAAAAAAGATAATGATTTATGAGTCCATTTTCCATATTATCGCTAGTTTCTTTCCTGCCTCTGTGAGCTCAGAATAGTGTAAAATTTGGAGCCTTTATTTTTCTCTACTGAAACTGCAAATAACTAGAAATGGATGTCCTTTTATTGTAATTCACTATTTGGAAAAAATCATATGGTAATGTCCCTATTAACAAAGAAACTATGAGTCAGACACATATTTTCCTGGCAGAAACCTCATTACCAAAGGTAGAGATAATAGCCAGGAGGAGAGAATGGATCCAGAGTATGGATTCCCCCCTACTGTGTACCCCTGCAAAATCATTCCCCACTTCTCACCTAATTCAGATATCTCCTCAGCCTCTTAATAAGGTGGTAAGGAGGCAATAACTTCTACATGGGCACAGTTCCCCATCCACCAGAGATCTCAAGCTAAGACTCCCTTTCCCTTTAGTTGCCACCACCCTGACCCAGCTGCAAACTGATTGGCATTTCCTTCAATGCCTTCTGTACCCAGGAAGATTGCCTAAAAATATGCTTTATTCACTCCTTCACTCCCTCAAGAAATAGCTATTGAATATCTACCTCCTGCCATGTTATCAGATGTCCATCTAGGTTTCCTGAGTCTTACAGTTTACACAATTTGTAGGGCTATTTTGGGGGGTTCCCTGGTGGCTCAGAGGGTAAAGAATCCGCCTGCAATGCAGGAGACCTGGGTTTGATCCCTGGGTCGGGAAGATCCCCTGGAGGAGAGCATGGCAACCCACTCCAGTATTCTTACCTGGAGAATCCCATGGACAAAGGAGCCTGGTGGGCTACGTTCCACAGGTTTGCAAGGAGTCAGACATGACTGAACAACTAACACTTGCACTTACTTGCACTTGCAGGGTTATCTTTAAGAAAAAAAATGTCAATACAAAAAATACCAAAAAATGTCAATACAAAACTGAGTAATTAAATATTTACTTAGAATTTAGAAATCACAACAAATCATAAATTTGTAAAAGCTAAAATAGCACTAACATTACAAAATCCATAAAAATAACATGCTGTTTATATTAACTGCATGACATAGCTACAATTTCCCACTTTTAAAGCTGCATACTCTTTGACCATCTTTTCACATGACAAAGATTTTGTATTGATAATATAAATTTCCATGAAGAAAATAGAAAGATAATTTAATCTTTCCTCTGTCTAGCATGAGTGTTCAAATTTTGTTTTTATTATTATTGATAATTTTGAAAAGTTTTGTTCATCAACACAAATATTCATTATTAATATCATGTAACTGTAAATTTACAGTTTTTTAAAATGAAAATAGGAAAAAAATTCTGTCAAGTTTCTCTCATACATGACCTGTAAGATCTGGGAGAATTTTCTACAGATTAGCTTCTAGTTGGGTAGATTTCAACCTTATTTCTCCTGTATGAATCACATACTTCCAAGTGATCATTCATATCATGGGTTACACATTCAAATCATGATATGACTTCTGAGCCTGCGCTTTCATGCCATGGTGCCAGGTGAGATGGCATAGTGAGTAGTAATGCAAACTATTCCTATGCCTTCTAGGTAGTTATAATTATAATCCCAGGTGACTGCAAACAGCATAAACATATTACATTAACCCCAACTAAAAGTAGCCTCACTTCCACAAAGTTGCAGTCATATAAAATGAGTACGTCCTAGATACCTACTACTTCAGCATAGTGTCTATAGCTGAAAATACCATACTGTATACTAAAAAACTTGTTAAGGTAGATCTTATATTAGGTGTTTTTATGGTCATCATCATCATCATAAACAAAAAAGAAAGGAGGAGGGAACTTTTGGAGGTGATGAATATGTTTAAGACACAGATTGTGGTCATGGTTTCATGGATGTATACTTACCTGTAAACTCATCTAGTTGTACACATTAAATATGGATAGCTTTTTGTGTGTCAGTAAAATCAGACCTCAGTAAAATGCTTTTAAAAAATACATTCCCACTGTAACTCCCCCCTTAGCTCAACCCCCAGAATACCTGCAGCCACTCAAATGCCACTCTACAAAAATGCAGGTATGACGGAGAAGTCAAAATGGAGAGACAGTGTCTTAATTATTTTTAAATTTTGCAAAAGTATATGACCATATGAACACATAGCCTTGGGGGGGGGGACCATGTATATGATGGGCCCTGGTGTTTATTTCTAATTTGCTTTATGGTAAATCTGCTACTACTTATTGTATATATAAAATTTCCTATCTCTGTCCACTGTGGAAGCCTAGCAACATTAACATCTCAGCATCAATGAATATACCTAGTTCCAAGATCTTGGTGCTTTAAATATTATTCTCCAATAAATGGAGTGAAATGGCTGATTGTAGACCCAGGAAAGGGAAAAAGACAAGATGAGTCTGGGATATCTTATTATGCCAGAAAGTAAGAAAGTGTCCCCAAAATGACGAGGGCATGTCAAAAGGACATAGGAACCACCCTGAAGTGGTTCTCATTGACCAAATCTGAGATAATTTGAACATCAAAATAATGATGCAACATATAACTGTTTGTAAAATAGAAATTCATATTTTTATACCATATTTTTCTAAATAAATAGGAAAGAAAAGAAAGCTGTTCCTTATAGTAGAATGCTAACTAATAAATGGTAGAATTAGAAAATCATCATTGGAATAGAATATTTACATAGTCTCAAAGTATCTCCCCACAAAATATTCATTTATAACAAAGGGAAAATAGTAACTTTTTAGTAAAGAAATCTGATAGCTATCACCTTAACCAGTGATTAAAGGTAACATCACTAGTAATAGGACAATTTAATGAACCTCCTGATATGATAAACTGAGAAAAACATGACACTACTTCTGTTATATTTTTGCCCAAAAATTCATAAGTGGATCTACTCATAAGGAAACATCAGACAGCCTAAATTGAGGGACAGTCTACAAAATAAATGAACTGTACTCTAAAAATATCTAGGCCAAAAATAAAAAAAAAATAAAAAAATTAAAATGTCTAGGCCGTGAAAGACAAGGAAAAACTGAGAAAATGTTCTAGATTGAGCAGGATCCTGGACCAGAAGAAAAAATATATTTTATTAACTAACTGATTGCTATAAAAGACATTATTGTACCACTGGTGAAATTCAAATGGAGTTTGTGGTACACCTGAAACTAACACAGCTTTGTAAAGCAACTATACTCCAACAAAAACAAAACAAAATCACCAAAAAAAACACTCAAAAAACAAATAGAGTCTGTGGGTTAGATGGAAGTATTTTTTAAATGTCAATTTTCTGGTTTTATAGGAAATTGTTATTAGGAAAGTATCTATGTCTTTTTTATGAAATACACACTGAACTGTTTGGGAGCAATGGGCATATCATATTTGCAACTTGCTTAAGATTAGTTAGGAAAAAAGTAATAAAACATATTTTTTTAAAAGAGAGAATGAGGGAGTTCCCTGGCCATCCAATGGTTAGGACCCAGCGCTTTCACTGCCATGCATGCAGGTTCAATCCCTGGTCAGGGGAACTAAGATCCTGTAAGCTCATGGTGCAACCAAAAAAATAGTAATAATAATAAATAGAGAATGATAAAATGATTTAAATAATTAGGGAATCTAAATGAAAAGTATATGGAGCTGTTGGTACTATACTTGCAACTTGCCTGTAAGTTTGGAATTATTTCACAATAAAAATTTAAGAAAAAAACAGCTGGATACACATTTCAAAGTATTACATAAAGGAGTGGGTTGTCTACTTAATCAAACTAGTCTACTTTAAACACTACTACTTTTAATTCATTAACTACTTTGAGTCATAAGAGACCTCAAGGAAAGCCATTCATAGCATAAAGGATCTTAACATAATTACAAGGGTCAGTATAAAAATATTGTTGCCCTCTTGACCTATTCTTAATCATACAGAACTTCTCCAACACTTCTGGAGTGTAAAGTGAGCCATAACTGTTTCTGCAAAGTATGTCAATTAGCCCTGAGCTAGAGTTACTGGATTTATTAAGTGAACAATGGAGGTGGGTAAAAAGCATTAATAAAAAATTGAGAATCTGATTGTAACAGTACATGCATGCTAAGTCAATTCAGTTGTGTCCAATCTTTTCAACCCAATGGTTACTCTGTCCGTGGGATTCTCCAGCCAAGAATACTGGAGTGGATTGCCATACCCTCCTCCAACGGATCTTCCCGAGCCTGGGGTCAAACCTGGGTCTCTTTGGCATTCACTTTCAATGTTCCTTGACAAAAGTGTTAAAAATGAAGTCAAGGGATCTGTTAAAGACATAAATACACAAAAACTGATCTAAAAAAGACTGCCGACAAGTCTCAAGTATCTAGGAGAAAAGAGCTACAAAATATTGTCATTACACTTATTAATAATTTTCTCAAGAACATGATTGCATTACCTCTGCAGTGTGGCCAAATGAAGTGGGGCAAGAAAAACAAGAACATTCTCTTAAGGGGCTTCTCTTGTGATTATAGAAGCAAAAACCTAAGATGGGAGAGCAGTTTGGGACCTTATATTAACTCTTAGTAAGACACCTGATATGTGTATCCTGTAAGGATATTGAGGATACAGGGGCTGGGAGGTTCCCGTTTAAGAGATTAGGGCCTTTACAAGACCTTGATTTGACCAAAACTGGTTAGTGGCTGTTAGGGTTTTAAACACAGTCCTTCCCAATCCAGGCCTAGCCTTCTTTCTATGGCTACTCTGCCTTTCTGATGCAAATAAATTATTTTTTACAAATCAAAGGTTTCCTTTAGAAACCCGTGACACTTGCGAAAAAATTTTAACCCCACGCCAAGTATAGAAGCTGGCATGAGTACTAAGCAGTGACAGTTAACATGAGCACTGTTATTAGGGAAAGTGTTTAGGCCACTTCTTTCCTACCTCACTGAATGTTTACTCCCCAAATCTCAATAAAACAAAACTAAACGGAACCACCACCCATTTCCGGGATTCAAGTGGGAAGGACTAGTATCAATGAGCAACATCAACAGAAACCCTGAGATCCTCTTTGAACACATCACTCATCCGAGCCATGGTACAAGGAAAATCAGAGTCTTTTGTATAGGAGAGAAATCTCTGTGAGAAATATGCAGAGGAATCATTTCATTTCTTTGCATCTGCCCTCCTGGTGGGAGGTATCAGGCCTTGGGTAGCCCAAGAAGCTATAGGAAGCATATTACAGAGAGTTTAATTTATTCAAAGAAAATCAGAATCAACTAATCAGAAGGAAGGGGAAAATGCATTAATTAAACAGCTTTACTCAAGCAGAAAAGCTGCCAGCATGAGCATTTCAAATTACCTGGGCACACCTAATGCATTTGCATTTGCTCGGGAGAAATGCGTTCTGCCCCACAAAGCCACGAACATTTCATAATTCCATCTGAGCGAATAACAAAAGGGAATTGACAGCTAAGAACCACCTTCCACACTTGGGGGCTATAGCCTTTTCCTAGGAATTTTTAGCTCATGCAGAAATTCTCTTCTTGACTAGATGTGGAGAGAGGAAGTTTAACGTCTTCTGTAAAGTAAAAGGCTAAAAAAGAAACCCCCCTCCTCTCCACCCTCCCAACAAAGGAGGCGGGGCCTTTACTGGCAGGAGGCTAACAGCATTCCTTTGTTAGATATTAACATAAAATAAGGCAGTAGAAATGGATGTCCATCAACAGAATTAGAAGGAACTAAGTAAGTTTTAAGAACAAAAGGTTTACTTCTTTAAATAACAGGAGTTGAGAAACAGCTGGGAATGCAGTTTCTTTCCCAGAGTTAAAAAAAAAAAACAACTATAAAGCGGTTCAATGTAATTGTGTTGCAATATAATTTAATTATTTCAGATTGAATGTGTATAATCATTCTAGTGAAAATAACCCTATAGGCAATACTTGAACATATATATTTGTATGCTTTATCTTTCCTTTTTTTTTCAGTTCAGCTTATTCATCAAACAGCACAATATTTTATTTTGGTATTTACTCTTGAGAAAGCTTTTCAATGTAACATTTAAGCATGCGATATTAACCAGTGAGATCTATAAATTCTTTCAAAGATGTAATACGTTCTCTGTTGCTTTACTTTTTTACATCACAGTTTTCCATTTCATTTTGCACAAGAAAATATGCTTACAGTTATTGGTAGGGTTTATTACTCTAGATTTTTACAGAAGAGAAAAATAGAAATCACCATTAGAAAAGTTCTTACAATTTTCCTTTCTACTTCAGAAAGGAAAGTGTTAATTTGAAATCCAAAAGCACTACTAAAACATGAGAAATACCCAACTTTGGTCTATTTCATGCATAATGCATACAGTTTCATACTAGAAAAAACTTGTATTTGTTGTCAAGAAGCCTATGAAGTAGGAAAAATTAGAATGGTAGATGGATAGGTAGAGATTTATTTCCCTGAAGTATATAATTTGTCATATAGTTCTTACTAAAATATTCTGTAGTTTTGCCTAAAATGCCTTATCTGTATGAATTGGGATCAAGCGTGTAACCAGATTGATTGTCTCAGCTTTGCCTGTAAAAATACAGTTTAAAATGATCAGGGATGGACTGTCAATACATATGCAGGACATTTCCTCTGGATCAAAAAGACTAACACAAGTTAGACAGAAAGTAGGTATATGTTGCCAACGCCTATGAAAAACCCCCATTTAGATTGTGGATGTTTTTGGAAACCCAACTGTTACATTTTTACAAGGTGTGATCCCATTTTATGAAGCTCTTTTGTGCATCTTCACTCTGCTGACTAAAATCAACTGCTTTTGTGGAGTATCTTTCCATGAATTCCTTTGAATGCAGTCACCATTTGTGGTAGATAACATACAATGATTTCAAATACTAAAGGGCTTAAAGTCAGTGGCCCCTTAAATCGCAAACACCTTGGAGGACACTGCTGACTCTGTAGCCTAGGTTTCAATGCATTTAGGACTTTCACCTGGAAAACAAGCTTGAGCAATTAAACATACTAGGGTATAAATATACTGGTGAGATGAGTGTGTGATATATGAATGAAAGCTCGAATATTCAGTTTTAAATATCCTGATAAAAGAAACTACAAAGACATGTCATTGATCTAATTAATACTTGTTTGCACATTCCTTAGAGCGGTGCTTGAAGTATAATAGGATTTCTACAGGCCAAAACAACAAAAGGTGTAAACTGCCTTTTCAATTGCAAACTTTGTTCATTTATTCCATTGGTAAAAGTATGCAAATCTTCAGTCATTTTTTGTTAACTGACACCAAGTCTTTCTCACTAAACTTTTTTTCAAAGAGACAAGGGTAAAGTTCAGAGTAAAGTCAAGCTTTTTCCCCTGAAAAAAAACGGCAGTTTAAAGAAATTTCACTAAATCATCCCTGTCAATTAGGTCCTGCCATTTAAATTCATTCTAGTGCTTGAGGTATTTTAATACACCCGCAGATATGTATAATTCAGGAAGATAGATATGGGTATTCCAGAATCTGAACAGTATTTTCTATAAATGTTTGTGATACAATAGAAAATCAAAATGACAGCAACACCTTTTGTGAGCTTGCCCAAACCAAATATCCATATATGTTGATTTAATTTCCTAGTAATTATTTCCCTAAGAATATAATGGGAGAATTAAGATATTTATTTCTAAAGGACAAGTTCAGTGCTCAGTCGCTCAGTCTTGTTCGACTCTTTGCAACCACATGGACCATAGCACTTCAGGCTCCTCTGTCCATGGGATTTCCCAGGCAAGAATACTGGAGTAGGTTGCCATGCCCTCCTCCAGAGCATCTTCCCGACCCAGGGATCGAACCAGCATCTCCTGCACTGGCAGGTGTATTCTTTACCACTGAGCCACCTGGGAAGCCCCTAAAGGACAAAGTAGAAACTAAATAGGAGATGCTCAGTAAAATTTGAACAAGTGGCCAAACAGTCAACATAAGGAAGAAAGAATGAGGATTCAGCAGGCAAGAAAAATGAAGGAAGTGCAAAAGCAGGAAAGAGAGAAAAGGAGGAGAAAATGTTATTTGTAACCATAAATCTGGTCATTTCTCTTAAGTATTTCAAATGATTATTTCAAGAAAAAAATCTGATTTTATTAGTGTTGAATTCAATTCCCAATTTACATACACAAGTCATCTTAAAACATACTACAGATGTCCAAAAAGTCAATATTAGTATCAAATTTAACTAGTTTTTACTCACGTAGACTGTGCCAAATTCTATAGGTTATTAATGTGAATTCTTTCCTCTTACCTGCACTCTAGGGTTTTATCTATAATTACCTCTAAGCCCCAAGTTGCATTACCTTAGTTAACTCAGAAGTTAATTTGTCTGTCCCAGATTGGAGACTAAGAAGACAAGACAATGTCAAGGTGGAAGGAGTTTTCCTATAGTCTCTTAAGCTAACTCCTTGGGGGTCTATGAATTAAACTAAGAAAAGGCAAATTAACAAGAGAAATGGCATACAGTTTTTACTAATATTTTACATGTATGGGTGTTCACAGAGAAGAAATGAGGCTCAAAGAAGTGGCTGGACACTGGGAATTATACACCATTTTAACAGAGGAAAGGGAGAGTTGGACTTCAAGGAACGATAAATTGTGAAGTGCCTAGGGAGCCACTGTAGGTCCTTGAACATGTATCTGAGATTGGTCTTTGGGGAGCAGAGTCTTTCTGTGGCCTACAGGATGGCCTGGAGGGAAAACCATTCTAGCTGACAGCACAGGTGTGAGTCTGGGAGGGAGGTGACGCAGTTCTGGGCTAAGGCCATAGCTGTGGAGATGGGGAGGAACGATATAATCCAAGACAGCCCCAGCTCCTTCTGGAGCCTGTTCCCTTTATGAAAAGGGAAGAATGACCCTGAAGGTGATCCAGATATCACCAGGGCTGCCATTCCCACCAGAGGCTGGGGAACAAGGCCAGTTCCTCCTAGGTTTCAAAGGGTGGGGTCACCTCTCCAGACTGGCAGGCCATAGTCACCCTTCCCAAGTACCTCAGCAGCAAGGTCCCTGCAGGGACCTTCAGTATGGGCAGTGTTCTGTTGAGCCATGGGGGTGACATGGCCACCCCAGTGGTCTTAGAGGGCAGAGCGTTAGACTAAAGGAAATAATTTACAAATGTTAAGGTCTCATAGAATTTCCCTTACAAGGTTTGGGACTTGCTTGGGACCTAGCATCCCTTTTTTCCTTCCTTTTGGAATGTGAATGTCTATCTGTGCCTGTCCCATCACTGTGTTTTAGAAGCATGTAACTTGTCTTCTTTCACAGGTTCATAACTGGAGAAGAATTTTGTCTCTGGGTGAATCTTACCAGAAGGATATTTAGGTGAGATTTTGGACTTTTGATGTTAGGGTTTATGCTGGAATGAGTTAAAATTCTGGGGACTGTTGAGATGAAATGAACATATTTTACATGTAGGAAGGACATGAATTTGGGAGGGAGGGACAGAATGGTTTGGGCTACATGTTTGTGCCCACCCCCCCCGAAATTCATGTTTAAGCCTTAGCTCCCAATTTGATGATATTTAGAAGTGGGTCGGTTGGTAGGTAATTAGATTTAGATTAGGTCCTGGGAGTCAGACCCTTTTAAGAAGAGGAAGAGAGACAATTCTCGCTTCAGGAACACCCACCAGATAAAGGCAATTTGAGCACACAGTGAGAGGCCCTCATCAGATGCCAAATCTGCCAGCACCTTGATCTTAGACTTCCCAGCCTAGAGAACCATGAGAAATAATAAATTTCTGTTGTTTAAGCCACCCAGTTCAGTCGCTCAGTCGTGTCTGACTCTTTGCATCCCCATGGACTGCAGCATGCCAGGCTTCCCTGTCCATCACCAACTTCCAGAGCTTGTTCAAACTCATGTCCATTGAGTCAGTGATGCCATCCAACCATCTCATCTTCTGTTGTCCCCTTCTCCTCCTGCCTTCAATCTTGCCCAGCATCAGGGTTTTTTCCAGTAAGTCAGCTCTTCACATCAGGTGGCCAAAGTATTGGAGTTTCAGCCACAGCATCAGTCCTTCCAATGAATATTCAGGACTGATTTCCTTTAGGATTGACTGATTGGATCTCCTTGCAGTCCAAGGGACTCTCAAGAGTCTTCTCCAACACCACAATTCAAAAGCCACCCAGTCTATGGTATTTTGTTATAGCAGCCCAAGCAGAGTAAGATACTACCTAAATTATGAACTCCTCGAAGTAGACAAGTAGACACCATGTTATACCTTTCTCTGTACTCCCATGGATGCCAGAAGAATGCCGGACACAGAGATGCCCTCAAAATGTCTTGATTGATAGAATAATTGTAACACACAATATCCTCTGTAAATTAATTTTATGACCTAAATCTATTTTCAACACTGCTCCAAAACCTAAAACACTCTCATAGTTGATACTATGACTAGGCACAATATTTTAATTTTTCTCACAAATGTTTGTTGGCCTAATGTAAAAGAACAAAATGGAAGCTTACATATGATTGTATACTTGACATCAGGTTGTGGACCTTGCTCCACTCCTTAGTAGTTTTGTAATTTGAGGCAAGTCATTTTCTCATCTACAAAGTAAGGCTTATCATGCCTTACCTATGTCACATTATTCTTGTGGGGATCAAATGAGGTAGTATAGCATATGCATCAAAGCATTAGACTTTTATAATCACAGAGTCCTAGGTTTGAATCCAGGCGCCGCCACTTAGTAGGTATATTGAAAATTGAAGTCACTCAGTTGTGTCTGACCCTCTGCGACCCCATGGACTGTAGCCTACAGGGCTCCTCTGTCCATTGGATTTTCCAGGCAAGGGTACTAGAGTGGGTTTCCATTTCCTTCTTCAGGGGATCTTCCCGACCCAGGGATCGAAACCAGGTCTTCTGCATTGCAGGCAGACACTTTACCATCTGAGCCACCTGGGAAGACCTAGTAGGTATACTACTTTTATCAAATTACTTAGCTTTTTTATATCTGTTTCCTCATTTGCAAATAATGGTACAATGATATCTAAATCTTAGTGTTGGACTTCCCTGATGGCTCGGTGGTAAAGAATCCACCTGCCAATGCAGGGGACGTGGTTCAACCCCTGGGTTGGGAAGATTCCACATGCTGCAGGGCAACTAAGCTCATGCTCCACAACTACTGAGCCTGTGCTCTAGAGCTCACATGCTACAAGTACTAAGGCCTGAGCACCTAGAGCCCATGCTCTGCAACAAGAGAAGTCACTGCAGTGAGAAGCCCGTGCACCAGAACTAGAGAGTAGCCCCCGCTTCCTGCAACTAGAGAAAGCCTGCATGCAGCAACAAAGACCTAGCGCAGAAAAAATAAATAAATATTAGTGTTATACCAACTTAAAGTAGGAGGTATATAGACTTGAGGTATGTGAGGAGCTTAGCACATTGCCAGAGATACTGATGTCACTCAGTGGGTGATGGGTGTTATGAATGTGATTATTATTCGGTATTAATATTCACAAAATTATTTGATATGGAAGCATATGACTATTCTGAGCACCCTGGATCACTGACTTATTTCTATTACATCCAAAAGACGTCTTCTATGTTAAAATATGTAAGAATTTATAAGATTGGAACAGTGATCAGAAGTGAACTCCATCTTTATACAAAAAACCCTTGATTGTTATTTTTAAAGATTATTTCTATTTTACTTGGAACTTTGAGAATCCAATAAAACAGCTCTTCCGGATTGCTTATACATCTTTTAACTTTAAAGTAAGTGTTTAAATTGATTCCAAGAAAGAATATAATTTAAAGGAAGAAATTAAACTCTGTCGTCTGGGAAGGATCATCTATATGACTCTAACTCATCAAGTCATAGAAGCATGGAATGTATCAGTTGGAAGTGCTATTAGGGGTGATCAGCCAAACTCCTCATTTTACAGATGGAAAAATTGTGGCACAGAAAAGACAAACAGCATGAAGTTACTCAGTTTGTGAAAAGTACCACTGGCTCTAGTCAGAACCTCCATCTCCTGATTATTAAAATTATCTTTTTTCTAGTAATCTATCTTTTACTGCAAAAGATACAATTTTTTTTTCTTCAAGCCTGTAAATAAGGGAAGAGATTTAGAAACAAATTATTTGACTGTGTAACTTGATCTTTAACATATCCAGAAAATCCCAATTCTTTAGCCAGATCCCATTTGCTCAAGAGCAGTCAGCCATTGGAGAAAATTCACAGGAAGGAAATAAGCTGGTATCAATGCGTACTATTTGCAACTGAATTATTCCTCCCACATCTTTCTCATCTGAATTATGTAACCTGATGTGCAAGCTTTGTCAAAAACTTATCCCAAATCATTTATATCAGCTGTCCAATCTACATGAGGGTGATGAGTCAAATGTCTTTAGAGAATTATACATAAACTGTTCTAGTATGGAGGCAGCCTCCAGTTTTCTCATCATTATATCAGAAATATCAGTCACATACCTATATTTACGCTATTTAGTCCATTCAATTAACATTCTTTCACTGGAATGCAAGCTGCCTGAGAGCAGAGGTTTTTGTCCAGTTTGTTTGCTGCTGCATTGCCTAGAACAATGCCTAGCTTTTAGGAAGAGAAAAGCAGGTGGTATTTTCTGAGTCCCAGTTTTTATATTTAGATTTACTTCTTATTATGATTTAATTCAATATTGAAAAGAGGCCATAATGTAATTGTTGCATAAAAACTAGCAGGGTATCCAAGATGGTACTATATACTAGAGATTTTCTCTTCTCATGAACTTCTTGATTCCTCATAGCAGTTATAGAGATCTTTGCAGAACTTTCTTGAGACTTAGTACTTTTACCACCCTTTAACAGAAACTCCAATCAGTTAGGAAGTGGGTCTAGAACCTGACTGTGTATAAACTCACACTCTTGCCTATAAATATTTTATCTGTCTCTTTAAAGAGTAAAACTGGTAATTAGGAAAAATGTCTAATCGTTTCTTTTATATAGCGCCTTATTATGTCAAGCAGTGAATCCTAAATGAATTCTAAATGAAGTCAAATGAATTCTAAACATGAAGCAATGAATGTTTAGTCAAACTATGAGAAACCCACAGAATGCAAATATTATTTATAAATAAGGATTTTAGCTCTTTTCTCTTTTTTCTGGCACCTGATACACTAACATGACCAATCTCGTAGAACCCTAACATATGTAAACTAGAAGCATAGGGTAGAACAAAGGGAAGATTACTAAATAAGACAGCGCAGTACTTAGGATGGGGACTGGAAGAGAGAGATGGGAGGGGATGGAGAGATGGGAGGAGCAGCCTTGCAAGTGGTTCATGAATAATGGACTGCATGCCATCTAACAACATATAAGAATAAAGGAAACTAATACATTTTGGTATTGTTTAGAAATGGGATGAAATTTTTAAACATTTCAAATGAGCAATTTCGCCCCCACATTTGTGCTCTGGGGACTGCTTGGGCTTCTCTTTTGTCTCTTCCTGTTGCCTTGACTGGTGATCAGCAATGCATGATCAGCCAAGTGGCATCAGCTCTAATGCTATCATCATATGCCAGCCAGAGGGGGTGTGAAAAGGGAAATGGGATTTGCCACTGCAAATGCCATCTCGATTAATAAATATCTGAGACGACACCAGGACAGAACAAAATCTCTTTTTCCTTTCTGCATACACCTTGCCTTTTGGGTTGTATTACTTGTATAATAAACCCTTTCTTAGAGCCTGTTGTGTTTCCAGGCAGCTGACAAGCAGATCAAGCTTCCCTAAAAAAGGGTCATGTTAATCACTGTTTCAAACAGTGATCTAAAAATGCATTCTAACATGCCTTTGCAAAGGTATAATTCAAATGATTACCTCATGTGTTCCAAAGGGGAATCGGGTGGTGTCCTGTTTCCATAGCACTCAATTTCACAACATTTTGCAAAACTGCTCTGTGTGATGTCTTCCTTCAAGAGTAGCAATATCACAGCCATAACTTTCTAAATTTGGGTCTGCAGTAATGACAGACTTTGAATGAATGCCTTCCTATGGTATGAGAAAGAAGCAAAAGTTCAAAAAATTAGACTTTTCCCTGCTTTAAACTCTAAGCTATAGTAAGGTAATTTATCTTCCTTTAGATCTATATGAAATACCTGGACTTTGGATTAGAAGGTCAGAATTCACTCTACTTTCTGAATTTGGCTGCTGCTTGAATATTTTTACTATGATCACTTTTATAATCAGAAAAAATACATATTACATATTTTGAGAACATATATGTACCTATTACTCTTTCTTGTTACAGAATCTTTACTGAAAGAGGCAAAAGTGAGAGTGAAGAGACGTGGGTTCAAATCCAGAGTCTGCCTATAACTAGCTTTTTGACCTTTAACTTGTTTATTAAGCTCTCCAAACCCAAATTTCCTGATCTGCTAATAAAAAGTCTCTAAGGACTTTTCCAGCTTAAAAAAAAGGTAGTAAATAACTGCTGTACAAAAAAGAGGGAATTTGTGCCCTAATGTTAAGTTTCCAGATGTACACTAACCTGAAATTTAAAGATATTTTATATATTGTGTTTGTTTGTTATTTAGGAATTTTTAAATTGTGGGTTTTTCTTTTTTCATTTATTTCAAAAGCATCACACTGAAGGGATGGGGAATAATGAAGCTGACTTCAGTAAAAAACAAACAAAAAAAACATTTTAAACATCATAATTCCTTCTTCAGTTTCACAAGATCAATAATTGAGTTGTCAAGAATTTTTTCTACTCTTTTTACCTTGCTCTGTCTAAAATGGTAAAATTAAAGTGAATACCGTTGAAATCAATGATTTCTGCTCAGAAATTATAATGCAAATTTTTTTCCTCATCAGAGTATTTTCTAACACTTTTTCATTAGAAAATGTACATGTAAAAAAAAGTTCAACTAAACAAGAAGCAGAGCATTATGAGTTTTAAAAATAGTAAAACTCCATTCTGCTAAATCTGTCTTGTGTGTTCTATATGTTCCACATAGCTGTTCACCTTTAGCTCTCTGTCTAATGTCTAGTAACTATAGGCAGAAGACCTAACCAGGTATTGATTATAGCCAAGAAGTTCTACAAAAGCTAAACAAAAATATCCTCCCAAACACCATTCCTTAATCTAACTAGAAAAAATATGTCTATATCACACAACAGGCAAAATGTATCTGGTCTCTATGATTTTTATTCTTCAACATGTAGATAACAGCAGTTACTAAAACCAACTGAAACTTACCATCTAGGCAATTGTGCTCTTTTAAGTTTTGACATGATAAAATGTGTCAAACTATAAAACAGCAAAGTCTGGAGTGTATGTACTAGAGATGTTTAACTGTGCAAGGTTCATTGAGTCCTAGAAGAAAGGGATGCCTCTTATGCAAGTCTTAAACACAAACCAATCCAATTACTTTGTTTGATTGGAAGTCTGGTTCATTTGTCTCTAACGTTTGACTTGAAGTACCTGCAGTTTTGATGAAATCATTTCTTCTTTGATAAAGTTTTATTTTGCATTCTTCTGACCCGTAGTCAGACGTGTTATCCATTGCGCCACTGGCCCCCTGATAAAGTTTTATTTTGATTTTGGGTTTAATAATAGTAATTCTTTTCCAAGATGCTTACCACTAACTGGTTAGATATGGGCAGTCTTACTCTTAGCCATTTATATTTGCATAATATTGCTTGTTGTTGTTATTATTCAGTTGCTCAGTCATGTCCAACTCTTTGTGACCCCATGGACTGCAGCATGCCAGGCTTCCCTGTTCTTCACTGTTTCCTGAAGGTTGCTCAAACTCATGTCCATTGAGTCAGTGATGCCATCCAACCATCTCATCCTCTGTCACCCCCTTCTCATGTCCTCAATCTCTCCCAGCATCAGGGTCTTTTCCAATGAGTTGGCTCTTTGCATCAGGTAGCCAAAGTATTGGAGCTTCAGCTTTAGCATCAGTCCTTCCAATGAATATTCAGGGTTGATTTCTTTTAGGATTGACTCGTTTGATTTCCTTGCTGTCCAAGGGACTCTCAAAAGTCTTCTCCACAACCACAGTTCCAAAGTATCGATTCTTCGATGCTCAGACTTCTTTATGATCCAACTCTCACATCCATACATGACTACTGGTAAAACCATCACTTTGCCTATATGAATCTTTGCTGGCAAAGTGATGTCTCTGTTTTTTAATATGCTGTCTAGGATTGTCATAGCTTTTCATCCAATGAGCAAGTGTCTTTTAATTTCATGACTGCAGTCATCATCTACAGTGATTTTGGAGCCCAAGAAAATGGTCTGTCACTATTTCCATTTTTTCCCCATCTATTTGTCATAAAGTGATGGGACCAGATGCCATGATCTTAGTTTTTTGAAAGTTGAGTTTTAAGCCAGCTAACTGGTGTTTATTCCCCCTGTTCCTCACATCAAGTAGAATCAAACTAGAATCTAGAGTCTTGAGCTAGTTTTTAAAGTTTTGACTGAGGATATAACAGTGAAGAAAACAGACATCTTCCCTGCAGGTAAAGAAATAGTACATGCAAGAGTCCTGTGACTGAGCAAAATCTCACCACTACAAACTCGCATGACACATTTTGTTGTAGTACTTGTCACAGTTGAAGCTTTACATTTAGGTGTGTGATTATTTAATTAATGTGTATATCTCAGTAGAATGCCATTCAAGGTCTTTAATCATATCTTAAGAATTTTGGTCTTTATCCTAAAGATAATGAGAACCAACCCTCTGAAGGGCTTTAAGTGTATTGTTGAGAAGGAGGTGATAGGATTGGATACACCCTTCAGAAAGGTCACTCTAACTTTCATGTGGGAAATGGAATGGAAAATGGCATGGGAGTGGTTCAGGAAAATACAAGAAAGTGGATACGGTGACTCTCTCACTCAAGGTCAATTGATTTTTGACAATGGTACCAAGATAATTCAGTGGGGAAAGAATAGTCTTTTTGGAAAATGGGTCTGGGACAACCAGACATCTGCATGCAAAAGCATAAGTTTGGATTCCTACTTAATATCACATACCAACATCAACTCAAAATAGACCTTAATTTTAAGAGCTAAAACTCTAAAATGCTTCAAAGAAAACATAGATATCAACTTTCATGACCATGGGCTAGTCAAGAGTTTCTTAGCTATGACACCAAAAGCGCAGGCAGTCAAAGAAAAAATAGATAAATTGGAGAGTATCAAAATTATAAGGATTTATGCTCTGATGGACACTATAAAGGGAAAAGATGACCCCCAGAATGGGACAAAAATATTTGCAAATCACACATCTGATAAAAGATGTATATCCAGAATATGTAAAGAGCTCTTATAACTCAATCATAAAAGGATCAATGACCTGGTTTTCTAAATGGGAAGAGGAACCATATAGACACATACAAATGGCCAATAAGCACTTGACTATATAATTAGTCATTCAGGAAATACAAATCAAAATCAATGAGTACTACTTCACATCCACTTGGATGGCTTGAATCAAAAAGTCCACTCCTGGGTATGTATCCCCCCAAAATGAAAACACTAATTCAAAAAGATATATGTGCCCCAATGTTCATAGCAACAATAATTTTTTCCAAGATATGGAATAACCTAAGCACCCATCAACAGATGAATGGATAAAGAAGATGTGGTATACTACTCAGCCATAAAAAAGAGTGTAATTTTGTCATTTGCAGCAGCATGGATGGACCTGGAGGGTATTATGCTAAGTGAAATAAATCAGACAGAAAAAGACAAATACTATATGATATCCCTTATATGTAGAATCTAAAAAATACAACAAACTAGTGAATATAACAAAAAAGGAAAGCAGACTCAGGTATAGAGAACAAACCAGCAGCTACCAGTAGGGAGAGGAAAAGGGGGAAGGGTAACAGAGAGATAGGAAATTAAGAGGTACAACCTATCAGGCTATTCTCTTTCATTACTTTAAGTATGTCCTGCCATTCCTTCTGGCCTGAAGAGTTTCTATTGAAAGATCAGCTGTTATCCTTATGGGAATCCCCTTGTGTGTTTAGAATAAGCTACAAAGACATATTATACAACACATGGAATATACTCAATATTTTATGATAACTATAAATGGTGTATAACCTTTAAAATTGTAGATCACTATATAGTACATCTATAACATATAATTGGTACCTCAACTGTACTTTAATTTTTAAAAAATGTCAGATAACAAGAAGTGTTGGCAAGGATGTGGAAAAACTGAAACCATACATATACTGCTCTTAGGAATATAAAGTCATGCAGTTGGTTTAGAAGAGTCTGGCAGTTTCTCAAAAAAGTTGAACATTAAATTACCATATGACCCAGCAATCCCATTCCTTAGGTATATATTGAAGATAAAATGAAAACATGGGCTCACACAAAAATTAGTGCACAAACGTTCATAGCAGCACTATTTATAATAGCCAAGAAGTGAAAACAAGTCAAATATCCATCAACTGATAAACAAAATGTGATATATTCATACAAGGGAATATTATTCAGCCATTGAAGGAAGGAAGTACTGATACAACATGAATGAAACTTGAAATATTATGCTAAGTGAAAGAAACCAGTCATGAGAGACTACACATTGTATGAACTCATTTAAATGAAATGTCCAGAATAGGCAAATCTATAGAGAAAGAAAATAGATTAGTGGTTACCTAGGGCTGACCATGGGGTGGGTATGAAGGAATGGGGAGTGAGTACAAAAGGTTATGGGGTTCTTATAAATTTGATGAAAATGTTCTAAAATTAAATAGTGGTAATGGTTGCACATTGTTTAAATATACAAAAAACTATTGAATTGTGTATTTTAAATGGGTAGATTTTATGGTATATGAATTAGATCTCAAAAAAACTGTTACCAAAAAATATCTACCTCAGTGGCCTGTTGTTTTTATTCAGTATGTTAATCCACTCATGTCTGTTATCCAGTCATGTCTGACTCTTTGCAATCCCATGGACAGCAGCATGCCAGGCCTCTCTGTCCCTCATCATCTCCCGAAGTTTGCCCAAGTTCATGTCCTTTGCATCAGTGATGCCATAAAGCCATCTCAACCTTTTAGTCAAGAATGGTTTGACTAAATATGTTATTAATGGAGATGAAGATAAGCGGATTAATTTGAGAGATATTTTGGAGGTGAAAATCAATAGGACATACTGATGGATTTGATGTGAAGGTTGAGAGAAAGGGAAATGTTGAAGATGATTCAGATTTTTTGCTTGCCCAATGGAGTCAATTACTTTGGCACTCACTATTATACAAAACACTGGAGGCAGAGCAAGTATGGGTGGAACAATCATGAATTCAGTCACAAGCAACTTGAATTTGAGATACTCTTGTGATAACCAAGTAGAGATGTTGAGTTGCACACAGGGGGTCTAGAACTCAGAGAAGAAATCTGGGTTGAGAATATAAATCTTGCTATTCACAACATGAAGATAGTATTTTAAGCCACAGAAATGGATTAAATCACTGCGGCTCAGTCAGTAAAGAATCCACCTGCCATGTGGGAGACCTGGGTTCAATTCCTGGGTCAGGAAGATCCGCTGGAGAAGGAAATGGCAATCCACTCTAGCATTCTTGCCTGGAGAATTCCGTGGACAGAGGAACCTGGCAGGCTACAGTCCATGGGGTCACAAAGAGTCGGACACAACTGAGTGACTAACACAACACAGATTATGGAGTGAGATGGTAAGAGAATCTAGAATAGTATGCTTTTGAACTTCAGTGCTTAATAACCAAGTAGAGGAGAATAAACTTGCAAAGGAGAGCAAAAGGGACCAATTATTGTAGTGGTTTTTGCCATACATTGACATGAATCGGCCATGGATTTACAATATTGTAAAGTAATTAGCCTCCAACTAATAAAAATAAATAAAAATAAAATAAAAAGCTTGAGACCCAAAATAAATAATAAATTAATTAAATTAAATTAAATTAAAAATTTTTTAAAAATTTTAAAAAGGGACCAATTAATACCAAAAGGCTGTCATTTATAGAAGGCAACAATATAATATACTTCAAGAAGGAAGGATTGGGTTTCCCTGGTGGCTCAGTGGTGAAGACTCTGCCTGCCAATGTAGGACACATGGGTTCAATCCCTGATTCAGGAAGATTCCACATAGCAACTAAGCCCATGTGCCACAACTATTGAGCCTGTGCTCTAGAGCCTGTCAGCCGCAGCTACTGAAGCCCGAGGCCCCTAGAGCCCATGCCTCGCAACAAGAGAAGCCACTGCAATGAGAAGCCTGCAGCCCACAGCTAGAGAGTAGCCCCTGCTCACTGCAACTAGAGAAAAGCCAGCACACAGCAACAAAGACCCAGTCAGCCAAAAATAAATAAATAAAATAAAAATTCAAAAAAGAATGAAGGATTGATTGTCAGTATCAAATGCTGCTTAGAGGTTGAATATGATAAGGATTGAAAATTTTTGTTCAATTTAGTGACCTGATGGTCATTGGTGACCTTAGGGAGAGCTGTTTTAGCAGGGTGGTGTGAGTGGAAACTTCAAGGTCCAAATGGTCAAAACCACACTGTTGGGTTAGGGCTGGGAGAAGGAATCAGACATAAATATCTAGGAAGACACTGATCAATGTATCAAAATAACTGCTTGAAAAAGAAAAGAACTTTAGTTATTGAAGCCCAAGGAGAAAAATGGGCATCCCTGGTGGCTCAGATGGTAAAGAATCCTCCTGCAATTCAGGAGACCTGGGTTTGATCCCTGGGTTGGGAAGATCCCCTGGAGGAGGGCATGGCAACCCAGTCCAGTATTCTTGTCTGGAGAATCCCCATGGACAGAAGAGCCTGGTGGGCTACAGTCCATGGGGCTGCAAAGAGTCGCACATGACTAAGCAACTAAGCATACAAGCAGAAAAGTTACTTCCTTTCCTTGAGGCTCAGAGTTTTCAACTATAACATAAAGGTGAACTAGGTTATATCATTGAGGTTCCCCTCCGCCAGTAGCTTTTTTATCAGCTTTATCTATATTTATTCAACTTATAGGTAAGCACCTGTATATCCTCAGTGTTTTCACAGAAGGTGTTCTACTTCCTGCCCTAACAAAGACTTGGCTCTCTACAAAGACTATGAGCCTCATATGCAATTGTCACCCATTAAAGCTGCTTGATCTCTAAACATGCAAATTCTCTAGTGGAGAGGGTGCTGATTCCCTCCTGCCTCCCCATTGCCTTAAAAGGCCATTCTTGCAGCTTCATGAAGAGGTCATCTGCCTATAATGTTTATTCCATCTGGGGGTACCATCTTCTACTTTTCCCTGGTCTATTTGCCCTTCTCCTGGACACACCCTTCTGTCACTGAAGACTCAGGCATCTGGCTCCCTCATATCCTCTCTACCCCAATTCCTGGCACCATTGGCCAGATGGAAAAGCCATATCACATTCTAGACTCACATTCATTGGCTTACTCAGCTCTCATGGTCAGATGAATATTGCCATCTTCCAGAACGCCTTCACCTTGAAATCTTAAATTTGGACATCTCACTTTCTGACCAAGACCACATATCTTCTGAACCACATATCTTCTGAACTAGGCCTGCTCCCTAGTCAAGTTCCAACTCTGGGCTCCTATACTTCCCTATTCATGAATCTATCTTATTATTTGCCAGATCATATTAAAACTCTTTATTAACATGCTCATCTCTCATGAATACTTAGAGGGAAGTAAATGCTTCATTCGCTCTGCAAACCTAGTGTCTGGCACATGGTAGGCACTCAAATCTGAATGCATGTTTCTGAGTGACTTTTATATTCAACTGTGTTTGGTTTTTGAGGACCACGAAAGGTTGAGTGAAAATGTAGTCTGCTTAGCTTGAAGGAAATCAAATATTAGTTTAAAAAATATATATATAAGACAAATATATTAAAAACTAAATTTCAAGGTGGAAAGTGAAGTGAGCCTCAAGAAATATAAAAACAAAATGCTATGAGACTGTTAAGGTAATAGAGGTGGGGAAAGAGAGACAGGAGAGTGTTTCTGTGAAGAGATCAGAGAAAGCTTCATAGAGGATGTAGGACCTGGGCTAGTCTGGAAGAATGACTGGGGATTTGGATATGTGAGGATAGAGGAAAAAGGAATTCTAGGAAGAGGGACCAGCATGAACAAAGACAGCAAGTTAGGAAAGGAGGTATACGGACTTCCCTGGTGGTCCAGTGGTTAAGACTTCACCTCCCAGTGCAGGGGGTGCCAGTTCAATCCCTGGTCAGGGAGCTAAGATCCACGTGTCTCATGGGCAAAAAACCAAAACATTAAAAAAGACAAAGGAAATGACAGGGTACAACTGAGGAGCAACTGATTCAGTGGGAACAAAGTGTCGTAAAAGAGAAAGTGAAAGCAACTAAGTTGACCTAATTTTGGAGTAGCTTAACTATCAATTTTCATGTTATTTTGGCAGTGGGGAGACATAGATAGAGCTCCTGAGTGTTTGATTTCTCAATTAACCCTTAAATCACATGCCTCTCTTCAAAAGAACATTTCAAGGATTAAAAAAAACTTTTTACAAAGGCTTTTCATCCAAGATGATAGTTATTTGTTATTCCTACCTAAGCTTACCTTTCTTTTTTTATCAACACAGTCATTGTTTCCTATGACAAAGTGATAAACAGGTTTGTTTGTTTTTTAAAGGAAGGTAAGGCCAAACAACAAAGATGGGAATCATTTTCAATTCTTTAAATTCTTTAGATGATATTTTATTTCCATGAACATATTTTCCTGTTATTGTAAATTTATACTAAGTAAATAATGATGGCATTAACTGGCATTCTTGATGTGCTTTTGATCATCTTTCTCAAAAAGGGACTGCCAAGAGAACTTCCTAACAAACATCACTTAACTACTAAATGACTGTAAGTGTTAAAAGCAATTAGGCAATCATCATTTAAGGAGCACAACGAAATTTACCCACTTTCTCTGTTAAAGAATTTAATACACACACACACACACACACATATGACAGAGCCCTTGGGATATATTCCTCTACAGTACTTCATTTTATAAACTGTTCAGGTCTTCATCCTCAGAGTTGTGGCTCTAGCCTTATTAAAAGCCTTCTGCAGGCCAGGAATTTTCTTCAGAATTCTGACTCTACCACTTACTAGCTGTGTGATCTTGGGCAAGTTACATAACCACACTGAGCTTCAGTTTCCACAACAATATAAAATACATAATAATACTTCATAGAGCCATTGTGAGAATTAAAAGAGCCAATGCAGGTAAAGTGCACAGCACAAAGCCTGGCAAATAACTCAGGCTCAATAATCATTGACTGCATTATTATTGTAGACAAAAATAGACTTTTTGACTATTCTACAGTATGAATTTTTATCTACATGTAAAACACCTCTCTCTATATATGAACATGAAGTGCTTAGTATTAGGCTCTTATACATTTTCTGTCCCTTTCCAACTCTACACAACTAAACTAGTGTCAGATTTGTGACAATTCTTGTTTTAAACCATTGTATATGTCTTTAAACCCAGCCTGGATCAATTACATATTCCTCTGTTAATGGTACACCAAACTCAGACTCTGCCAATGAATTCTTTTCTTTTTAATCTCATAAAACAGACACCTTATTTCCCCACATTTCAATTCAGTGTCAAAACAAAATGGCATTTACTAGTTTCTGATCTGATCCACATGCTAGAGTGGCCAGTCCAGACCTAAGTATACAGGCAAAGCTGCTGAGCTCTCTGAAACCATTGGCATGTGTCCCAATTCCCAGAGAGAGTATCCAATTCTCCCTCACTGCCTGACTGGGGAGCTATATTAAGGCACTGAAGAGACTGGCAAAGTATAAATTACGGCACTCCCCCTTGACTCCCTCACTTTTAAGAAAATACCACAGATTTTCATAAACTAAATGTATTACTGAATGAAGTAGAGGGGGTAGGTGGTGGACAGATCTCACATTTCCCTTCTTATATCATTCATAAGACTTAGAAAATTTATGGCAGTTCCCTTCCATTTACCCCAAACATATTCATGGACCCCATGAAACCAGTCTCTGCCCCCCACAAAATGGTGTAGAAATTCGGAGTAGCCCTGTCTGGCTGGAATAGGAGTCAATCACATATTATCCCAGGCTTCAGAAACTGAGTTCAAGTCAATTGTCATTATTGAGCATCTACTCTGCAAGGTTATCCTGTGTTTTAAGGCTATCCCTGTGCTCTGGGGTCAAGTAGACCTGGGTTCAAATCCCAGCTATATCACTTGCTAGCTGTGTGGTTTTAAGCAAATAACTTAACCTCATTGAATCTGTTTTCTTTTCATAAAATAATAATATTAATAGTATGATTTCCTGTTCCACAAGATTGTTGTGAGGCTTAAATGAAATAACTAAGATAAAGCACAATAAGAAGCACTTTAAAGTGTTAACTATTACTGTTATTATTACTATTACATTTTGAGGCCTTTCTGGAAAAGAGCATGTACTGCTTAAAAGCTCACTTCAGGGACTTCCCTGATGGACAGTGGATTAGAATCCGCCTGCCAATGCAGTGGACATGGGTTCAATCCCTGGTCCAGGAAGATTCCACATGCTTTGGAGCAACTAAGCCCACAAGCCACAACTACTGAGCCTGTGTGCTCCAACTACTGAAGCCCATGCACCTAGAGCCTGTGCTCCACAACAAGAGAAGCCACTGTGGTGAGAAGCCCGTGCACCACCACGAAGAGTAGCCCCTGCTCGCTACAACTAGAGAAAGCCCATGCCAAGCAACAAAGACCTAGTGCAGCCAAAAAAAAAATTCACTTTAGCAAAAGGAGATACTTGTTTCTGAGACATCACTATCAATAGGAAGCCAGGAAAGTCTTACCCAATCAGAATCTGAAAGTAGCTGTGCCTAAAAATGAAGGTTAGGCCCAGAAAGTCCAACAAAGAAGGTACTACTTTTCTAAACTGTTAAATAAAGGTGCTCCCAAGATTCTGTCCCAACATAATTTACTCTAGTCCTCACAAGCCAAACACACAATAACTTAATAAGTACTTCCGCCAATTTGTCCTAGCATTACTCCTAAAACATCTAAAATATGGATTAAGCTAAAAATGCATTTTGTCTTCTGTACTTATATTTCTAGCTTGGGGCTTCATCACTTCACCAGGATCATCAAGACACAACCCTCTCCCCCTATACACACACACTGAGGTTCTGTCACCGTGCTGCATACTTCATATCCAAATACCTGGTACTCAACTCTAGGGGATTCCTGTTCAGTTTGCAAGACAGGATGTGCTCAACCAACAATAGCTCAGAGTAAGTTAGTTTACCCTTGAAGCCAATGAACAGTGTAAAAAGGCATTACTGCATGGAAAACTCTCTGGTACAAAGACCTCCCCCCCCACACCCCTATAATGCTTTCCATCTCACTTAGAGTAAAATCCAATGGCTTCACCATGGCTTGCAAGGCTCTGTATGATCTGGTTCCTTCCTATGTCTCCAACTTCATCTCTTCCCACTCCCTACCCCCCGAATGACTCTACTCCAGCCACAGTGGCCTCTTTGCTTTCTCTTCAACAGACCAGGCATGCTGTACCTAGGAGTCCTTGCAGTGGCCATTCTTTCAGTCTGGAAATGTCTTTCCCCCGATCTTTGCATGGCTGATTCCTTGTCTCCAATTAGGTCTTAATTCACATTCTCAGAGAGGCCTTCCTTGACCCCTTATTTAAAGGACCTGCCCCTTCTCCCCACACCCCTGTCACTTTCTATCACATCACCCTCTTTTATTGTCTTCATAGCTCCCTACTCTCCTGTCAAGATGACCTCTTCTCAAGTTTTCCTTCCTGCCTCTGGGTTTTTGCATATGCTATTTACTCTCCCAGGAATGCTCCTCCCCTTCTCTTCAAGTGGCTCTTTTTCAGCCTTTAGATCTCAGCTGAAGTCTCACCTCCTCAGAAAGGACTTTCCTGATCATTCTATATAAAGTAGCTCACAGTCCGCCCCGCCTCCACGTGCTACCATTAATCCCCATTAGCATCCTGTTCATTTTCTTCATGACACTTATGGCAATCTTCAATATTATCTAGTTTTTTGATCATTTTCTTTATCCCCTCACCCCAGACTGAAAACTCAATGAGGGCAAGGATTTTTGTCTTCTTTGTTCACCACTGAGATTGTCAGGGAAGTCCCCACTGAGGAAGTGAAAACTGAGCAAAGCCTCAAAAAGAGATTAGCACTAATGTTACTAATATACTGAGGTCAAACACTTCTGCCTGACTTTGAAAGCCTTTCACAACCTGGACCCACCTAACCTAGCGAATCCTCTTCCTCACTCACACACCAGGATACACTCTGTACTCTAATCAGAATTGTCTCACACATTCCCACTTGGACGGTCTTCCATGCTTACTCTCTACAATCTTTAAAACTATATATACAGATACAATCATTATACCCATTTTACAGATGGGGAAGCTAAAATTCAGAGGGATTGAATAAATTGTTCAAGGTCATACAAGCAATAAGTGCTAGAGCAAGATTAGACTCCATATTTATTTGGACTCCAAAGCCTGTGTTCTTAAATACATGCTTTGTTGTTGTTGTTGCTTAGTTGCTAAGTCATCTCCAACTCTTGAGACCCCATGGACTATAGTCTGCCAGGCCCTTTTGCCCATGAAATTTTCCAGGCAAGAATACTAAAGTGGGTTGTCATTCCCTCCTCCAGGGGATCTTCCCAACCCAGGGATCGAACCCCTGTCTCCTGCATTGGCAGGCAGGTTCCTTACCACTGAACCACCAGGGAAACCCAAAATACATGATATGAACAACATAACAGGATAGACTGCATGGAAGAGATCTTTTTGAAAAGGTGCAAAAAAAAAAAAAGGATTAAACAGACCACTAAACAGTGTAAAAGGAGACAGAGCTCTCTGGCTCAAAGACCTCTCCCCACCCCCCACAATGAATGACTCACAATTAACTCAAGTCTTTCTGATACCGAAGTCTGTGCTCATAAATTCTGTGTAGGGTTCTATATGTTCAGATTTGTCTGGGATTCCTGATTTACTTCTGATTTCTCAGCTTAATTATTAATAGTACACTCTTTCACTTGTAAGTTGCTGTAATTTTAAAGAGGATTGGGTATTTTTGCCTTCTCAGAACTCACAGTGCCACTTCTCACTCTCAGGAAATTAAGAAAAATGAAAAAAGAAAAAGTAATTGTGAGTATATTTTTGGTATGATGTTTCCATTATGAGAATTACTTGTGTTTCCTATGTTATATTAGCATTCCTTGAAGACCATATTTGACAGTGAGGATATGGGGATGATTGTGTCTGTCTGACACATAGTGTATGGACAATAAACATCGAATACGATTAGAAGATGGTGAAAATAAATCCAAATTTTGTCTCATGTAAATGGTTTAGTTATCATTATAATTGCAATACATTTGACTCTCAACCACCCCAGTTTGAAGTGCACAGGTCAACTTACACATGAATTTTTTCAATAATCAATCCTACCATAGTACACGATGCATGGTTGGTTGAATCCACAGATACAGAGGAATCCAGGATACAGAGGGCTGAATGTGCTGGGGGTTGGTGCCCATCACCCCCTGTTGTTCAAGAGTTCACTGTACTTACTGAGAGTTTAGTACATGTAGGACACTTTGCATGCATCACTTCATTCAGTCGTCACAAGAACTATCATTATTCCTATTTTTAAAATGAGAAGACTGAGGCATGGGGAGATTAAGTGATTTATCCCAGGTCCCAGAGTTGCTCAGTGGCAAAAAGCTGGAGTTCAAACCCACATGGACCTGATTCCAAAGCCTGTGTGTTTAACCCTCTTCAACCTTTCATTGACTCATAACTGCATTCAACAATCAAGATCATGACAGAATAGTCAATATTTACCCTAGAAAAGGAATACTAAAGGAAATGATTTTGCTAGAATCCTACTGATGCATCCCTTTTCTGATGCATTAAAATTTCTATGAACAAAGAAAGTTAAACACCAGCACCTCCCTCCCAAATCATAGCAATGCTGCTAAGAAAACATAGTAAAGCCTACAACAAAATGCTATGTTTTAAATCCCTTCTCTGCTTGTGTGACGGTGTCCCCGCCCAGGGCCACACATGGGAGAGAGCCCAAGTAGAGCTGTCCAGCAGGATCACATTGGAGAGTGTGTGTTGCATGATGTGGAACAAATCACAGCCGAGCCCCGGTCCTGAAAACAGTGTGTCCAACTCCACCCACATCCTCTGAGCACTTGCCGTGGGCTCACAACACTGGGGATACAGAGATGAGAAAAAGACAGTCCATATGCTCCAGTCCCCACTCTCTGCGTTTGGGGGTTGGTGGGGGAGAAGAAAGAAGAGAAGCAGTGCAAAAAGGACCAGTACAAAAATGTCCCAGGTCTTCCCTGCCTGTCCAGTGGTTAAGATTTCAGCTTCAAATGCAGGGGGTTCGGGTTCAATCCCTGGTCGGGGAGCTAAGATCCCACATGCCTCATGGCCAAAAAACCAAAACATAAAACAGAAGTAATATTGTAAGAAATTCCATAAAGACTTAAAAATAGTTCACATCAAAAAAAAAAAATTAGAACAACAACCACACACACACCAAAAAACATTGTACCTTCTCTGAACTCCCTTAGCATGTTTGCTGTGCCTCTCTTATGGCATTTCCGCTTCCTTTCTATCCCGTATTCTGTAAAGAGGCAGAGTTGTGTAGTAGCAAGTACTGAGCTTGGCAATCAGATGCTGCCTTAAATCCCAGCTCCTCCATTTAAGCAGCTGGGTAAAGTTAAGTCATTTAATCTTTCTTTCCCTCAGTTTCCTCACTTTAAAAATGAGATGTACAATATCTATCTCACAGAACTGTCGGAAGGAGTCACTTGGAAAGGTATTGTAAAATGCCTAGCACAGGATGTGGTACATAGGAAGTCTTCAGTAAGGAGTAAAACTTATTCTCATCAACAAACCTTACCTCCTGTGCTAGAGGGTGAGATCATTGCAGGCATTTTCTCAATGTTTTTTTCTGTTATCTGTGTGTCCCCAAGAGACTCAGAAATAAGCTGCATTTTGTTCAAGGAATGACCAAATTATTATAGTTCAAGCACAATAACCTGTGATCCAAAGAATTGCAAACAAAGTGCTTTAAGGATTCAAAGAAGGACAACAACACGTCTATTGAGGGCAGGAGAGAAAAAGAAGGGTCAGGAAGAGCTTTAAGGAAGCGATAGATATTGATAAGTAGAAATGACATGGAAAAAACAGTCCTTCCTAAGGCAGTTTGAATCCACATCTCTCTGGCTTCAATGCCTCACTCTTTCCAAGCCAATTTCAGACCAGAGCTGAGTTTATAGTCCCTCCCACAGTATAAGAGGAAAGTCATGATGTAGTAAAAAGCCAAGAAACCCAAGTCTCAGTCGCCAAAGACTCGTATAATCTTAGGCCTTGCACTTCATCTCTCTAAGCCTCTGGTTTCTCATCTATAAAATGGGAACATAAAAAAAATACATCGCTATCTCACAGAGTTGGTGAGAGTCACGTGCTCAACAAATGGGCAGCTGTAGTTTCTTCCCTGGGCTGCCAACAAATCTGCTCACATACTCTACAAGTTTGACAAAAAACAAGTTCAACGTACAGATATACTCAGCCGGCCAGGCATCCCAGTTGCCTGGAATATTAGATTTTGTATCAAGTTTTGTAAGTCACTTTTCACTCCTAGTTTTAATAATCACTTTAAGAGCTGGGACATCCCGACTCTTTCCGGCGTGACTGAAACTTCATACAGCAGATGACAGTTTTGGTAAAATAGGATTGCTAGATGATATTATAAGACTTCAGCATCCTTAAGAAACTTTGGGAAACATTGCCTCCAAAGCAAAATAAAATGAACGACAAGCTGATCGCAGCAGTCCTGAAAAGAAAAGTGAACATGCTGCTATCAGAAAGCCAACAAGGAGCCGGGCGTAGAAGGCGATGACACAGGGGCACCAACGGGGAGCTTCGGCCGTGCAGCTTTATATCCAACAGTTTTGGTTTAAATAAAGCTATAGACTATATCAGACAAAAAGGAGGGAACTTCCAGAACCATGATGATATATTAAATTCCATCCCAGGCTCAATAAACTATGACTTATAAGGCTTGTAAAATCTTTACAGGGCTCCTGACAGCTCCACATGTGCTGATGGCCAGAAGAATGGAACTTTTGCAAAACATCTGCTAAATCACGCATTTTGGCTAGAATTTCTCTGTCTGCCCATGATGACAAAATACAGAGGGAGTGGAGTGCACTGAGCTTTGAGAGAGTGGATGGGGGTGTTTTTTCACAATATAGGGGCTGCTTATTTAAAGTGGCATTTCGTCATAGCTTCCATCTGTAGATGCCATTCTAACCATATCGGATGAAAGCTGCTCTCTCCTACTTTTAATCATGCCTGAGCAACAAGACTTTGCTCGTCACATATTGAATTACATCGAGGGTCTACTAGAAGACACAAAGCTTCTGGTAACTTCTGACACACATGAGCCTGAATAGATTACACTCAGCAGGCTAAAAGAGTTTCCTAATAAGTTTAACTGGAGTTCATGTACAGATGGGAAAAATAAATGGACTTGCGTGGATAACCAAATGGTTTTCCATTGTCCAAGAAAGTTGCAAATCAAGTGATTGGAACTTTTTCATATCATGCTGAGTTTTGCTTCAGAACTCAAGTGCTTGTGGAGTGAGAACATGGAGAAACAGGCTGATAAAAGGAGCTTTCATATTTCACCTTTTCGATGCTGTTTTGGATTTTTGAGGTTTTTAAAGAGTATTGCTCAGATGGTTGGAATCTGAGTAAGGAAGCAAAAGGAATTGGAATGGTGCTCTTCTTCGTCTCCATTCTCCTCTCAGTTTTACTTACCACTTCTCTTGCTGTCCCCAGAGGACTGTACAATGTGTGAGTAGTGGGGGGTTGGTCGGTGCTCAGAAATCACTCTTGGTTGGGACACCCAGGACTGAGGTCAGGATCCTTTGTAATCTGGATCTGTAGCCAAACGCTTGGGCTTGAAACCAACCAGGTAAGGTGCCACCTTTCCAATGCCCACTGAATTTGGTTAGTTGCTCAACTTCTAAAAATACTGGGACAGGAGATGGTTTTTACGTTTTTACTATGTATGATTACAACTACATGAGACAGCTTTCACCAATCCCTACCTAAGGTTGCTGCATCTCGGTGGAAAACCACCAACTCCTAATATCCACTGGCAATTTATTGAGCATCTACCATACACCAGGTACCATGCTTGCTATGAGCATGGGGTGCAGCAGTAAAGAAACTAGGTGGGGTATCTGTCCTCATGGATTTAGTAGAGCAGATAGGCAAGCAACCAGATGAGGGCAAGGCAGAAGGATGACTGCCGTGGTAGGGTGTACATATATGCTGCGTGCTAAGTCGCTTCAGTTATGTCTGACTCTTTGCGACCCTATGGACCATAGCCTGCCAGGCTCTTCTGTCCATGGGATTCTCCAGGCAAGAATACTGGAGTGGGTTGCCATGCCCTTCTCCAGGGTATCTTCCCAACCTAAGGACTAAACCCGCATCTTCAGGGAGTACAAAGGTAAAGCAATGTGGTCTGTGCCCACAGGGAGCTCAGAGCCTCATGGGAGAGACTTGATAGCAAATAAGCAATGACAAGACACAGTGATAGTCTCTGGGGGAAGGGAGCTCAGAGACTATGGGACCACAGGAAAAAGAACTCATTCCTCTGCCTAGGAAAGATGGGAAGGGGCTTCACATAGTAGGTACCATTAAACCAGGTCCTGAAGGATGAAATGGCTGACAGGGTCCAGGACTCCAGTGCGCTAGCAGTCACAGTTTTTTTCCTTCAAGTGACTATGACATTCGAATAAAGACTGATGTAATCCTCACACGGTGAGCAATAAAGAGTTAAACTTCACTTCTGCCAGTCCTTTTAAGGTTCTTGAAATCCCAGGGGAGGAAGAACTCTAATCCTGCCTCATGGTAGTAGGAATGCTTTAAAGGGAGGAAACGAGGAAACATCAAAGACAGGGTGTGTTTCTGGGTGAGTGGAAAGAGCCCTGGGTTTGAGTCCTGGTTCCACCACTAACTAACTAACTGACTGGCTGACTAACTACCTATTTGATCTTCAAGGAAACTAATTTTCTCTCAGACTCAGTTTCTTTCTCTATAAAATTGTAATAAGCATGTCTGCCTTCAAGAGGGTGGTCCAGGGAAGGGGCTTGGTAAACTATAAAGCCCAATACAAATGTCAGCTATTGTTTCCTGGAAGGGAGTGGCGATGGCTGGAGGTCTGGAGGAAGCAATTGGGGTTTGTTCCTGGTGTCCTCTGCCAGGAAGCCAGTCCTTTCCCGATGAAACAAGCAGGCTTCCTGAAGGAGATGCACAGCCCTTGCCATCATTCCTGTGGAAACTAAGAGGGAAAACAGTGACCTGTTTGACCAGACGGCCCGGGCCAGAGTAGGGGGTGTGGTCCCTTCATGGTCTAAGGGAGGCGGTGAGGCCTGTTGTCGTGATGTGGAGGAGAACAGTAAAGACAGGAAATCCATGGAGTGTGGTGAAGACTGAGACCAAGAGAAGTGGAAGAAAAGCATACTTGTAGGGGAGAGCTGCAGCAGCCAGCAGCTGAACAGGTAACGAAGAGCACTACCCCACTGACTTTGGACTTGGCCCTGTCACCTGCTTTGGCAAATGGAATATGAATGGACACAACATGTGCTACTTACAAGCCCAAGCAAGCTTTTAATGGGCTGGTATAACTTGGCTTTGCCCTTCTCGCTCCTGCCCTATGAGAACAGCACATCCCACAAAATGGCCGCTCTTTCAACCAGGCTTCCAGAATGAGCGCTGTGGAGCCACGCACAGCCACGCTGGATGGAGCACAGCAGCATCACAGCTGACCTGCAGCCTCCACATGCTATGAACAAGAAGGAAATAGGTGTGTAAGTCTAGGGTCCACAAACTACAGCCCATGGGCAAAATAGGGCCTGCTGCCTGTTTTCTGTGTAGCCTGTGAGCTAAGAACATTTCTTTATATTTTTCAATGGTTTACAAACATATCAAAAGAATAGTATTTTATGACATGAAAGTTCTGTGAAATTCCAATTTCTGTGGCTTTCAGCAAAGTTTTATTGGAACACAGCCATGTTTGTCTGTTTGCACAGTGTATGCGGCTACCTTTGTGCTACTAGGGCAGAGCTGAATAGCCGTGACACAGACCATATGGCCCACAAAAGCCCTAACTATTTACTATCTGGCCCTTTATGGAAAAATTTTGTCAAACTCTGGTTCAAGACCCACAATACTGGAGTTGTTTTTAACCCTGTCAAAAGATGACTAACATAAAGTACTTAAGTTCACCAAGCCTCAGTTTCCTCATCTGCGAAATAAAAACGAAAACAGGCCCACATTCACTGGGTTTTTAGAGGATTAAATCATAGTGCATCTAATGCATTCAGAATGCAACCTGCCACATAGCAGGCATTCATGATTATGATTAAAGGGCCATCAGATTCCTGCAGGAAGCACAGGAAGAAGGAAAGAAGACAAAGGACAGGAAAACTAAAGATAAGGATCAGACAAAATGCAGCAGGACTGAGACACTGGTCTAACTACCTATGACTAGATAATGCCCTGGATAAAGTAGTCACACAAAACTAGCTCAGGTATGACATGCTTATAATGAATTGTAAAACTGATATTAACTTCTGGGTAATATCAAATCTGTTTCAAAGTCATCTATAAGATATGGCTTGTTGAGTGAATGAATATCTTTGGGGCACAGGTGACAACTTAAGAATCCTCAAATGGGGCATTGTTAATATCAAGATATATGTATATATATGTGTGTGTATATATGTATATATATATACATCTCTTCACGGACCATCCTTATGGTGTTTGGATTGGTACCCAGACAGTAATCTACCTGGACTCCTTTTACTTGGTAGTTGAGGGGCCAAGTGACTAACACCCTGAAAAATGATGGTCACATTGAGTCATATTCCACATTGACTGAGATTTGGTTGAGCACCTAAATTCCAGTGGTTAGCAGATTGCATATAAATTCTTTCAGTATAGATTTCTTCCTTGACTCTCGTACCTGTATATATCAATATAGAGTCTTCAATGTAAACCATTTGTGCTCCATGCCTACTCTGTTGTGGTCTTCTTTCTCTGGATACCCAGAAGAAGAAGAAAGCAAAGGGTAAGATTCAAAGGGTGATATTTAAAAACGGCATCAGAAGGCATTTCCAGAGCCCCTTTGGATGCTCAGTAGAGGAAATAAAATCCTTCAGAAAAGAACAAAAATGCTGGTCCCTTCTGCTCTACACTCCTGGAGCCCTGAGAGGTTTTCCTGAAATTAAATTAATTCCCTTTCTCTCCAAAAGCAGATTCAGTGGCCAGCCTGTGTGGCTGAGCCACCTGACTCAACTCCACATTTTCCCAGGTGTAATCTATACTAGGCAGAATATTGAACAGTATTCCCCGAGTACTTAGAGTCTGACTTAATTACTTACTTTATTTAACTTCTACAGTTCTAAAACTGAAGTGTCTCATAGGTGATCTTTTGAAGGCTAGATGATGTGGAAATATTTCAGTCATTGGCCAAATATTTTGTTCTTTTCTCCCTTTCCAGATGTAAAATCCATTAGTTGCTAAGGCTGCCTCTGTGTTGCTGTAAAGTGGAACCAGAATGCTTTTCTCAGAAATATTAGATACTCCAAAAGTTTCTTTGGAAGCTCACCATTCAGAGTATGTGTAACATAAGGCTGGAAACTCCAAGGTCCCTCTCCCTTGATACTCGCTATGAGGAATTTATCAGGCTCTTCTGAATCTGCTAAATCATCTTGACGGCTTGCTGCAGCGTTCTGAAAAACACATGCACCATTTTGTCATGGAGATCACCTTTTTATTTTTTTAAGAGTCCAAACAAGCCGAAAAGCTTCCAAGTAATTTGGGACTAAAGAGAAACACATTTCAGAAAGGTCCCAGAGTAGCCCCTCTGCTGACACCCCAGGACCGGTTCCCCCAGGCTGGTTCCATGTCTCCATCTCCTCTCAGAAGTGCCATTGTACATTCTAACTCAGGCTTCCGAATCCTCTATTTCCTTTTCTGTCAGCAGCAGCTTGGTAGAACCGCGAGACTTTCCTACTTCTTTCCTACTTTTCTGTATGAATAAATCATGCAAAAATCTGCCACCATTCCTCACGTTTCCTGTCACTTCATCAGAGTTCATCTGTTCTTGTCCATCAGCGTTTTCCCTTCATTTCCCTGTGGTGTTCAGGCAAGGCAAAGAGTTCACATTCTCATGGGCCGTGTGACAAGAACCTTCAGTGACTCCCTCACAGGCGCTCTCACAGTTCTCTCCCTCACTGATCCCACCAGAGAGCCCGAGCTCACCTTTGTCCCCTGTGTTGTCATCACCTATTCACTTATCTGTATCCCGCTGGACTCGGAGCCCTTGAAGAACAGAGATCACATCTTATTTCTCTCCGAATCCCCAGGACATTCGGTTGCCAGGCACCAAGCGAATGCTTAACATATATATTTGTGAAATGAAGGAGTGAGTGAGTAAGTCAATCAGTCAGTGAATCAGTCAAGCAGTCAATGAATTCATTTATTCCAAAAGTATAATGAAACCTCAGCTATCCATAACCTTTGGGAGAAGTAGCTGAGTATTCTTTGCAGAGATGTGTGGGCTCTTCTGGGGTATCTCAGTGTCTTTTTGTTAAATTCCTGTTTCTCTGTAATGATCTTGGCAAGGAGTGAGCGAGTAGCATTACGGGTATGTAACCTATTATTCTACTTACTGAGCAACTGCAGTTCAATTATCTACACTGCAGTGTTCTGTGGCTGGAGGAATATAAGAAATGTGTTCCTGCCTCCAGTAGGACAGTGAAATCATGTCTTCCTGCCCTACTTGTGCTGGCCCCGCCAAAGACTCACATTCATTTACTTAATTATCTCTGACACCAAGAAACCTCATTACATCACTTTCTTGGTCTCTCTCTCACCCTCTTGTCTTTCCCTGTGCTGTATCAGAACAGGAGGTGATCAGTGATCGTCCTAATGGTATGATGATGGTGGTAGATGGGTGATGTGGAAGTGAAGAGTTCTGAGTGATTTCAGCTGATTTCTTGATGCAAATTTAATCATGTTCAAGTTTCTACCCATCTCTCACAATATTTATGTACTTTAAAGTGGCCCTTCCTTTTTTTGTGGAAAATCTCTCTCTTGTGGATGACCTCAGTCCTACCCTAGGGTATTAAATTAGTATTTTACTTAATGTAGTCAATTCTAAATGTTGATTATTCAAACAATGGATTATCCAAAGAAAATTTGAAACTCTAAACTAGCTTTCTGCCTGCTCCCCTAGTCTCCCACCCAGCTCCACCTAAATACACACACACACACACACACACACACACACAAACACATGTCTTACCTGATTTCTCTTAATTGGTTATGGCCCCAAGCAACACAAACCAATTTTATCATTAACCTAAGAAGAAAATAACTGGATGTCAAATCTGTGCCCAAAACTTGTGTAATCCAATCAAACATTTGGCTCTGCACTGTTTTGCTTGTATATGAGGTGATGAAAACAAAGTGAGTGTGTCAGGCACTTTGGGAGTTGTTTCAAATTTCTGAAGCGAATAAGGTATCACTCCATAAATTACTATTGCAGTACACTAAACAGAGCCCTGGTAGCCTTAATGAAGAAATGGTTCTCTGAGAATGCCAGTTTACTCAGAGGAATAACTTCCCCAGGTTGACAACAATTAGCGTGCAAGCACTTCCATAGACATGGAATATTTTATACATATCGGGTCCATTGTTTACTTCGTTGGATATTATTGTGAAGCTGTTGAAAGAAATCAGTTTTCCATTTTGCTATCAGTCTCAATGATTTACATTCATAACTTGGGCTTGACTACATATGCAAATGTAACAGTGAGACCAAAAGTATTGGTACAGCAGATGAGGTTCAGTATTCAAGAAAGAACATTTATTTAAAGGATGAGGGAATTGCCTGGCAGTCCAGTGGTTGGTACTCCGTGCACTCTCCCTTGTTTCGGAGAACTAAGATCCCATAAGCCATGCAGTGTGGCAAAAAAAAAAAAAGGATGAGATAGCTTGAAGTGATTAATCACGAGTAGATAATAATATGAACTCCTTCCAGATTTAGTTTGAACACACCCTCTAATCTATTAGGAAATTATTTACATATAGTAATCTTAAAATGGATCAACTTTCTCTGTGGGAATCCTATGTATCTGTCAAATCCCAGTTCAAATGCTGATTTTACAAAGCCTGCCTAGATCTGCCAACAGAACCATCCAGGAAGAAAGAACAGAGCAGATAAATGCCCAGCTACGGGAAAGAGTTTGGCTTCTGTTAAGGAACTAAAAGGAGGTCATAATTGCTGGAACATGGGAAGCAAGGGTAAGAGGGGAGCAAATGGGACTGGTATAGTGATGGAGGCATTGTTCATTCTAGGAGTATTAGAAAGTTATTGGAAAAAAAATTACATGGGAGATAGAGATAGGGGTGGAATGACATGGGCAATACAATCTTATTGGCTTTTCCAAAAGATCGTTCCTGCTGTAGTTTAGAGCACAGAGAAGACAGAGATAAGCATGGAAATAAGACCAGTGAACTAACTTATCAAGAAGGTGTCCAGGAGAGAGGTGATGGCAGCCTAGACTAGTTAGTTGTGGCAATGGAGGTGGTGAAAAGAAAACAGACTTACTACATCTCAGAGGCAAAAATGCTAGGACTTGTTGATGAACAGGATACAAGGGGTGAAGTTTGAAAAAGAACACAAAGAATCTCTTCCAGGCTGTGACTTTTAATAGCTATTTGGGTGATCATGACACAGAGATAGAGAACCCTAGAGACTCAAAATAGCACTCTGGGGTACTTTTCAAGTAAGAGATGTTTATAGATTAAGGGGCTATCAAATCTCATCTTTGTGCTTAAGCAGCTAGGATTAATTTCAGTCCAATTAAATTAGCTCATCTTTTTAAGTCAATATGTAACCAGTGAATTCATTAAGATATACTGAGGAAAGGTCGACTGTGTGGTCAGTAGTGCCTATGATCGATGCGGGAACAAAATAATCTTTCAAAAGTAAACCAGAGTTTTTTTAATGGCCATTTCACTAGCTAGTATTGGCAATTGTACTGGCGATATACAACTTGAAAGTACAAGTCACCCTCTGGTTAAAAGTGATATCCTGGATGAGGCTACTGCTCAGTTGCTTCAATCACGTCCAACTCTTTATGACTCCATGGGCTGTAGCCCTCCAGGTTCCTTTGTCCATGGGATTCTCCAAGCAAGAATACAGGAGTGGATATCCATTCCCTCCTCCAGGGGATCTTCCTGACCCAGGGATTGAACCTGCCTCTCTTATGGCTCCTGCACTGGCAGGCAGGTTGTTTATCACTAGCACTACCTGGGAAGTTCTTGATGAAAGAATCTTTTAAAAATAATATATTAATTAGACAAATATTTCAGTAGACACAAAACTAAGGTGAACATCAAGAATCAGAAAAAAAGTGAAATAACATGGCACGTAAAATAAGGAAGGCATACTTATGTTTAAAATACTAAACTAAGAGTCAGTTATGGTTCTGATTTTGCCATAAATTCACTTTTTGACCTTAAGCACAATTCCCTTTGTTTTGGGGGCCATTGTTTCTCCATTTACAAAATGAGGGGATTGGATTCAATGAGCTCTAAGATTTTGTTCAGTTCCAACACTCTGTGAGTCTAAATCAGAAAAAATCTAACTGGGAGTTTCCAGGCTACTAGTTAGGTTACTATAACAAGCTTTTCCTAAGACAATAAGGAGATGAAATACACTCAACATAAAATGATTTCTTAAAATTATATATTGTCAAGGCACAAAAGAATCAGAAACATGAAAATTAAAAGTTGTAGAGTCAACATGTAACCCAGAAAAAAGAAATTTATAGTATAAAAGAATAAGAATTTCTCAGTGTTTCTACAGCTTAATCAGGAGAGAGTGGTCTGTTCTAGGCAGCAATTTTAGTTGTTTAGACAGAAATGTACCAAAAGTGGAGAACACGGTGTCTTTAGGGCCCCAGAGCTTGATGGAACCATCCTAGAAACCCAGTTTCACTTTCCTTTTGCTATGACTCTCTGCTCCAGAGGCTTCTGAGTGGTGGATTACATTACCAAGTGGGGTGCCTCTCAGACATCTAACCGGTCTCATTTATCAGCCTGGGGGCCACTCTCACAGTAAACTAATTAACCAACTTTCTGATTTACATTTGGTCTCTTGTGAGTTTTTCTTTTAAGAGTGAATTCATTCACTGGAACCAGAACACCCCTTGGTAAAAAGAATAAAATGTGTTTCTTTGCCCACAAGGACGAAAACCAACACCTAGAGCCAAAGTGGTCTTAAAAGCATAGGAACCATAAAGTCCCATAAGGGAAGTACATAGACCACCTATGTCAGAGTTGTGTTATCTTTTGGCTGAGATGCAGCATGTTATAGTGGCAATTGTTATTGTGGCTAAACACTGACGAGTTTTGGCTTCTCCGGTTTCTCAGGTGCTCAGGAACAGCAAACCAGGATCCAGAAAAGATTAGTCCCAGCCCATTCTTCTCCTTCCCATTCCAGTCTACTCATTCCTATGGTGCTGAGTGTCCATAACTCCTCAAACTGGGAGAAAAGCACCCTATATAATAGTAAAAATCAACAGACAATTTTATCCTCTAAATGGAAAAAGCACTTGGAAGACATCATTCATTCATCTTCACCACATTCCTAGGAGGTAAGGAATGGTCTTTGCGACCCCATGTTCTATACAGTCCATGGAATTCTCTAGGCCAGAATACTGGAGTGGGTAGCCTTTCCCTTCTCCAGGGGATCTTCCCAAACCAAGGATTGAACCCAGGTCTCCCACATTGCAGACAGATTCTTCACCAGCTGAGCCACAAGGGAAGCCCAACAATACTGGAGTGGGTAGCCTATCCCTTCTCCAGGGGATCTTCCTGACCCAGGAATCAAACCAGGGTCTCCTGCATTGCAGGCGGATTCTTTACCAACTGAGCTATCAGGGAAGCCCAGGAGGTAAGCACCGTTCTCATTTTCTAGATGATAAACCAGAACATGTCTTTTGGAGTAGGAAAGTCTTAGTGCGTTAAATTGATCTCAAATATATCCTTCTTTCTAATTTAAATTTCATACTTCTTATTAAAAAGCTAAATTCTCAGAAGTCTCTTCATGTAGTTTACATGTTGTAAAGTGATTTTCCCCACTTGTCAAATATACAGAGTGATTATTAAACATGCAAATAGGAGGAGCAATTTGGTGTGCAGCCTCTGTAATTTAAAATTCTAAAAATATTTGGAGAGCAATACTGGGAATTATTCTACACCATCAGTAACCTGTGAAAATATTAGTAGAAAAGGAATTCTAGAATACAGCTTCAGTATGTCTTCATGTGAGCAGCTTCAAAATTACATCTTAACACGATGTTTTATTATCAGCAGTGGAAGGATTTGGTTCAGTTACAGCAAAAAGTGACAAAATGAAAACCAATTAAATAAGGTGGGGGAAGGGCTGCCTGGAAACATCTTGTTTAAATTGTGCAGTAAACATGTGGTTTCTAATTCTCTTGGTTACTGTGTTTCCTTTAAAAGGATGGGAAGCCCTCTTTCCCCAGTTCCCTGGTCCTATACATGATTTTTGTTCCATTTCTGGAATAAGCTGGAGCCTAGAGTCTTTTATAGAAAAAAGAAAATAAAAGCAAAGAAATATCAAATTCTTTGGATATGGTTTGCTTTTCCTTTTTAAAATTTGAATGCAGGAAAAATACACACAAAGGAAAATAAACTATCTGATAATCTGATGTCTGAGCTCTGGGACCAAGAGTTTTAAATGGGCTAAGCCTGCCTGAAAGTACACAGGCTAATGAAAGGTGGTCAATCCCAGAAAAAGCCAAACCAGAAGTTGAGCCCTGGGGAGTAATTAAACCAGGAAAGACCAAAAATACTTCTTCTAGAAAGAAATGGAAACACAAAAGTATAATCTCTCTCCAAACAGACTGATCAACTATCTTGAATAGTGAATGCCCTGTATGATAATTCAGTTTTTCAATCTTTGCAGTTTTCCTCAATTAGTTTTAAAGGCAAAATTCAAAGTCTACATTCTGTTGCTGTCAGACATACTTTTCACACCTTGAAGGAAGGGAATTCAAAATTGGTTTTGAAGTGTCTTGTAGACTGAGACCTTTCCTTTTTTTTTTTTTTTTTTAACCATTTTAGTCTGTTCCTTTTAACAATTAGCTACTTATTTAGTTGTGTGTAGGGAAAGGAGAACAGTACCCCCCACAGAAAATAAAATTGTGCTTCCACTTTTGAGGCTTTTAAGCTAGTTGGACTCTACTTCAATAAGCATGTCAAAAGACCTATTTGAAAGAATAGATTTTCTGTGCCCCAGGCCAAATCCATTTAAAAAATACAATTGATCCATCTTCAGCAACTGTTCTAAAACTACTGAAAGGAAAGGCTACAACTACTTTAGCAATTAAATACACTCTGGATTGGAAATAGATAACTCTAAATACATGGAAAGTTATCAGAGTATATAGTTCTTAACTAATTCCTGATCAACTTATGGCTATTCTGTTTGCAAAACTTCTTAATGATTTCGGACAAAGAATCAATTTCATCAAAATGTGTTTCCAGATAATGAATTAAAGGGGACAAGGCAGAATACTTTCAGATATAGACATTAGCCTCAGAAGTTCAGTAGACTATGGCCAAGCATAGAACCATGGAAGCTGTCAAGGAAACAGAATGACTTTGTGTGTCTGGTGGGCTTCTCTTCTGCCTCTGCCTCTGCCTTCACACTTCTCCATTTACACTAACTGGAGCAATGATGTCTGTCCCTTATGAATGTTCCAAATCACGTGACTCACTTGTTCCGAAATATACTAAAGGAAGAATGGCTTCTTAAATACCAAGACATATCCAGGGAAAGCCTAATTGTAAATACACACTTCATTTTGAAACATATTTTAAAAATTCCATTTTCCTTAAACCAAGAATCCCTTGAATTTAACCCTTAGTAGGAAGACTATCAAGTTAATCATTGTCAAAGTTTCAAACATGTGTCTTCAGTTCCTTCAACACTTGCTCTTAGAGAAAAGATCAAATGTCATAATTCTCTTTAGTCATCCCCAAATTACCTGTTTTAATTAAAAACCCACTGATGGTTCTTCAACTCATGAATGGGTGAAAAACATTGGTATAAGGAAATACTACTCATAGATAGAAAGGAAAACAATAGAGATGAATCTCACTCAAACCATTACACTAAGTGAAAGAAGCTAGATTCTAACGGCTATGTATTTTATGATTACATTCATATGTCATTTTAGAGAAGGCAAAACTACAGGGTTAAAAAAACAGATCAGTAGTTGCCAGAGGCTGGTGAAGAGGGAGTGCTTGACTCAGGATATGGAGGAGTTCTAGGGAGTGATGAAAGTGCTTTGTATCTTGATTTGTAGTTAGGCATTGATCAAAACTCATAGAATTACACACTACATAGGGTGAATTCCACGGTATGCAAATTATATGTCAGTAAAGGTAGCACTAGTGGTAATGAGTCCGCCTGCCAATGCAGGAGACATAAGAGATGTGGGTTCAATCCCTGAGTCGGGAAGATCCCCTGGAGAAGAAAATGGCACCCCACTCCACTATTCTTGCCTGGGAAATCCCATGGACAGAGGAACCTGGCAGGCTGCAGTCCATGAAGTCGCAAAAGAGTCAGACACGACTGAGGGTCTGAGCACAAACCTGACCTGAAAAAGAAAAACTTATTTTAACTCCCTTCCTCTAGAAAAACCTACACTGCTGGTAATTTAAGTTTGGTGTATAAGTTCTCAGTATAGCCATACAACAAATTGCATATAATATCATTATAAAAATAACCCCCCCCAAAAAAAACCCACAAATTGGAATTATGCCAATACAAGTGGCTCTGAAGGAAAACTTCATTACAATCATCTTTATAATAGTATTTTTCACCAAAAAAAAATGCTTTAAAGTCCCAGTATAAATATTGTAATACTAAAGGTTCCAATTACATGTTCCAAGTAAGATTGACTCAAATTTATCTCCAAATGAACCATAAAGAGGTAGGTCTTTTGTCATATTATATTTAAATATATCTCCAAATCTAGGTTAAGTTTTCCTATTTGTGGTATACTGAGCCATCAGTAAGAAGATATTTAAAATTTTTTACCATTTGATCATATTATATATCTGGTAAACCAATATTTTCTTTTACTTTTATTAGTATTCTTATTATTATATTGAGAACTTTAAAAAATTAATACACTAATACAGAGAGTTACTATAAAGAAGACAAACACAGAACATCTACTATATTTCAGGCATTGTACTAGCTCTTTGTTATCACCTTTAATTTAAAAAACAACTTTGAAAAAAATAAAAAACAATTTTGCCAAGTTGCTATATAGCATAGGGAGCTATAGGTGCCCTGTGATGACCTAGAAGGGTGGGAAGGGGGGTGGAAGGGAGGCTCAAAAATACATATAGCTGATTCATGACGTTGTACAGCAGAAACGAACACAACATTTTAAAGCAATTGTCCTCCAATTAAAAATAAATTAAAAAAAAACTCTGTGAAGTACGTGTGATTATCTTTGCTTTATAGATAAGGGAAAAAAGATTGAGAGAGATTAAGTGACTTGTCCCAAATCGCCCAGCCAGTTTATTGTACAATGTGGATTCCAACCCAAGTCTGGTGGCTCAAAAGCTGAAGGGCTGCCACTGTAAGGTGACTGAGCAATGATCAGGCTTTTGGAGGGTCTAGTGGGTGATGAAATAGGCCTGAGACTATTAAAGGTTTACACTAGAAAGTGGGAACACCAGTATTCGATTCAAATATGGCCCAAGCACTTTTCATTAGCTCAAAACATTGTCTTTAAGGATTTTGCTTCGGTTTGACTGTCCTAACTTCCTCCATTTTCTTCCTCCATCTCAAATTGATTACCTACATTTCACAGGGTCTTAGAAAAGATCTTTAATCTTCCAAGCCTGCAGACACGGTCAGGCATATGAATGTTATTTAACGATGTGTTTGTAAAGGAAAAAGCCAGGGCATGATTGAAAGACATCCTTCTAGTGTATACCTAGTGTCACACTTCAAGCAGGAAAGTAACAAAGATAAGTGGGGAGAAGACCGCATTGGCACAAAGTCCCAAGCATGCATGTTCTTAAACAAAGTGGCCACATAGAAAACACACATTACAGTATGAAAAAGAGTGTACCATCTCAAATTGTTTCCCTTCTCTTCCTCAGATGATTAAAGGATTAAAGAGAACAGGACTGCCTTTTTCCTGTGCTAAGAACTCTACTAGTGCAGAGAAACATGGCTTAGCTATCTTTTAAAATCATCTAGTAGTCTTAAATGATAAAAAAAAAAAAACCTTCCACAGTGAAGGGTTTTTTTATCTTGTCTGTATATATCTAGACTCTTAAGGTCTTTTATTTCAGGGTATTAACTAAAATCCCTAGCATTCAAAAATCATATCAAATTCCCAAACTTTGTAATTAAAGGAGCAACTACCTTTCCAAACAAAATTATGTGTTTTACCTGACAAAGGCCTGTTTGAAATATGCCAGAAAGACATAGCACAAGAGCCTATTTACACAAAACCTAGCATACGCTGGCTCTTAATATTCTTCTTTGGAGTATGAAATCCAAAGTTGCTAAACAAAATGCTTATGTAAGACTGATCAGAGCTAATTACTCTTCTCTAGATGAAATGCTGAGGAAAAAGTGAATGAAGAATCCACAATGAGCTTCTTGGAAATAAAACAGAAGCATCGTGTGTGGTTATGTATACTCTGATTTTGCACACATTGACCTATAGGAGAGGCATTTCGGTCTCATAATTATGTTCAGCGTGTAGGCCTATTTCAAAGCAAATGAATTTTCAGCTAGGCAACCCCTCCGGCCTATCCAGTCTACATGGCAGTTCGCAAATTATTTTTTTAATAACTACAGCTCAGAGATAAGAAAACAGCCAAGTTCACACTATGTTTTGAAACTTCCTGACTTTTAAGTGTTTTGAATGCTCATTTAACACTGTTTTGAACCCATTTTTAGTTTGCCCTCACAGGTGTTTTGTTTTTTTCAATTTGAAAAGGAAAATCTAAAAGCGGTTAGCTGTGAAGTCCCTCCCACAGGCAGCTTTAATTACCTGACAAATGTTTCCCATACTTATCATACCCTTCTACTGCTTAGAGAGCAAGGGCCCCTTGAGAGTGAGAAGTAGATTTCTGTGTGTTTATGTGTGTAAGTCAAGGGAAAACCACTTCCCTGGTGTAGACAACCAACCTAATGTACACAACAAGAAGTCCTGTTTAGTTTGGTCAGATACTAAATTACTATTATTGGTGTTTTCAGCACTTTGTATTTTAAAGAACCTAATTCAAAAAAAATTTTTAGGATATCTTCCTATGCTAAAAACTCTCTCTGGTAACCAGATGTCATATTCCATGCTTTTTTTTTTTTATTCCATGCTTTTAAAATCTCATTAGGTGGCCTTGTTCTCATCTCCACTGCACTGTCTTCCTTGGATATTTAGGAGAGGGCCAGATGCTTAGAGAAGATCCAAGGGATGAGGTAATGAGATGTTTCTTACAAAATAGTGCTGGACAGTTAGTTTACTAACAATGTGGTTTAAAAATTACACAGACATCACACAAAGCACATTCAGAAGAAAAATAAAGAAATATACACACACACACTAAACTAGAATAGATATCAAAATACTAAGATTGGGAATATGAAAGATGATGTTTTTTTCTCTTTCATCTTCTTATTTTCTTTAATAAATATGCATTTTCTTTAAGTGGAAAGTAAACTTCTAAAACAATTGTTTCTTCCTATCATGAAGAAAACTGCTATGTATTTACGGCCAGGTCACCTTTTTAACGAACAATTGCTACAAGTGCCTCCATGGACAACCTTTGGCTTTGATGACAGATAGTAGTGATTTATGGGCTTCCCTGGTGGCTCAGATGGTAAAGAATCTGCCTGCCATGTGGGAGACCTGGGTTTGATCCCTGTTTTGGGAAGATCCCCTGGAGGAGGGCATGGCAACCCACTCCAGTATTCTTGCCTGGAGAATCCCATGGACAGAGGAGCCTGGAGGGCTACAGTCCATTGGCTACAGTCCATTGGCTACAGTCCATTGGCTACAGTCCCTGGCTACAGGGGTTGCAAAGAGTCGGACACGACTGAGCAAGTAAGTACAGCATAGCACAGTAACGATTTATAGTAAGTCTCTTCAAAGATTCCGAGCTTGTTTATTCCAAATCTATAATTCTTTGCCCACAGCAATTTGGAGCCTATGAATTCATTCTATCAATAGAGATAAAATTCATCATTTCTGTCATCAACAACACATTTTCATACGGAGCCTCTAAGGTAGAGATTCGTAGTCTCTCCCTCATTTGCATGTCTATGGAACTTATTGTCTGCAAAGCTTAATTTGGCGTTTAGCATTATTACTGATTTATATTTTATTATTTTTCATGTACACATGTAATCTACCAATTAAGTAATAAACTCCTTGAGAGAGCAGTGATTTTTCTTGTCCAAAGCTTCACAACATGGTGCCTTTGAAATGAGATTCACTCAGTGTTGGTGAGGATGTATCAGCCTTATGCACATACCGCTCCTTGATGGAGGGTGGGATGGAAGGAGCATCATAGGTTAAAACTGGTTATGAGTCACCCCCTTATAGCCAAGAAAGGGGTCCCTTTTCCTGGGAAAGAGAACACCGAAATGAAACAGGGGATCTACCAACAAAGAGAAAGGGGCTGAGCATGTCAGAAATTGGCTATACCAACAATAGCAGCTGGTGATGATGATAGAATGATGTCGTAGAAGACTTTAACAGTGATAAGATGAACTGATCAAACTCTGGGATCTAAAGCATGGGGGAAAAAATGGGAAACTGGGATTGGAAAGATATCAGTCAGTGTAATTTCTAGCGCTATATGCAGATGATGTAGAGTATATAAATACATATTGGCATCTACAATAAACAACCACAATATAGGAAATATAGAGAATCAGTTATGTGCCCTGGCTTAATAAAGCTGTGCTATTAAAAAATGCCTATGCCAGAAATCTATTTGTTTTAAACAATTCTATTCTTCATGTGTGAAAGACATAGGCAACAGATAGAATAGGAAGACTCTTGCTGTAAGTTTGACAATTATGGTTTGATAAGCCCAAGAATATAAACTGATTCATAATATAGATTCCACTGACGTGTTGTGAGACATTCTCATCTATTAAAAATTATGGATTGTTTGTTTTTGGTTTTGTGTATTTTTGTATCTTTCTTGGGGCCTTCACAGGCCCTTGCACATGAGAAATATCAAATAAATCTCTGATGAATGAATAAATGAGTAAATTAACAATATGTAGAAAACAGAGAACATAATTCTCATGCTCTCCTAGCAATAACATTATGCTCCTGATGACACAATATTATTTTGCCACTGTTTTGATCTATGAAAAATACACCAAGATTCAGGGAAGATGCGAGACAACACAATCTAAAGTCAAGTTAGAGTATGTCCTTCCTTTCCCAAGAAACAACAGAGTAATTGAAAAGCTGTACTTCAGAAAACTATTTTTGAATGTAGAAAACTTTTCCCCACTGGCCATAAGTAATCTAAAAAGAGATCATTTTCACTTACTGTGTTGAATAAACAAAACAGTGGCATAATAGTGACATCCAGGTTGACTCATCAGTAAACAATTCATCCCCAGAAAACATACACACATACACACAGTAAATATATTTCAGATAAACATTTATGTTATGCCTCTGTACACTGCCAGGACAAGGGAATGGACAGGAAAAAAGATAAGGAGGTTTCAGCAGCACAGGTGCACACAAAGATAATACTATCAAGTAATTTTACTGAAAAACATCGGTCACTCAGGAGAAAAAGACCTGGCACCTCCAGAACTCAGCAGGACCATTCTATAAGAAAGAGGAAAGTAACTGAAAATGTACTTGCAGCTATGTGAACTCTCAAAAGAATAAGTGATGAAATGTTTTTCTCTGGGGACAAGTAGGGAATAGCGTGTTTCCCTGAAACTGACACTAAACGGAAACAAGATTTCTGCTAACAATGTACGATGAGAATGCTTTCATTCAGAAAGTAGCATTGTGTAAGAGATTGTGGTGTTCTATGCAAGATGGAAAATGACAACAGATATGACATGACTAGGAGGTAACGAGACTACCTCCCTTAAGCCATGTTTATAGATGCATCTTGAGACTTTATGGTCATAGCCCATAGTCAATTCTTAAGGAAATTCAAAATTGGGCTTTTGGAGGGCAGTGGCAGAAGGGTATGTCAGGAATGTTACCAATTAATCCTGGAGGCCATTCATTTAATAAAGTCTTAGCAAACTTTCCCTGAGCGTGAAATGGGAATGAAGAAGTGTCCCAATGGAATAGATGGAAATAAATGAAATAGTATCAATGAAAGCCTCTAAAAGAAGTGAACAGTAGAAACAGGAGGCAGGAATATGTTGTAATAAAGAAGCGGGATGCCAGAGGCAAATTGCCCAGGTTCAAATCGTGTCTCTATTACTCACTACCTGGGCAAGTTCTCTGAACTCTGTGACTCGGTTTATTCACCTGTAAAATGAGAGATCGGGTAAACACTTACTTCAGAGGGTTGTGAGAATGAAATGAAAACACTGAACTCAGTGCAAGCACATAGTAGTACTCAATAAATGTTAGGTTCTCCTTTCTACTACCACCTTCATGAATATAAAAATATTGTTGAGCAATATAATTGCTCAATTATATGAATTATAAGTATATAGCACTTCTTCCCACATATTAAAATCAACCTCTTTCAGATGTGAATAAACTGATCCAAATTACTCCATATGTTTCAGCAGAATAAAGGAAATGGCTTTTTATGAAGTAGCATTTCTATTGAATTTGGTAATCGCTCAACAACAAATTAATCTTTATGCCTTAGTGAGTTGTTTCATTTGGAATTCCCTTTGAACCAGTGACAAAATATCAATATTCCCATTTAAAAATATTTTATTGGTCCATGTTCTTTAATCAAAAATCATAGATTGTGTGCTATAGCAATGAGAGCTATTCTGACTATGAAGGTGACTATAATAGAACAGAATTCGTGTAGACAAAGAGAATGATATCAACATCAGGAACATTAGTTCAGGTCCTTCATGTGACCCTAACAATTGCATTGTTTTAACATAAGGGACAAAAAAAGAGCAACAGAAAAACCAGATGTAAGGATATGAGGAGAAGGAGAAATGAGAAAGAGTGAAAATAAATTTCTTGCATGGAGATATTTGTCAAATAATGTTCATCCCCTACCCTGCAATATGCATATGCAAGCACGCACACACACACATGCATGCACATGCACACATGTTTCTGTTTATCACCCATCTCCAAACTTAAATGATAGACAAATCTTTTGTGAGATACCACTACCTCCATCTAATAGCCATTCATTTCATTTATGTAAAATCTGGGCCTGCAAGATAAAAAAAAAATAGTTGCTCCTAGAAATGAGAAAAAGTAGTTGAAAAAAACGTGTTATCTATTAGTTATCTCAATCCTGCTGACATTTAGTGATCTTTATTGTATCAATATATGTCTTGAATCAGAAAATCTTCAATAAGATGAAAATAGGACAAACAAAGAGATAATAAAGCTCTCTGGTTAATGTGGAGATAATAAAGCATAGTAGTTAAATTAGATAGAGCCACTGTTGTGATGATAAATGGTGGGGGGGGAGGGCAGAAGCCCTGATTTATATCATTTGCCAATTTCCACAGTGTAAATACAACTACAATGCAAATGTAAAATTACCAAAATACATCAACCATCTCACAAAATTCTTGAAAATTTAACAATTGACTCTCACAAATTAGTGCAAACTGGCTCTAGCACACCACTGATTGTACTTTTATATGGTCATATGTCAAGTCACTTAATCTCCCCAACTTCACTTTTCTATAAATCCAAATCACCACAATTATCACAATCATGATCACCATCATTGTCACCATTATTTCTGTTATTTCAATCCCACTTATAGTCATAGCTTCTAATTCTTATGCCAACAGCATCCTAAGCCACATACCAAAGTCTCTAAGAGGTGCTAAGGCTTTCTACCTCATGGATGGCAAAATTAGAATGGTCCAATGTCAAAATCAAAGACTACAGTGCCTATTACAGAGCATTTAGTAATATATAAAATAGACATATAATATATAAAATAGATGCCGACTACAGAGCATCTAATAATATATAATACATATATAAATATAGTGCCTATTACAGAGCACAAAAGAACTATATAAAAAAGATCTTCATGACCCAGATAATCATGATGGTGAGACCACTAACCTAGAGCCAGACATCCTGGAATGTGAAGTCAAGTGGGCCTTAGGAAGCATCACTATGAACAAAGCTAGTGGAGGTGATGGAATTCCAGCTGAGCTATTTCAAATCCTAAAAGATGATGCTGTGAAAGTGCTGCACTCATTATGCCAGCAAATTTGGAAAACTCAGCAGTGGCCACAGGATTGGAAAAGGTCAGTTTTCATTCCAATTCCAAAGAAAGGCAATGCCAAAGAGTGTTCAAACTACTGCACAATTGCACTCATCTCACATGCTACCAAGTAATACTCAAAATTCTTCAAGCCAGGTTTCAACTGTACATGAACCATGAACTTTCAGATGTTCAAGCTGGATTTAGAAAAGGCAGAGGAACCAGAGATCAAATTGCCACTATCCGTTGGATCATCAAAAAAGCAAGAGTTCCAGAAAAACATCTACTTCTGCTTTATTGACTATGCCAAAGCCTTTGACTGTGTGAATCACAACAAACTGGAAAATTCTTAAAGAGATGGGAATACCAGACCACCTGATCTGCCTCCTGAGAAATCTGTATGCAGGTCAAGAAGCAACAGTTAGAACTGGACATGGAACAACAGACTGGTTCCAAATAGGGAAGGGAATATGTCAAGGCTGTATATTGCCACCCTGCTTATTTAACTTATATGCAGAGTACATCATGAGAAACGCTGGGCTGGATGAAGCACAAGCTGGAATCAAGATTGCTGGGAGAAACATCAATAACCTCAGATATGCAGATGACACCACACTTATGGGCAGAAAGTGAAGAAGAACTAAAGAGCCTCTTGATGAAAGTGAAAGAGAAGAGTGAAAAAGATGGCTTAAAACTCAATATTCAGAAAACTAAGATCATGGCATCTGGTCCCATCACTTCATGGCAAATAGACAGGGAAACAGTGGAAACAGTGACAAATTTTATTTTTGGGGGGGTTCCAAAATCACTGCAGATGGTGACTGCAGCCATGAAATTAAAAGACGCTTGCTCCTTGGAAGAAAAGCTATGACCAACCTAGACAGCACATTAAAAAGCAAAGACATTACTTTGCCAACAAAGGTCCATCTAGTCAAAGCCATGGTTTTTCCAGTAGTCATGTATGGATGTGAGAGTTGGACTATGAAGAAAGCTGAGTGCCAAAGAATTGATGCTTTTGAACTATGGTGTTGGAGAAGATGCTTGAGAGTCCCTTGGAGAGCAAGGAGATCCAACCAGTCCATCCCAAAGGAAATCAGTCCTGAATATTCATTGGAAAGACTGATGCTGAAGCTGAAACTCCAATACTTTGGCCACCTGATGCAAAGAACTGACTCATTTGAAAAGACCCTGATGCTGGGAAAGATTGAAGGCAGGAGGGGAAGGGGACGACAGAGGATGAGATGATTGGATGGCATCACTGACTCAATGGGCATGAGTTTGAGTAAACTCTGGGAGTTGGTGATGGACAGGGAGGCCCAGTGTGCTGCAGTCCATGAGGTCACAAAGAGTCGGACACGACTGAGTGACTGAACTGAACTGAGTTGAACAGAGCATCTGCCAAAAATGCCCCTCATTAATATGGTTTATCAGTAACTAGAGAGAAGGGAGAATAGGGAAGTAAAAAGGAAAATAGACACATAGATCAATGAAACATAATAGAGGGTCCAGAAATGAATTCCACTAATATGGGCAATTAATCTACAACAAAAGGGGCAAGAACATATAATGGGGAAAGATACCCTCTTCAATAAATGCTGTTGAAAAACCACACAGTTACATGCACATTAGTCAAACTTAACTAATTTCTCACACCATATACAAAAATAAACTCAAAATGGACTTAAATGTAAGACTTGAAACCATAAAACTTCTAGAAGAAAACATGTGCAGGATGCTGTTTGACATCAGATTTAGCAACATATTTTTTTATCTGTCTCAGGCAAGGCAAAGAAAAGCAAAAATAAACAAATGGATTTACGTCAAACTTAAAAACTTAGTGAAAGAAACCACCAACAAAATGAAAAACTGATCTACTGAGTGGGGTAAGATAAGTTTGTGCTCAGTCACTCAGTCGTGTCCGACTTTGTGACCCCCTCCCAGCCCATAGCCCACCAGGCCCCTCTGTCCATGGGATTGAGGACACTGGAGTGGCCAGCCATTCCCTTCTCCGGATGATCTTCCCAATCCATAGATCGAACCCACATCTCCTGCATCTCCTGCATTGGCAGGCAGTTTCTTTACCACTGGACCACCTGGGAAGCCCATGAATGGGGTAAGATACTGAAAACAATATATTTAATAAAGGGTTAATATACAAAATATGCAAAGAACTCAGACAACTCAATAACAAACAAATAACCCAATAGGAAAATGGGCAGTGGGCCTGAGCAGATATTTTTCCAAAGAAGTAATATAGATGACCAACAGACATATAAAAAGATGCTCACTAGCACTAATAATCAGGGAAATGCAAATCAAAACCATCCTCTCACACCTGTTAGAATGTCTATCATCAGAAAAACAACAAATTACAAATGTTGGCAAGGATGTGGAGAAAAGGGAACTCTTGGGCACTGAGGGCAGGATTGTAAATTGGTGCAGCCACTACAGAAAATAATATGGAGTTTCCTCAAGAAATGAAAAATAGAACTGCTGTGTGATCCAGCAGTATCACTTCTGAGTATTTATTGAAAGAAAACAAACATTAAATCAAAAAAGGATGTAATCCTCAATGTTTACTGTAGCATTATTTGCAATAACCAAGTTATGGAAGCAATCCAAGTGTCTATTGATAGAGAAATGCATAATGAAGATGGGGTATATGTACAGTGGAATATTACTTGGCCATAATAATGAAACCTTGCCATTTCCAACACATGGATGAATCTAGAGTGTATCATGTTAAGTGAAAGAAGTCATCCAAAGAAAGATAAATACCTCATGATCTCACTTATATGTGAAATCAAAAAACAAAACAAACAAGATGAAAACAGACTCAAAGATTCAGAAAACAAATGGATTGTTGCCAGAAGGGCAGGGGGTAGGTGGGTGGGTAAAATAAGAGAACTGATTAAGAGGTACAAACCTCCAGTTACAAATTAAATAAGTCATGAGGATGTAATACACAGCATAAGGGATATGGTCAATAATATTTTAATAATTTTGTATGGGGACAGGTTGTTACTAGACTTACCATGGTAGTCATTTCATAATGTATACAAATGTCAAATCACTCTGTAGTATACCCGAAACTAACATAATATAGTACCTCAGCCATATTCCAATAAAAACAAATAAACAAGCCCGGAAAGGAGGAACTTCAGAGTCAAACTGACATGGGTTCAAATCCCAAATCCTAGATTTGCTCTTTTCCAGCTCTGTCACCTTCAAAAAATTATTTTAACTCTCTGTGCCTCAATTCTGCCATCTATAAATGAGATAATTATTGTATCTGTTACACAAGGTCTTCCTGGTTGCTCAGAGGGTCAAGAATCTTCCTGCAATACAGGAGACCTGGGTTTGATCCGGGAGTTGGGAAGATCCCTTGGAGGAGGAAATGGCCACACACACCAGTATTCTTGCTTGGGGAATCCCATGGACAGAGGAGCCTGGCAGGCTACAGTCCACGTGGTTGCAAAAAGTCGGACACAACTGACGACTAACACTTCTGTTACACAGTTGCTGTGAACATCAAATAAAATAATGCATGTTAAGTACTTAGCACAGTGTCTGGCAAGTAGTAAGCTCCCAATAAAATTGAAGTTAACTAAAGAAACTACCACCACAAGCCCACTCCTTAATCCCATGCTAGTGAATGGGCATGAGCCTAACCAGTTCATCCCATGTCTCGTGTTGGCATAATTCCAAGGTGGCACTAGTGATAAAGAACTCATCCATCAATGCAGGAGACATAAGAAATGCGGGTTTAATCCTTGGGTCAGGAAGATTCCCTGGAAGAGGGCATGCAACCCACTCCAGTATTCTTGCCTGGAGACTCCCATGGACAGAGGAGCCTGGCGGGCTACACTCCATTGGGTCGCAAAGAGCCGGACACAACTGAAGTGACTTAGTACACACATAATTGAAATCTAGTCACTTTCTGCGTACCGTTTATAAGCCCACCCAGACACAGAGTACACAAGTCCTTGGTGATTAGCAGTCCTGCCTAATTTTGTCACCAAAAGTTTGCTTATCCCATTCTGCCAGAATAGCAGCTCTAGCCATATACCACTCTGGCATAACAACACTGCTAGATAGTTCAGACCATTCTAGTGCTGGGGGAGAGGTGAGGAAAAAAGGAGTTTAAGACCTTCCATTCGAGAACTTTTGGAAACAAACCTTTTACACTATTACATTCACAATGTACACAGTATTTTCAAAAGTACAATAAGAAAATAACCCATTTCCTATATATACATTTAGAGAGGAAAAAATGGGAAATTCTACACTGCAGGACTCAGTTATGTAATATTCAATCAAATCAATTTATTTTGTGATAGGACAATTCATCCATCTTCTGAATTATAGTTAAGTCCTTCAAAGGACAAAACTTGTTTGGAGAGTATTTATGTCTTTACAAGATAAAATTAAGCAAGCTGACTTTGACCTATATATGCATAAATTATAACTTTGCTGGTGAAAAGTACTGTTTTAGCTTCTGACTAAAAATTTAATATACAATTAAGGATGGGCTTTTAAATCACTCCATTAGATGCATGAAACCACTCAAAAATGATAAACATGAACACAACATTGGGAATGAATTTCTTCTTCAACAGGTATACCACCATGGTCTCAAATATAACTCATTCTCCCCCTCCTCTACCGCCACCCCGTACTGTCTTACCTAGGCACCTTCAGAAATTAGTTCTATATAATTCCCTCTCTCTTCAGTTCTCTCCACCCTCCTCAGTTTTATCTATGTCTTTTTGCTTCAGCTTGTCTTACTGAAATCATCTTTAAACAGGTACTTCTTCTCAGCAGCTCTTTTTTTCCCATTTGTGTTTTTCAAGGCCAGGTTAACCTTTCGAAGCAGTCTGTTCCTGGTGTTACCCTACTTACTGAACCATACATGTGTTCATTCTTACAATCAATGTTTATTGAACTCCTACCATATGCAAGTAGTGTAATTAACCCTAAAGATAAACAGGTGAAAAGCCCAAATCTCCAATTCAATGCATTCACAAGATGGCCAAGGTAAAACAACTGTGGCCAGAATCTCAACATCATGATAAAAGTTCTTGGTCCAAAAAAATCAACACTACTGTAAAATCTTCTAACCATCAATGACTGTTTCTAAATAAATGAACTGTAACCGAACTACGAGGAATGAAAGAAGTTCAAGAAAGATGATAGAGCTAGGGAATTTCCTCTGGTGTATATTTAAGAACTATTCTATGTCCAGAATCTAGCTTAAGCATAAAAATGTTTTGGTCATTTCTCCATGAAAGTTTGGGAATGGGGAATGGGCTAGGGGAACATTAAGAAATCCCTTCTAAAACAAAAAAAAGAAATCCCTTCTAGAATTTTATGATTCTGAAACTCCTTCAAAGCAAAGACAAGTCAGAGGCTGATTTGGAGAGCTATTAGTGATTCATTAAATTACGTTTAAGTTTTCTAGATTGCAGAATGGGAAACAAGGTTACATTTCTGAACAAACTAAGAAAGCATAAATAAATCCATTTCTAAATAAAATATTCCCAAGCATAGTCGCAAGGTATTAAGAAGTCAATATTGACATAAGTATGGATAAAACTAAATATCCAAAGAATTATAGTGGCCATCTAGATTCTTCTAGGTCAGCATTTGCTTCAAAGAAAGCAATGACCTCATGTGCTTTGTGTGGTACATATTTAATTTCACATTCATTTTATGGTTGCCTGTTTACATGTCCTAAAAGACACATGATAAAATCCAAATCCTAATAGAAGCAGAGCTTATATCTTCCTGACACATTTCCAGAAAATCACTACATGGCTACCTCAACTAGATATTCAAGCACTGCACAATTTGGATGGATGAAGGAAATGGGAGTGTTGATCTCTCACAGCGAAACTAGAATTTTGAGAGTAGGATGTGAAAACCCTTCCACACAAAAGAAAAAAGTCAAGTGTATGAGCTAGACCAAAATTTTGCTGCATCAAATATTTCTGGAAACAAGTAGGTTGATCACTGACAGGGACTTAGATATTTTTATAGTTTTATTATATAAAGCATTTTGTTGGAAAAGCATTTTTTGGTCAGTCAGTCAGTCAGTTCAGTCGCTCAGTCGTGTCCGACTCTTTGTGACCCCATGGACTGCAGCATGCCAGGCTTCCCTGTCCATCACCAACTCCCAGAGTTTACTCAAACTCATGTCCATTGAGTCAGAGATGCCATCCAACCATCTCATCCTCTGTCGTCCCCTTCTCCTTCCACCTTCAATCTTTCCCAGCAGCAGGGTCTTTTCAAATGATCAGTTCTTTGCATCAGGTGGCCAAAGTATTGGAGTTTCAGCTTCAGCATCAGTCTTTCCAATGAATATTCAGGACTGATTTCCTTTAGGATGGACTGGTTGGATCTCCTTGCAGTCCAAGGGACTCTCAAGGATAGGATTTAATACCAAGACTAAAATTGATACATGCTTTAGTCAAATATTTAGTTCTCACTATATTTGTTACCTGAGTCATTCAATAAGATAATATAAGAACATCTTTGGTTCCATATGCCTGAGCTATGTTAGAATTTTGGAGCTTTAAGAACATTGCAAATATATAGCATCTGCCCAAACTTAATTATAGTGGTGTTTCTCAAACCCAGTGAGGAATTCTCTACAGCCTGTTTTCCAGGGTTAAAATTTTGATATATATTCTGAAACATTTCATATAAAATCTAAGCTTGGAGAGATTTTTGTGTATATGTATTAAATTTCTTTAAAATTACTACCTATAATTTTTGACTGCTGCTGCTACTGCTAAGTCACTTCAGTCGTGTCCGACCCTGTGCCACCCCATAGACAGCAGTCCACCAATTTTTGACTACAGAGCCCTAAAATTTAAAATTCTTTTTTTAACTATTCCAATTTATGGCAGGATGGGGAGAGGAAGAAATTTACATTGACATGAAATAGTATGACATATTGATAGTCTTGCATTTAGTAAATTTTTCATCAATATTTGTTGATTTTTTTTACTCCCCATTACAATATAATACAAACTTAGAAAACTTCGTCTAACAGCAATTTTAATCATTAGAAAGCCCTGAAAAGTGAAATTGGATTTTAAACATTTGCGTCTTAAAGTAACAGATTCGTTTATACAGTTTTTTAGGGATGATAAAGAACAAAGTGTTGTAATTAGAGTATGTCTCCTGGCGTAAACAGCAATCAATCTTCTGGAGCGCAAACCACAGTGCTTCCCAGAGAAACACAATGAACAAGCAGGTCCTTGATTCATACTTTGTAACTTAGGACTTTCTCATAAATCAATTCTGAGGTTCATTTTTGTTTTTCAGTAACCACTTATAACAATGATATTATAGCTGATTGCCTGGTTCCAGACACGAAGGAGAACTTGGACTGGTTGCTGGCTCCTTCTCCTAAGCACAACACTGGAATGATCCAGAAGTGTGTCTGTGTTGAGGGGAGGGAGTTTGTGGATCCCAGAATCCAAAATGAAAATTGTGAAGCATTCCTAGGGATGGAGAAAGTGGTTGGATGCCACTATCAAGGGCAGACGGGGTGGGGGTGAGTCTAGAGCCACCTGTCACAGAGAGACAAATGGCTGACCATAGCTTTCCAAAATGTTGGTAGGTTTTTCAGTGTCACCAGCGTTTTGCTGGGAAGATCTTTTTTGATCGCGGCATCATGGCAGAATACAAAACAATAGGAAGAGCACCAGTCAGAGGACTCGGGGTAACATCTGGATAGCACTCAAGCACAGCTGTCATCAGGAGCAGATAATCATAGCCTTGGGAAGAGGCATTCCATTTCACTTCAATCCTGTGGGTCAATTGTTCAAAACCCAGCGGAAAGAGCAATTCCCGGGAGAGAGGTAGAGTGAGGTTGCTTGAGGGTCAGGGTCACTTGAGCAGCGGAGACACCAGAAACAGAGAGAAAGTTTAGGTTTTAACCCAGAAGTTATTATGTATAAACTCAGAGGTTCCCCCCCTCCAAGTGCACATGCATACACACACACTCACACATACATACACTCACATATTAATGCATAGTGCATAGTAGGAGTCAGGTGGTAAGGGAAGTTACAGATAAGCAGGAAAGGCTGGCTAAAATGATCTATGTGGTAACAGATTAGAGTTGGAGATAAATAAGTGTAAACTCATGTTTACATTAATAGAGATATTGATATTTATAGATCTGTGGGTTAGTGTCCATACATATATTTCCTGGCTCTATCATCCGAGAGGGTCTAGAAGAACTGACACTCCAATAGGAACAAGTATAGACTCCAGACATTGGTTTCTAATATCATTCTCCAATAAAAGGAACCAAGACACCTTGGAAGGTGATTCATTCTAGGGCTGAGGCAAGGAAAATGCAAAATAAGCTTGGAGCACCTTGTAGTAACAAAGAGTAAGAAGTGTTTTTAAAAAACACACAATCATTATGTCAAAGAGACACAGGAGGCAGCTGAAAGAGCTCTGAAGGACCAAAACTGGAACAATTTGAAGAACAAAATCATGCATGAGTAAAAAGTTATTTAAAATGGTGAATATTCCAATGAATTTTAATGTAACAGAGTGCATAAATTTCATTTATATAATCTCAGATTCCACTATGGCACTTACCTTTAAGAACCTACTCCTTGTCAAGGTTTGGTATATTATCAAATTAAAATATTCATCACTACCTTAAAAAGCTAATGAAATAGCCCTCCCTTCCAATCTCATTTCTTTGTGAGGCTAAATTATCTTCATATACTTCAACCAAACCATTTATTGCAACAGATTGTATGTAGAAGCAATTATGAGAATACAACTAGTTTGTATTAAGTCAAACCTTAAAGAAATTTCCAAAAATGTGAAACAATGCCACTGGTAGCACTAAATTATTATTTGCTTTGAGAAATTTGGTTATTTTTAATTAAAAATGTTATTTTGTTTGCATGTAATGGGTTTATAATTATTATTTGTATTATATATTTGTCATGTATATTATAATTAATCAATGCTTTAGAATTTTCTCAGTTTTAATTTCTAATATGATAAATATCAATTGATATAGCCCACATGAACTAAAACTCTCTTGGGTGTTTGATAATTTTTGAGTATCAAGTAATACTAGACCAAAAATTTTGAGAACTGTTGCATTGTACAAAGCTAATGAATGATGGATATTCCAAGAAAAAGAAGTTGGTTTACTGTACTACTACCACAACTGCAAAGAAAAAAGATTATGTAATATGTGCCGTGTAGTTGGTGCAAGCCTAATGTGTGGACACAGGCATGCCCGTGCTTTTGAGAGCACACTTTATATCACCCCTCTCTTTCTCTCTCTGAAATTTAAGTAGCTCTGCCTGATATTTCTATTTCTTCTATATGCTCCCAACCTGCCCAGATTCTAGCTTCTAGCCCCAACATTATAGAAAACCTACACTTTCAAAGTTTGGGTAGCACATTGTTGTTGGCAAATCTTTAATCTTTCATCTGTCCTAATTTCTCTTGACCCCGGTACAGTGCTAGATTTGCTTTTGGTAGCACTGGGGTATCACCTTATCCTTCTTTAATGTCTCTTACCACATTACCCCAGGTGATGCCTATCTCTAAATAATCTTCTTCTGCTTCATTCACTGCCATCTTCCTCGCTTCCTTGCCCAATCCCTAGCCATCAGCTCTTCTCTCTGTATGTTTATTTCCTAAGACAGATTGCTACTCCCCATCTTCATCTATATTTTAGCACCTTTTTAACATCTTTTTGGTCTTAGGTACTCTTATCTCAAAGTCTCACTTCATATCATATCAGATACATTAAAAATACATTCTACATTACATACCATGTATATATTATATGAATTGAGTAATGCTCATTTTGCTAAATGCATTTTCTGTATCAAGTGATGTGATCGTGTGGGTTAGTCTATCAATATGGTAAAATACATACGTGCTTGAGGGTGTGCTAAGTCGCTTCAGTTGTGTCCGACTCTTTGTGACCCTATGGACTGTAGCCTGCCAGGCTCCTCTGTCCATGGGATTCTCCAGACCAGAATACTGGAGTGGGTTGCCATGCCCTCCTTCAGAGGTTTGATCCAGGGATCAAACCTTCATCTCTTATGTCTCCTGCATTAGCAAGCAGGCTGTTTACCACCAGTGCCACCTGGGAAGCCCAGAATACGTATATTGACTTTCAAATACTGAACCAGCCTTGCATTCCCAAAATAGACTCCACTTGGTTGTGTTATATTATTTTATCATATATTGCTGTATTCAATTTGGTAATATTTTGTATTTTGCCCCTATATTTATGAGAGATACTAGTCTATAGTTTTTTTTTTTTCTTTTTTTGCTTATGTTCTCTTTTTCAGGATTTGGCTACAGAGGAATGTTGGCCTCATAAAATGAGTTGGAAATAAAATAAAATAAAATGAGTTGGGGAAGGTTTCCTCCTCTTCTATTTTCTGGAAAAATTGTGTAGAATTAGTTTTATTTCTTCTTTAAACATTTGATAGAATTTGCTGGAGAAATTATCTGAGTCTGGAGATTCCTTTTTTTGGAAAGCTTTAACTATGAACTCATTTTATTTAATAAGATTATCAAGTTATCTATTTCTTTCTGAGTAGTTTTCGACACTTTGTAAACTTTAAAGAATTGATCCATTCAGTTCAGTTCAGTTGCTCAGTCGTGTCCAACTCTTTGGGACCCCATGAACCGCAGCATGCCAGGCCTCCCTGTCCATCACCAACTCCCGGAGTCCACCCAAGCCCGTGTCCATTGAGTCAGTGATGCCATTCAACCATCTCATCCTCTGTTGTCCCCTTCTCCTCCTGCCCTAAATCTTTCCCAGCATCAGGGTCTTTTCAAATGAGTCAGTTCTTAGCATCAGGTGGCTAAAGTATTGGAGTTTCAGCTTCAGCAGTCCTTCCAATGAATACCAAGGACTGATCTCCTTTAGGATGGACTGGTTGGATCTCCTTGCAGTCCAAGGGACTCTCAATAGTCTTCTCCAACACCACAGTTCAAAAGCATCAATTCTTCAGCACTCAGCTTTCTTTATAGTCCAACTCTCACATCCATACATGACCACTGGAAAAACCATAGACTTGACTAGATGGACATTTGTTGACAAAGTAATGTCTCTGCTTTTTAATATGCGATCTAGGTTGGTCATAACTTTCCTTCCAAGGAGTAAGCATCTACGTCTAAATAACTAAATTTATGTGCACAGTCATTTGTAGTATTCCCTTATTATCCAGTTAACACTGGTGATGTCTGTTGTGATAGTTTCTCTTTTATGCATGGTATTTGTCTTATTCTTTTTCTTTGTCAGTCTAGTTAGAGATTTGCCATTCTTATTCATCTTTTCATTAAAAGCATAGCTTTTGGTTTTACTGTGTTTCTCTGTTTTCAATTTCAATGATTTCTGCTATTATTCCCTTCCTTCTACTTGGTTTTATTTTGTTATTCCTTTTTCCAGTCTTATAAATTCAAGGTTTAAATTATTGATTTGATAACTTTTTTCTAAAATAATTACTTAAAGCTTTATTTTTTCCTCTTACCATAGTTTTAGGAACACACCACAAATTTTGATATGCTGTGTTTTTATTTTCACTTAATTCAAATTATGTTCTCATTTCACCTACGGCTTCCTCTTTATCACATGGATTATTAAGAGACATATGGAACATCCCTGGTGGTTCAGTGGCTAAGAATCCCCCTGCCAGTGCAAGAAACATGGGTTCGATCTCTGGGTCAGGAAGTCCCCTAGAGAAGAAAATGGCTCACTACTCTAGTATTCTTGCCTGGGAAATCCCATGGACAGAGGAGCCTGGCAGGCTACAGACCATGGGTTTGCAAGAGTTGGACATGACTTAGCGATTAAACCACCACCAGCATTTGAAATTGATATAGCTGTAAATGTACATTGCAAACTCTAGGGCAACAACTTTAAAAACTTCTTTCAAAGAAGTATAATTGATATGTCAAGAGAAGAAAAAATGAAATCACATTAAATGCTTAATTAAAACCAGAGAAGGCAGAAAAAGAGAGGAAGACAAAGAGTATTTGCCCTTATTTATTGAACCATGGTTATAATAGATGCTTCAAAGTATTGTCATAATTCCAACATCTGTGTCATTTTACAGTTGGAATCTGATGATCATTTTGTTTTTTCTCTTGCACGTTGAGGTTCCTAATTTTTCATATGCTGAGTAATTTTGGATTGCATCTTGCACATTTTGAACATGAGACTCTGGGTCTTGTATGATATCTAAGGAAAAGATTGTGGTTTTGTGTTTGTTTCTGTGTTGTTTTGGTTTTGCTTTAGAAATTAGTAGGCCTGGTTAGGTTTGGGGTACAAGTTTCAAATCAACTTCTCTGGGCTGTGGTTCCAGGGTCAGTTTAGTTTTTAGAGCATTTGCAGTGTTATTTGGATCTGTCTTGCGTATACACCACCCTGAGACTAGGCAATGGTCTAACGGTCTTTGGCGTATGACTCAGAGGTGTGCCCAGGCATCTCTCCACTTTAAGGAGGATCTCTCTCCCTGACAAGTGTCTGCCTCTCTGGGACCCTCCCTCACAGTCCTCTGGCCAGAAAGCTGGGGAGCTCTGATGCAACCCTTCCAATTGTGTGCATATGGTAGGTAGGGGAAGAAAAATCTTTTCCCTTTACCCTCCTAAGGAATAGCCTGGGGCCCCTGTAACAAGAAATAAATTTACCAGCAGAAACTATACAAATTTAATACAGGTTTTACATGACATGGGAGCCTTCAAAAGGAAATCAAGACCCGAAAAAGAAGTTAAACCTGAGTGTTTTCATGCTATGTTTGATGAAGAGTGGAAAGTCCTGGAAAAATGTGAAAGGACAAAATAAGGGTAAGAGCCAAGTGTGGTTAACTGGGGCAAACAGCAAGGTCTGTTCATTTTAAATGCCTTTGAGCATCCCTCTGTCTTGGGAGGTAAAGATGCTCTCCTGCTCCAGGTATAGGGAGGTAACCTGTCACTTGATACTTTGATGACCTGCTTCAGGGGAAGGTCAGAAGACCCTTCCTGCACCTGCCACTTCTCACATTCCTTCAGCTTTAAATATTCAAATGCCGAGTTGCCTTGTTTTGGGGTAACACATCTGAACACTTCAGGAACTAAGAGGTAGGAGAGCAGAGAGAGAAATAATATTTATTTACTCCACACTCTTGGGACCATAGTCCTTCCACATTGCCTGGTGCAGTGTTGAATCTGGGCAATTTTCAAAACAGTCAAAGATGTCTTTGGCATTCTCCTACCATTTTACTAACACCTATCTCTCTGGTTTGAGTTATTTTAGATGACATCTAAAGTCCCTTCCCACAGAGAGGCTCGTTTTTAAGTAATTCAAGGTTGTTAATAGCACAGTACCTGGGGTTCAGAATACCTTTGCTTGAAAGTGTTAGTCACTCAGTCATATCTGACTTTTTGAGACCCCATGGACTGTAGCCCGACAGGCTCCTCTGTCACAGGATTTCCCAGGCAAAAATACTGGAGTGGGTAGCCATTCCCTTCTCCAGGGGATCTTCCTGACTCAGGGATCAAACCCATGTCTCCTGCATTGCAAGCAGATTCTTTACTGTCTGAGTCACGAGGGAAGTCCACACCCCATTTTTATTTAAATCCTGTTTACTAACTGAGTGACCTTAGAAGAATTGCTTAAATTACCAGTACCTTGCTTTCCTCTTAATAGTGCTTACCTCCTGGTGTTGCTGTGCGTTTTAAATGAGATATTGCATATGAAGTACCTAGCACAGTACCTGACAGATAGAAATAGCAAATGCTTAATAAATGGAAGCTGTTAGTTTTTTTTTCTTTTTAATTTATTTTTTTATTGAAGGATAATTGATTTACAGAATTTTGTTGCTTTCTGTCAAACCTCAACATGAATCAGCCATAGGTATACATATATACCCTCCCTTTTGAACCACCCTCCCACCTCCCTCCCCATCCCACCCCTCTAGGTTGATACAGAGCCCCTGTTTGAGTTTCCTGTGCCATACAGCAAATTCCCATTGGCTATCTATTTTACACATGGTAATGTAAGTTTCCATGTTACTCTTTCCATACATCTCACCCTCTCCTCCCCTCCCTCCATGTCCATAAGTCTATTCTCTATGCCTGTTTCTCCATTGCTGCCCTGTAAATAAGTTCTTTAGTACCATTCTTCTAGATTCCATATATAAGTTAGAATACGATATTTTTTTTATAATATGATATTTATCTTTCTCTTTCTGACTCACTTCAGTCTGTATAATAGTCTAGGTTCATCCACCTCATCAGAACTGACTCAAATGCATTCCTTTTTATGGCTGAGTAATACTCCATTATATATATGTACCACAGCTTCTTTATCCATTCATCTGTCAATGGACATCTAGATTGCTTCCATGTTCTAGCTACTGTAAATAGTGCTGCAATGAACAATGGGATACATATGTCTCTTTCAGTTTTGGTTTCCTCAGGGTATATGCCTAGGAGTCAGATTGCTGGGTCATAAGGTGGTTTTATTCCTAGTTTTTTAAGGAATCTCCATACCATCTTCCATAGTGGCTGTATCAATTCACCTTCCCACCAACATGAAAGAGGGTTCCCTTTTCTCCACACTCTCTCCAGCATTTATTGTTTATAGACTTTTGGATGATGGCCATTCTGACCAATGTGAGGTGATATCTCATTATAGTTTTGATTTGCATTTCTCTAATAATGAGTGATGCTGACCATATTTTCATGTGTTTGTTAGTTATCTGTATGTCTTCTTTGGAGAAATGTCTATTTAGGTCTTTTTCCCATTTTTTGATTGGGTTGTTTTCTGGCATTGAGTTGTATGACCTGCTTGTATATTTTGGAAATTAATCCTTTGTCAGTTGTTTCATTTACTATTATTTTCTCCCATTCTGAGGGTTGTCCTTTCACCTTGCTTATAGTTTCCTTTGCTGTGCAAAAGCTTTTAAGTTTAATCAGATACCACTTGTTTACTTTCGTTTTAATTTCCATTACTCTAGGAGGTGGGTCATAAAGGATCTTGCTTTGATTTATGTCATCGAGTGTTCTGCCTTTGTTTTCCTCTAAGAGTTTTATAGTTTCCGGTCTTACATTTACGTCTTTAATCCATTTTGAGTTTATCTTTGTGGATGGTGTTAGGAAGTGTTCTAATTTCATTCTTTTGCACGTAGCTCTCCAGTTTTCCCAGCACCATTTACTGAAGAGGCTGTCTTTGCCGCATTGTATATTCTTGCCTCCTTTGTCAAAAATAAGGTACCCCTAGGTGCATGGGCTTTCTATCTTGTTCCATTGGTCTATATTTCTGTTTTTGTGCCAGTACCATACTGCCTTGATGACTGTACTATAATCTGAAGTCAGGAAGGTTGATTCCTCCAGCTCCATTCTTCTTTCTCAAGACTGCTTTGGCTATTCGGGGTCTTTTGTGTTTCCATATGAATTGTGAAATTTTTTGTTATAGTTCTGTGAAAAATGTCATTGGTAATTTGATAGGGATCTCATTGAATCTGTAGATTGTATTTGGTAGTATAGTCATTTTCACAATATTGATTCTTCCTACCCAGGAACATGGAACATCTCTCCATCTGTTTATGTCGTCTTTGATTTCTTTCATTAGGGTCTTATAATTTTCTGTGTACAGTTCTTTTGTCTCCTTAGGTAAGTTTATTCCTAGATATTTAATTCTTTAACAAATGGAAGCTATTAGTTTTTTAACTTAAGGAGAAACTTTTCTGTTCTGGGACAAATTTCAAATTCATTTTATTATTATTTTTCTGTTTTTATCAAGCAAGAATATTAGTGTATGTATAAAGTGCTTCTGAATTTTAGCACAAAAGTTCCAATATGGCTTTAAACAGCCACATAATACTTATATACACCAGCACACATACAAATCCTATTGAATGTATGAATTTGAATTGTGTCAGATCAAAGGTATAAAGTCTGATTAGAGTAGGATTCTATTTTATTTGCATTCACTACTTTTCAAAGAATCAATTTTGGTGATAAACATTTATTTTTTTGATACTGGACATGCTTACTGGCATAATTATGCTAAACCTATTTAATTCTTATTTAGGATTTATTCATGTGTATGTTTTTTTAAAGACAATAATTTTTTTAGCAGGCACAAAGTCCAAAGTAATTTAAAGAAGAAATATAGGCAATATGATGTTGATCTTCATGCTTCCAGAACACAACTGAGTAATAGTAATAATAACAACTTGTATTTGAATATTGGTTTTATAATTTCCAAAGCATTTTCACATAGCCTCTTTTGAAATTTAGTTAAATTGCTGTTTCAGTCTCAATAGTGAAAAATCTGATTCCACTTTAAAAATGAAATGAAAAAGTAAATCTTTCATTTTTACACAATAGTATTTTTATTTTTACTAAAAGGGCTACACTTGTGTCATGGACAGAAAATTACCCACAATCTCAGTGGTATGACTTTTTTTCTCCACAAAATTAGATGGAGGACAGAATATCATTTTCACAGTAGGCATCACACAAATTAATATAAGAGAGAAGAAACAAACAGCTTATTTAAACTTTGAAGGTAATTTAAATACACTTAGTACTTTTACATTGGTAGACGCATTCAACAAACAATTGTTAAATGAATGGCAGGTGGAACTTTCTCATCAAATTAAAAGATTAATTGCAAGATGAAGAGAATATGAAATTTAATTTTTGCCAAACATTTATGAATATATTTCTCTTTCTGACTCAATACAACAGACTGATGCTCAGCTTTCAGCTTTTGCTGGCCAGCTCTTGCCTATCAAATAGGGTACACTTGCTTGCCATTTCACATTCTCCATTCTCAGACCCAGGCTGATCTCCTACCACTCTCCTGTTCAAATCCTTGACACCAGCCCACCTTGACTGTTTATTTTTCCGTGGACACAGTCAGGGCTCAGTGGTAAAGAATCTGTCTGCAATGCAGGAGATGCAAGGGATGAAGTTTCGATCCCTGGGTTGGGAAGATCCCCTGGAGAAGGAAATGGCAACCCACTCCAATATTCTTGCCTGGAAAATCCCATGGACGGAGGAAACTGGTGGGCTACAGTCCATGGGGTCACCAAGAATCGGACATGACTGAGCACACACATGTGACGTGGACAGTTACACTCCCCCAGCTCAGGGCCTCCGTTCATGCATTTTCCTTTGCTAGGATATCTCCAGCATACTTGTGGAATCCTACCCAATTTGTGTGTGTGTGAAACAACCATTTATTTGTGTTCATGAATTCTGAGTCAGAAATGCAGACAGGCACAGCAGACATGACTTATCTCGACTCCACCATGACAAGACCTCGGTTGGGAAAACTTGAATGGCTGGGGTGATTGAGTGACTCAGTGAAAGAAATGTCCAGGGATGTCTTCACTCACTGTAAATTGCCCCGCTGAAAATTTCACTCACATCTGATGCCTGGGCTGGGTTGATTGAAAAATACCACTCAACTTGGCTGTCAACAGAAGCACCTAAACAGGTATGCCCCATGTGACCTTAGCTTCCCACAGCATCATAGCCTTGAGGCTCCAAAAGTGAGTATCTCAGTAAAAAAAAAAATCCCTACCCTTTCTTGAACACCCCTCTCAAATGCATTTACTCCATATGAACCCTCTCCTTATTTCTCCCTTAACCAGATGTGTTTACCCTCTTTCGAATTTTCACTATAGTTTCTTTGTGCTTTTCCTTAAGCACTTTTCTTATTCTGCCTTGGTTTTAGAGCCATTTTAATATTTATTTTTATGGTCATCCTATGTTCCTTTGTGTTTCCTATGAAAACTTTGAGGGCAAGAACTAGGTTTTATTGATCTATGTATTCTCTAAAGCAACTAATAAGGTACCTTCCTAGCATATTATACATGCTTAACAAATATCTACTGAATCAAAAAGGAAAGAAAAGCTAGTTTCCTAATCCTCCATTAAGTATTCAATTTCTTCAATGTCCACTTTAAAAAAAAAACTCACACTTTTACTTGACATATATGTGTTTTAGAGTATCATGAATTATGTCAAGCCATAATAATCAAACAAACAGAAATACCATTTGGCAGTTGGCAAAAAGGAATCGGGTAACCATTGTGAAGTGGTTATTTCCAATCAACCATGCATCCATGGATGGTTTGTGAACCATGGTTAATTTAATATCCACACATGCTTATTAGAAGTATTCAGCCTCTTGCTATAATCAACTTGTTTATATATTTACAAGTAATGACTTTCTGGTTATTTTAATTAAGAAACCCTTCATTCATTAGAATTCTGTTGACTAATATAATCCCTTCCAATGGGGAAAACTAGTATTTATAGCAGTTGTAGGAAGAGCAGGTTGACAAATTGCCACAGACATCCATGATGAGGTCTTGATTAACCTGTTAATGGATGAATTAAAATCAGATAAACATTCTGGAGAGCAATTTTGCAATATATATCAACTGATATAAAATTGTGCATATCCTTTGACCCAGTGATTTCTCTTCTAGGAATCTATCCTTGACACTTGCACAAAGATAGGAACATGATATTAATTGAAGCATTGGCTATAAGAACATATATTTGGAAACAACATAAACTTGTATCAATGGAGCATTGGTAAAATAAATGATGGTACAGCTATGAAGTGGATTGTTACATAGCTGTTAAAAAGACTGAGGAAAATCTATATGTAATAACACTGAAAGATATTCATATTTTATTGGTAATCAAAGGAATTTGCAGGACAATATGTATATTATGGTATCATTTCTGTTAAAAACAAAAATAGCAACATGTGTTTATAAATTACAGAAATTTAACAGGACCAGAGTTATGGTGTTAAGGTGGGGAGGGGGAGAAAAAACGGAGGTAGAAGAGAAGGCTGGGTTATACTTAGTAGTTCTGAGAATCAAAAACATGTGTCATCAATCTTACTCAAAAATAGAATTCAAAAATATAAATCAAGGAGCTCCTCCCTTTTTCTGTCAGCCTGTCTCCAAGTTGGTGGGCCTCAAATCTCCATTCTCTCTGAGTGACCTGTTTTTTTTGGCTGCACTACATGGCTTGTGGGATCTTAGTTCCCTGACAAGGGCTTGAACCCAGGCTTGGGCAGTGAGAGTGCCGAGTCCTAACCACTGGACCACCTGGAAAGTCCCTAACTAACCTCTTTCTTGGCAATCAGTCCAGAGCCAGTTTTCAGGCTCTCGATGCTAACTAATCATGTCAACTCTGTCTCGACAACTTTGTCAATTTTCTCTTCCTCTCTTTTCCTTTCTATTTTCTCTACCTGGTAGCCCAAACCTTTATCACCTCACCCCTCAATTATTGCAGTTTCTCTCAGCCTGTAGTTTCTCTTCCCAGCCCACAAACCTTCCCTCTATCCTATACAGAGCTTTCCTAATCCCCAGCAGGGTGCCAGCCCAGTCTTCAGCACTTTCCACTGTTACATGTCCCAACTCCAGAGGATGACCGGGCAGTCGGTACCCTCCCACAGCCTAGCCCAGACTACAGTACCTGGTGTAACTTCCAGGACACCAAAAGATGACGGGCTGAACTTCCTTGATCACGAGGACCTCTCTCTGGAAGGTCCTGCCTGCCCTCCCAGCTCTGCATACTACGGGTTCTTTAGCACCCACCAGCACTATTGTGAGAACCCACTTATTTTTATGGGTCCCAGCAATGTCTTCCTCATCATTTTTCAGTAAGTCCCTAAGCTGTGTGGAAGCTCCCTAAGAGTGGAAACCGTTGTCTCTTACACTGATTAACTGATAACGTAACCTGAATCTCCTTAGGCTTTGCCAGCCTATGGGTACACTGCTGCTGCTGCTAAGTCACTTCAGTCGTGTCCGACTCTGTGTGACCCCTTAGACAGCAGCCCACCAGGCTCTGCTGTCCCTGGGATTCTCCAGGCGTGAATACTGGAGTGGGCTGCCATTTCCTTCTCCAATGCATGAAAGTGAAAAGTGAAAGTGAAGTCGCTCAGACGTGCTTCACGACCCCATGGACTGCAGCCCACCAGGCTCCTCTGCCCATGGGATTTTCCAGGCAAGAGTACTGGAGTGGGTTGCCATTGCTTTCTCTGATGGGTACACTAGGGTTCCAAAAATCTATACTTCCCTGACTTTTGTTCCTATCTGCTCATGTAGGACCCTGTCCTCCTGCAAAGTGCCCTTCAGGTATTTCTGGGAGTCTCCAGGCAGCATCGCACCTCATGATCAAGCCTCGGTCAGCTGTCCAGGTCTGCTTCCAGGTGACACACACCATTCCCTTCTCCATTTCCTGCTCTCGACTCCTACAGGCACCAAGGCGCCCCACTGGGCACCATTGCTGCTTCTGCTGGATACCACCGTGTTCACTAGGCACTAGCCTCCTGCAGACACTCCTACAATTATATATTTCTTGCAGTTGCCACACTGCTGGGAACCTAACAATCTCTCACAAACATTAGCTGTGGAATGATATTCACTGGGATGTGCTTGGATTTGCTTTTCCAGTGGTGGAGACAGGGTGCACTGATTTAGCCTCACGTTCTCTCTCTCCAATTATCATCAGGACCAGCCTGTAGGCATTTGTGAGGTGGTTTTTCAGGGCTCAGGATACACCATTCTGAGTTGTTGAGCAAAGTAACCCTACCTGTCAAGGTTGCCAGCCCAAATCAATGGGTCCTGCTCTGACGTGTTTTGATCCTTATATGGAAACTTCCTATCTCTGGGTCTTCAAAGTTCAAATCCAAGTAGGAGTTGATCTCAAATTTCAAGAAAGGTCAGCTCGCACCTCAGACAGAGTTTCTTTGTGCTCATCTGCTCGACCAAAGAGAGAGTTCCCTACTGCAGTTCTCACAAGGGGAGAATTGGGGAAGTAAAACAATCAAAGAAATGCTTTCTCCACAAAGAGTGGCACAGGGCAGTGCAGCTAGGAATGAATGGACAAATGCGTTGCATGCAAGTGTGGTGAAAGGATGGTTAGTTTATGAGTTTGTTTCTTCGTGCCTCACAGTCTTACCATGCAAATGGTTCTCAGAGGCTTTGAAGTTAAAGCTCCTGGGAAAGAAGTGTTCACACTTGGGGTTTCAATGCACTAGAGCCAAGGTCAAGTAAACCTGGTGGTGTGAAAGGCCACAGGGAGGCTCCAATGATAGGAAATACTCTATCCTTATAGAAGGCAAAAGGTGACTGCATATTCTTCAACAGTAAAAGACACACTTTCAAATCATATAAATTAGGTTAATTTCCTGTGACAGCATGTCAAGAAAAAAGAGACAATGGTCTGAAATATGTGGCATGCTAGTGGCAGATCGAACATTAGAAGTTTTCAAACTTTTTTACATAGACATCAAATTTTTTCAAGCGATTTTCATATAATTATTTTGGGAATCTCTAGGACACACTATGTAACATGGGTCTTGCTCAAGGGAAATACCATAAATAATTCTATACCTTTACAAAGGAGAAACAGAGAGTGATTATTTTCCTAATCAAAGGATCCTCATCCCCTTTAGAGTAATATGAGATTTAAGTTACGCAAATGTATTTTCTCATAACTTTGCTTTTTGCTGCTTTTATTTTTATTTTTTAAAACCCACTTTTATGGATCCTTTTTGGATTAAAAAGTAATGCTCATCACTTAAGAGCACTTGGGAAAAAAAAAGAGCACTTGAGATTTGTATGACAGTTTGTGCTGGTCAAGACTTGCCCCTCTCCCATCCCTGCTTCATTTGGTTCTGGCAGCCCTGTGAGGGAGGTGGTCAGAGCAGGATTTCCCACCTCTATTTTTGTTTCATCTTTACTGTGTGTACTGTGTTTACTGGGCTTCCCTGGTGGTTCAGCTGCTAAAGAATCTGCCTGTAATGCGGGAGACCTGGGTTCGATCCCTGGATTGGGAAGATCCCCTGGAGGAGGAAATGGCTACCCACTCCAGTATTCTGGCCTGGAGAATTCCATGGACTGTAGTCCACGGGGTCGCAAAGAGTCGGACCATCTGAGCGACTTTCAGTTGAACACTTTACTGTGTTAGGGGGTTTACTACACTGTGAACCTGTTCTTGCTGTAAAATGTCAAACTGATTCCAAATCTAACATGTAAAACTCTGTTACCTTGTGCATGACACTCACAAGTTCTCTCCATCGAGTTGAATGTATTCTAACACTTCATAGAAAAACTCACCAAGGAGGGGTAGTATATCCTATTTTCAGCCTAGAGAAGTGAATCCCAAACCTCACTGGGCATCACAATCATCTGAATTTGCTAAATATATGGATTACAGAACCCCACCCCAAACCTACTGAATCAGGATGTCTGACAGTGAGAAACCTTGGGAGAGCCAATTTCAGATGGCAACCCAACTCCTGCCTCAAGGAGAGTGTTCTACTCTCTCCAATTCCTTCAGTTCAGGCTGTAATTAAAAAAAAAAAAAGATTATTGGAGTAGAATTGATTTAAAATATTGTGTTACTTCAGGTGTACAATAAACTAAATCAGTTATACTTACAGGCTTCCCAGGTGGCTCTGTGGTAAAGAAACCACCCGCCAATGCAGGAGACATTAGAGACCTGGTTCGATCCCTGGGTGGGGAATATCCCCTGGAGGAGGGCATGGCAACCCACTCCAGTATTCTTGCCTGGAGAATCCCATGGACAGAGGAGCCTGGTGCGCTACAGTCCATGGGGTAGCAGATGTGTCAGACATGACTGAGTGACTGACCGCAACACATATATTCATTCTTTTTTAGATTTTTTTCCTATATAGGTCATTACACAGTATTGAGTAGAGTTCCTTATGCTATACCATAGGTCCTTATTATTTATCTATTTTATATATGGTAGTGTGTATACGTCAAGCCCAGTCTCCCAATTTATCTCTCCTCCTCCGTTTCCCCCACCCCGATAACCATAAGTTTGTTTTCTACAACTGTGATTCTATTTATGTTTTGTGAAGTAAGTCAGAGAAAGACAAACATCATATAATATCACTTATATGTGGAGTCTAAAAAAAAGGCACAAATGAACTTATTTAGAGGCTGTAATTTTTAACAGAACTTGACTGAATGCTTGAAGGGTGACATAGAAATGACTGAGGTAGTTGCTTAGAGCTAGTAGTTTATAACTTACAATCCACATTCAATTTCTAGCCACTTACTGGCAGTATCTTCATAGCAGGTGCCAGCTCAAAATCCACGCCAACAGAAATCTTTAGGAATTCCCATGCCTAAGATTCCAGATCCAACTCCCCTTGTTGTCATTGTTGCTGTTGTTCAGTCACTAAGTTGTGTCCGACCCCATGAATTTCAGCACGCCCAGGCTTCCCTGTCCTTCATTATCTCCCGGAGTTTGCTCAAATTCATGTCCATTGAGTCGGTGATGCCATCCAATCAGCTCATCCTGGGTCGCCCTCTTCTCCTCCTGCCTTCAGTCTTTCCCAGCATCAGGATCTTTTCCAGTAAGTCAGCTCTTTGCATCAGGTGGCCAAAGTATTGGAACTTCAGCTGCAGCATCAGTCCTTCCAATGAATATTCAGGGTTGATTTCCTTTAGGATTGACTGGTTTGACCTCCTTGCAATCCAAGGGACTCTCAAGAGTCTTCTCCAACACCACAGTTGAAAAGCATCAATTCTTCAGTGCCCAGCCTTCTATATGGTCCAACTCATATGCTCCAGCCAAAGGAGCAACTCCTCCTTTCCTGCCATCTAAGATCATTGGTCCACTTTCCCACCCCAGAGTGGTTGATGCTGAGATTCTTCATTTCCTCTTGGGGAAATCCTAGTTCATGGTGTCTCCAGATACCATAACCCAGATAGATGATAAGGAGTCCACCGTCCATTTCCCATAGGCTGACACAGACACGTCTCTAGTGACACCAAGTGAGGCCACCTTTCACCTAGTCTAGCTAGCACTAAGCCAGCCCCAGGCTCAGTTCATCACAGCCTCCCCTCCAATTTAAGGCTAAAGAAAAATCAAACCTGCACACCTCCTTTGCTTCAAACTAATCTCAATTCCAAGTCTATTGTGAGAAAAACCTCAGTGCAAAAAAACCACACCTATCTGCAGGGGGGCAGGGAATCCAAGCTTAATCCAGCTTTAGAAAAAGGGAAATTGTCTAACTCTATTGGAGAGTAGTTTGTTTAAACCCAATTTACATCACCAAACAGATTGATTAGCATCACACTCTGAAGTAAGTTTCCTCCTAAACAAAGACTGAAGGCTTTTATGACAAAAGGAGCTCACTAAGGCTGAGTTCTCTCAAACAAAGCCAGAACCTGCTACCTTTGGAGTGCATCTTGCCCTCCAATCTAATACCTTATCAGCTCAAATCCCTCTTCTTCCAGGAAGCCCTCCCAGCCCATTCTGGGCCACCTTGTTGTCTCCTTCTAATAAATCTCAACAGTTACTATCAATCTTATTTACCTGGCAATTGTTTATACATGGCATGATCTCTAGACCATTCTTGGGGCTTCCCTGGTGGGTCAGAGGGTAAAGCATCTGCCTGCAATGAGGGAGACCTGGGTTCTCTATACAAGACTATTCTTGTAATTTTGCCTTGAACTTTTGAATTCTTTTACCATTTGAAGTGAAGTGAAGTGAAAGTCGCTTCAATCAGTTCAGTCACTCAGTCGTGTCCAACTCTTTGCCACCCCATGGACTGCAGCACACCATGCTTCCCTGTCTGTCCTTCACCATCTCCCAGAGCTTGCTCAAACTCATGTCCATTGAATCAGTGATGCCATCCAACCATCTGGTCCTCTGTCGTCCCCTTCTCCTCTTGCCCTCAATCTTTCCCAGCATCAAGGTCTTTTCCAATGAGTCAGCTCTTCACATCAGGTGGCCAAAGTATTGGAGCTTCAGCATCAGTCCTTCCAATAACTATTCAGGGTGGATTTCCTTTAGGATTGACTGGTTTGATTTCTTTGCTGTCCAAGGGACTCTCAAGAATCTCCTCCAGCACCACAGTTCGATAGCATAAATTCTTTTGTGCTCAGCCTTCTTTATGGTCTAGTTCTCACATGCATACATGACTACTGGAAAAACCATAGCTTTGTCTAGAGGGACCTTTGTCGGCATTCATAGCTTTTCTTCCAAGGAGCAAGCGTCTTTTAATTTCATGGCTGTAGTCACCATCTGCAGTGATTTTGGAGCCCAAGAAAATAAAGTCTGTCATTGTTTCCATTATTTCCCCATCTATTTGCCATGAAGTGATGGGATCAGATGCCATGATCTTCGTTTTTTATGTTGAGTTTTAAGCCAGCTTTTTCACTCTCCTCTTTTACCTTCTCCAAGAGGCTCTTTAGTTCCTCTTCACTTTCTGCCATAAGAGTGGTAACATCTGCTTATCTGAGGTTATTGATATTTCTCCCAGCAATCTTGATTCCAGTTTGTGCTTTATCCAGTCCAACATTTCTCATGATGTAGTCTGGGCTTCCTAGGTGGCACTAGTGGTAGAGAATGTGCCTGCCAATGCAGGAGACAAAAGAGACTTGGGTTCAATCCCTGAATTGGGAAGATTCCCTGGGGAAGAAAATGGCAACCCACTCCAGTATTCTTGCCTGGAGAATCCCATGGATAGAGGAGCCTGGTGGGCTGCAGTCCAAGGGGTTGCAAAGAGGCAGACACAACTGAAGCAACTTAGCACTTAGCACACACACTCTGCATGTAAGTTAAGTAATTAGGGTGACAGTACACAGCCTTGACGTACTCCTTTCCCAATTTTGAACCAGTCTGTTTTTCATGTCTGGTTCTAACTATTGCTTCTTGACCTGCATACAGGTTTCTCAGGAGGCAGGTAAGGTGGTCTGGTATTCCCATGTCTTTAAGAATTTTCCACAGTTTGTTGTGATCCACAGAGTCATAGGCTTTGGCATGGTCAATCAAGCAGAAGCAGATGTTTTTCTGGAATTCTCTTGCTTCTTCGATGATCCAACTGATGTTGGCAATTTGATCTCTGGCTCCTCTGCCTTTTCTAAATCCATCTTGTACATCTGGAAGTTCTTGGTTCACGTACTGCTGAAGCCTAGCTTGGAGAATTTTGAGCATGACCTTGCTAGCATGGGAAATGAGTGCAATTGTGCGGAAGTTGGACTGTTCTTTGGCATGTCCCTTCAATGGGATTGGAATGAAAACTGATCTTTTCCAGTCCTATGGCCACTGCTGAGTTTTCCAAATTTGCTGACATATTGAGTGCAGCACTTTAACAGCATCATCTTTTAGCATCCAGCTCAGCTGGAATTCCATCACCTCCGTTGACTTTGTTCATTGTGATGCTTCCTATGGCCCACTTGACTTTGGGCTCCAGGATGTCTGGCTCTAGGTGAGTGATCACACCATCGTGGTTATCTGGGTCATTAAGATCTTTTTTGTATAGTTCTTCTGTGTATTCTTGCTACCTCTTCTTAATATCTTCTGATTCTGTTAGTTGAGTGTTGAGTGGATGGCAATAATCTAAAATATCCTGTTGCTCCCCAAAATGTCTTAAGTTTAGATCATTTGTTCGGTCCTCACAACAACCCTATATGGCAGGTGTTTGTATTATCCCCATCAACAAGGACACTGGAATTCAGAAAGGCAAGCAGATGCACTGAAGTCACACAGCTGGCTCACACAGCAGCAATTCTGATCTGACTCCCCAAAATGTTCTCTTAACTATTATCTTAAACTACTTCCTCAGGAGTCTACTTTGACTGGACCATTGGATCTGTGGAAAGGTGTCCTGCAAAATAAGATCGGACCTAAGCAAGAAGGGCCTTATGTATCAAGACACAAAATTTGTACTTAATTTGCCAAGCAATGGGGTGCCATTGAAGGCTCTGGAGCACAGAAATGACAGGATCAGTGTTAGGCGCTAGGAAGATTAATCTGACAGTAGGGTGTAAAACAAGAGTGGTGAGAGCCTGAAGGTGGTAGGGGAGTGGAGGAAGATCGTTGGTCAGCAAAGACAACAGTCCAGGTGAAACTGTCCTTAGAAATTGAAAGGAAGAGGCAGATTTGCAAGAAAGAAGAGGGTACTAGTCATGAAAAAATCAAGAAGGAATGTCAACACAACTCTCCTCAGTCAATTTCTGGAAGGAAAGAAGTGAAGAAAAGGCTAATCTCTCAATATGATACAAAATGAACATAGTTTTAATTGGCACCCTCTTCCTATCCTTTCTTCTAATTCTTATTTCCTTTCTCCCCTTGTGACTGAGCTACAATCACCTTACACGGGACTCTTGCCTTAGGTGTTTCAGTTTTTCCTAAGGAACACAAACATTTAAAAGTGAGAACTGTGATTATTCCACCTTGGAGCAGAGCCAAGCAGAATTATATCGTCAGGGCTGAAATACAATAAAACATGCCCAGTGTTTCTGCCTGGTTCAGACACTTCCGTTTGCATAATGCCTGGGACAAAAATATTGAAATTAAAGGCGATATCGTGTGAATCAGGAAACTCTTTTAAAGACAGTATGTTCCAGAAAAGAAGAGATATTTAATCAAGTCAGGAATTTGGACCTAACCTAGAAGTTTAAACAAAAAGAAAGAAAAGAATGGCATATGTTTCTATTTCCTAATGAGGACCTAATCACTAATTTGAAAGACAGCTAAATCCCCAAATTAAATTTTTTTTGGAAACCAGATGCAAACAGGAGCGTTTTCTCTCCTACTCACTCTCTGCTCTTTCCTATCAGCCCTCCTGCAACTGGGTTTTTCTCGATCTCCTTTGATTGTTTTTATTTCTATTTCTCTAGAAAAGTGCATGGTTAGATGCTACTCAAACAAATGTTATCCTCTGACCCCCAGTGAGAAAGACCCACTGGGTACCATGTTTTTACACATCAAATACATTTCCATAGCTTCAAATACTTGGAATTACTAATGTTCCCATAATGCGTTAGGGACATTGTGGTGGTATTGAAACCACAAGAAAGGAATATTATTTTATTAAGACAGGATTGGAGATGTGCTCTTTCACTGAGGGAAGAAACCACCACAGTAAAAAGCACATATGCTCTGCTTCTCTGATACCAAGGAACCCCGAGGAAAGCTCTTCACACAAAATTTGCATAGAGCCTGGCTCCACAGCGCGCCCCTCCAGCTCGCCCTTCTCCCATTTCAGGAGTCGAATGGTTAGTACCGAAAAGGTTTTACACAGAAATGGGAAGTTCTCCTATTTACTGCCTTCTGAGAGCCTTACTGTACCGTGCCTCTATTTGGTGTGCATAGGATAATAAAATCCATGTGTGAATGTTTATATTTTAAAGATGTTGTGCTCCAATATGTTCTGAGTTAGGGCTTTTGAAAATACGGTATAGATTCCACACAATGCTAACTGAAAGGCTAATCTTCCCATTGTTACACTTTAATTAGTGAGACCTGTCATTACAACTTTTTATGATGAAAAGTATCAGGCCTTTTATCTTACTTTTAAGCCCTATTCTGAAAACAGCAGAAAAGGAACTGAAAAGACAAAGGAAATTGCATTTTATGGAACAATAAGGAGAGTCTTTAAAAATTCAGGGAAGTTCACAAACTGCCAAGGAAAACTCATTGGAGGCAGCAGCGCTAAGAAGGGGGCCGTCAACTGAGTATGCAATATTAGCAGTCAGCTAACTCCCTAATCCTCTTCAGAATCCAAGGGACAAGAAAGAATAAGGACATTTCATAACAGCAGCCTGTAAGGGTGGCCTTTCAATTGCATCTCTGAATACGTAGGAATTTAGAGATGAGTTCCAAAGCTATTAGAAAAGTCTTGGTTTGTCATACCTGTGTTCTCTTTAACATCAGGTTGGAATCAAATGACAAAAATTTATCGCATCTCATTGACAATTTATTACATCTATTTCAGCATTTGCTACACTAAAAATTGTTCTGATAGCCTTAGTAGAAAATTTGGCATTGGAAAACACAAAAAGCAGTACTTTAACTTTTAAAAAGTCTAAGAAATTGGAAGATTCACGGAATTAGTTTAAAATTAGGAAGCACAGAGTTCTTAGGAAATGGTAACTTAAAAAAATAAAAATAAAAAAGCCAGAGCCCACAGACAAAAATAGAGCTTTCTTTCTGATTTTGTACAATTATTTTCTGCAAACCCTATTTACATAAACATGATTGTAGTTTGTCCTCAAGATAGTAGATGTTTGATAGGAATTAAGGTGCTGTTTTAAGAAAATGTGCATGTTTTGAAAGCACATGGGACAAAAAGACAAAGTTGAGAATGCACTTTCTGGTTTTCAGAGAGAAAAATAATTGGTTGCTGCCAAAATACTTTTCCTTCACTCTTTCAGTATTATCTACTTTGGGGTAGATTCAGTTGGTTTACTTTGTATCCAACTTGGAAACCAAAGCTTTAAACTGAGATAGGGAGAGGTTTTCAAAGCAGAATAGGAAAAAGAGCAGTAGGGTGGTTCTGAAAAGAGGGAAGATGCTGCCTTAACAGTTCCAACACTCATGTCAATTCATTCCCTTCATCCACTCCCTACCTGCTGGTAAAAGCTGGATCCTATTTCAGAAACCCAGTTCAGTGCACACTCCAATTCCAGAGCTCTTCTCAGCTATTTTACGACAGGAGGTCCCAGTAAGGAATACAGAACTAACAAGCCACCACCAAACCAGGAAAGGTCAAAAGAAGACACCACGTGTCCAACCTCCCAGAATCCTCCTTGCTGGCATCCATCTTGAATGAGCAATGGCAAGCGACCAGGAAGGACCCCGAGTCAGAATGATTAGCCAGAGACAACCCCAAGGGGATGAGCAAAGAGGGTAATACACCAGAGGAGAGGGAGGTCACTTCTTTTTCTGTTGCAGGAAGGGGGACCCCTCCCAGCGCCGGAGAGTGGGCTCTTGTCTAACACTCGAAAATGAATTGTCTGAGGAGACACAGGTGCTGAGAAAGCAAGAGACTTTATTGGGAAGGGGTGTCTGGGCAGAGAGGAAGAGGGTAAAGGAATCCAGGAGACCTGCTCTGCCAGGTGACTCTCAGTCTTGGGTTTTATGGTAACAGGATTAGTTTCTGGGTTGTCTCTGGCTAATCATTCTAACTCAGGGTCCTTCCTGGTAGCTCACCATTGCTCAGTCAAGATGGATGCCAGCAAAGAGGATTCTGGGAGGTGGTCAGACACATGGTGTCTTCTTTCGACCTTTCCTGGTTGGTGGTGGCTTGTTAGTTCTGTCCCTTACCAGGACCAACTGTTGTAAAATAACTCACGTAAATGGTTACTGTGATACCTGGCCAAGGTGGGCAGTTTTAGTCAGTGTGTTTCCCCTAACATTTCTACCTACACCATTACTGCCCCCATTTTGTCTAGGCAGCTGGGGAAGGAGAGCCAAGTTACACCTTCAACATCTGTACTTGGGTCACCAAACACTATGATGGTGCCATTTGACTACATTGTGGGTTAAAGTTCAAATAGAAGAATTTTAAAATAATTTTAAAATTTTAAACTAATTTTAAAATAAATAAACTTTCAGTAAGGTAATCCAAGGACTCTATCACTGATTTCTAGAGAAAAATAAACTGTGATTTTAAAATAACCTAAAACTTCAAAGGTAAATTTTGGAACAGAACTCATTTCCAACTCATTTGTTGGAAGAGCCTGTCTGGAAAAGACACAGCAGAGAGCACGTGATGGCTTAGAAAATGCCAACAAATGAAATATCTCGACTTGCCACATTCAAATGGGTATTTTCTTTAATATAACAGAAAAAAAAACCCTTTAGCACCCATAATGCTACAAGTTAACTTTAGATTTGGTTTTTCCTTCCAGCTAAAGTTGTTGTAATGTCTGTCTAACAGAAGCATAGGGAAGGTGAAAGAATTATTGTTCCTACTCATTACAGAAAAAAGCAAGGGCATTATTTTCCGATTCAGGAAGTGCTAAATTCTTAAGACAGCACAGTATTTATAATGTTACCATTTTTAATATGTCATGATCATTGACACAGAAAGCTGCAGAAACCTGGAGGAGGACTTTTGGCATAATGAATGGGAAATGATCAGAAATACAAAAAGGCTTGGGTTTTGCATTTAAGTTAAATATTAAATCAAACAAACACATGCTGAGGAATCTACCCCCTGCTTGCAAATACCAATTTGTCCTCAGATCTACATCTATGTGTCTCTGAATGGTTGGCAATTCTACGTTGGCAAAATGAAGTAGAGAGAATCGAGACAATTGTCCACGCTGAGAATAATTTGTTGCCTTAGACAAAAATAATTTTGGAGTTTATTAATTAGGCAGGCCATTCTGATATACTGAATCTTAAAAGACCACTAGCGAACAAGTAAATAAATTGGTAGGAAAGAGTTTCAATAGTTTTGCTTTTCACCATTCTCTGGAAAACAATGGTTCTTACACTTCCATACATATCATATTCAGCTGCAGTGAACACTTGTTTTATTTAAAAAAAAATTTTTGGCCACATCCTACAGCTTGTAGGATCTCAGTTCCCTGACCAGGGATTGAACCAGGGGCCCTGTCAGTGAAAGTGACTGGACCACCAGGCAAGTCCCTGAAACCACTTGTTTTAAAGGCATATCCCTAGGCCCTGACTCCGAGAACTTTGGTTTTGTTTATCTGAGCAGGGTCCAAGAAATTTTAATACAGGGGATCTGCAGGCCAAATAGCAGGCAGCCCCATGACCCTCAATTCTGTGGAAATACCTAAGTAAGCAAAACTAAAGTGTCAGTTAAGTTACATAATATATTCCATGCAAACAAACTTTGAATTATCCATCCATTTAGTCAACATTCATTTATTGGTTGGACACGGTGTAAGCTGGGCACAAAGTAGGTGCAAAACGCAGTTTCTTCAACACCCAGCTCTCTATACGACTTCCTGACACCCCACTTCACTTTGTCCGTATAAACACAGTTGTCCCTGTACAGTGCCAGAACATCCAGTTGATTTAATGAATCAACCAGGTAAAACACACAATAACTTCCCAACTAACACTGAATGTTTTCTGAAGTGACAAAGTTTTGGCTTTGATTAGATGTAGCCACTCTCTGAGTTTTAGAATGCTTAAAATACAAGGAGGAAGGTAGCGAAATCTTGCCTGAGAATATTCTTCAAAGCTTGAAGTATAAGAAAAAATGACTGTCTCTTGAAAGGGAAACAGGGGGACTGCGAATTGTTGATGGGCAAAGAACATTATTGTCACTGTGTACACTTCTGAATTTCTCATCATGTATGTGTATTATCTATTAAAAAATAAACATGAATTTTACATTTAAAAAATAGGCTTTATAACCTATTTTAGCTAAAGATGCTCTCTCCTGATTCTTCCAGGCACTTCAGCTTTGAACACCCAACAATGATAACACACACTTTTAATCTAAATGAATGCTATACGTGTGCACACACAAGCCACAATTCCTTTATTAAACAACACATATGCACCAAATAAGTTTCAATTAGCGCAGGCTACAGACTCCATCCTCTCCCACCCCAACAAAAAATGCCCCGGGCCATACATTTAAAGAAATGAATGCAAATTGAAAACAAATGCACAATTACCTTTTCAAAATGATTTAATTTTAATTAACATATTTATATTGCATGTGGATGTTCAATTTAAAACCCTTAAAGGAAGCAAATTTAGAAGATTTGATAAAATATTATGTATGAAGATTTTGCATTTATCAATTACTGATTCATTTTCTGATTTAGCATTTGCCCAAGAGAAAGCATTACTGGTTAATTTATAAATTCAAAGTTGTTTTTAGGTTTTTCTTTTCAAGTAGGGAAGCGATTATTGTCCTGCGTTCTGATTTTCAAGTACCATATTCCAACTATTCACTTATCCAAAGTGATTACAGGGCTAATAGAAGCATTTGGGTTTAAATTCAGTGTTCAAATAGCTGTATTATGCAATTAGTCAATATGCAATTACAGGGAATCTAATGGAGCCAGATGCATGCAGTCCAGACACATGCAAACTAGAGATTAAGACTTCCTCAGTTTTATGCATATAAGCAAATTATGCAGTTAAACAGGCCTCACTAAAGAATGAATTGCATCTGTTTTGAGCCAGCTGGACTATGTGAATTTTCATTTCACCAGTTCAGAGAAATGCCTTAAAACTCTGAAGATTTTCAATGCTGTAATAATGGTATGAAGTTTCAAGTACCCATAGCAAAGACAACAACAAAAAACATGTCCTTAATGTTTTTTCTAAAGTAGGGCTTCTTTCCCCTCCCCCACTCAATTTCTTTCATAAGGATGTCTTATCAGAAAGTCCTGTGAAAACGCTTCCCTGCCGTCTCATTCACAAGATTAAATCTAGTGCCTTGAACATAAACGTTGTGTTTCACTGGAACATTCAATGGAAGAAGCAGCTTCATTTCATATCCTTGATATACCCGCAAATCAGGCTCAAAAATCATGGAAGGCTCAGAAATGATCAAGGAATAGACGCCTGATGGAACAGATGCACAGATGCTGTGCTGGAAGAAAAGACAAATGCTGAAGTGCATAATGATTTTGAAAAGATTTCTTTATCAAACATGTCATTTGTTTGAAAGACCAGAGTTGTTGGCATCAGATGTGGGGTATCAGCTTGTTAGCAAAGTGAAACATGATGGCTGCTAGATACTGGCAATTGATGAATCAATTGAAATCACTGATGTTGCTCAACTGAACATCTTCATTTAATATGTCAATGGTCAGAAGTTAACGGAACACCTTCTGTATTGGGTTATCACCACAACCAATAAGACGTCACATCTCAGCGGATACCCTGACTAAATATTTTTGTAAAGAATAGTGAAATCTCTAAAGAAATCTTATCAGCTGGCCTAACCAATTACACATTCTGTGGATGATTAGCTGCAAAAATAGAATATGAGTGTAGCTTTTCCGTGTAAGATTCTGGCTGGGTAACATTAGTGAATCATTTGTAAACAATTTCCATGCACTGGATTTATATCAAGATGTTAAAATGCATTTATTTATCTGTACTACAAATAGGCTCCTATTATCGACTCTGGGACATTTACAGAGGGAATCTTTAGCAATAACATTTTTCTCATTTCTTTAGTGAGGTTTCTGATGACCAAAGGGCTTTTAACCCAAAGTACAAAAAAAAAAAAAAAAGCAGGCACTTCAATTCTTCTCTAAGAAAAACCTAAGAGGGTGTTCTCCTGCCCCACCCCCACCCCCCTTTCCTGTTCTATAGGAAAAGGCTGGGCTGACTGGATTTTTGGACTCCAGAGTGATCACACCTATAGGAGGGTCCATCCAGGGGAGGCACCACAGCATTGCACTAGACATCAGTTTTCAAGTTGGTTCTTTAATATAACCTTGTTCTTACTCGGTGACAACAAACCAATACTCAAAACAAGTTTACCACCACCTTGGACCTGCGCTTCTAATAGGGCGGGGTCAGGAAGAAAGATAGACAAAGGTGCTAAACCAATGAAGAAAGGAATAATGAAACGTCCCCCAGGCCTCTATACAAAAGCCATTATCATGCAGCAGTACAGACTCTCTGGGAAGCTCCAAGCCCCCAAAATCCGTGAGAAGGAAAGAAATTCTCGCCCGTCAGTTCCTCTGGGAAGAGCTTCGTGTGTTGGTATTTCTGTCTTGTTTTACTGCATAGACATATGGCTGTAAAAAATACATTTCATAATGCTGTAATAGAGACTTTCTACATTTTCATTTAAGTCTCAATTTTATTAACATAAAATAATCAGGGTATCCTTTAAAAGCATAATAAAAAACAAAAGTATGGCTGTAATGACTGGTGGCTGGTGTTCGCTTTGTATCTGAAGTGAGGCCATCACCTAGGGAGTCCATAAACTCATTCTAAGGATCCTGACATTGGTCAAACATTTTGGGGACTCCTCTCTGGGAATTGCCTTCAGAGCAAGCTTCCAAGCCCCACAAGAAAATCAGCCTCATTACTCTATAGTCACACCCGCATAATACTAACATAAATTTAGTAGAGGGAAACTGAATAATTTAAGGCATCATAAGATTTAATCTTTTCCTTAAATGTGAATGCCAATTTTCGCATTGTAAAATTGTCATTTAAATATAATAAGAAGCTGTTGACTAAAGTAAAAAATTTTGTCAAATTAACCATTAAATTACTATGTTTACAGATTTTTTTAAGTACACAACTTACTTTTAATCTAAGAGTTAAGTGTATTCATTGGAAGATAATGAACAACAGGCATTTAATAACATTTTAATTTTATGTGTTTAAATATTCATAGCTATGTTCATAAACTCACATGCCTGATCTAGTGATTATGCTTATGAAATGCAGTATTTCTTAGGTGCCCTAAGTCTCCATTTATTTTCTGAAACTGCATTAATTTGCACCCCAGTACAAATCACTATGTTTTTAGTAAAATATTCCATAATATTAAAAGTACGAAACCACCCCAAAGCAATGAAACAATAGTTACCTGCAAGAGGAAAGGAAGCAAATTAACATTTGTCCAGGCCCTACTCTGTGCCAGGCTCTTTATGGACATTTTCTTGCTTAATCCTTAGAATAACCCTAGGAGGTATTATTATCACAGTGCAGTTGGCTCATGCACAACTTGGTAGTTTACCTTTCCAAGGGTTTTTTTAATAATCCCATTATAACACTCCACTGCCTGTCTGAAAGAACACAGTTCTTGTTCTTAAAAACAAAATAAAAATTCCTACTAACATCTTTCTAGGGGGATAGATGAATGTCAAGTTCTAGGGAGCTAAGAATCACAGTCTTTCCTGACTGGACTGTACACCCACTCTTGATGTAAATGAACAACAAAAATCAGAGGGAGAGGAGCAGTTTTTCCCTCTACTTAAAAAATTACAGTATCATCAGTCTACTTAGCAGAAATTTTAATAAAATTGGACCTAAAGAACCAATAGCAATATACTCTATCAGGCTGCAATTTTACAATACCTCATCATGGCATAATCACGTCAAATAAATAGAATGATGGCCACTCAGAGATCACATCAGATTACAGATGTTAAATTTAAAATGAGAAATCAAGTATCTGGAGTTTGAAGAATTTCTCTGAAGTGTCTTCATCTTCTCTAACACTACAGTTAATTAACAACAACTTGTGTTTTAATAACACCTATATTCCATGATTCTGTAAGTGTTCTAATCAATGGTTGCCAAGTTGTCCGCCCCAAGAACCACTTTGGAGCTTCTGAATTATATCCATATAATGTGCTATGCTGCAACGTCCCCTTTCCAGAGGCCCTCCTTTCTCTTTTAAGGTTATTTTCAGCTTTGTCTTTTCCTCTCTCATCCAGATAGTGGTGTTCAAATGCTCTTTTTTTTCCTCCAAACTCCTATCTCCAGTCCTTCCTTCTAATCATCCCAATCAATCCTTGACTCTGAATTTCTCCCCTCCCCTGGAGGTCCCCAGGACCTCCCCAGCACCTGGCCCTGAGTTCCTCCGGAAAAACACTGTGAGCTCAAAACGGTTGGGGTTTGTTCAGCAGGTTGGGTTTTTTCCCCAAGTTTATTGCTCAGTGAAAGCCAAGCTATATCATGAAAGATGTGAACAGAATATAAATTGTCCCAATTCAACAGGTTAATCAAGGTTATTTGATCACTGAGGATTTAGTTAGGGGCTATGGTTGTCACTGCAATAAAACAATAATCACAAAAAATAATTTAAATGGTTTTATTTAAGTCAATTGTAGAGATTCTGGATGTTGCTTTTTGAACACAAACAAGAAATTAACAAAACAAGCATTCATATTTCTAGTTTTAAACACTTTAGTTACACATGTGGAATGCAGATATTTGAAAGAGATTTTCAACAAGGTCAACACAATGCATGAGATAATACACACTGAATTAGGCTAGTCTTCACCTCCATCTTCTAGTTTATTATCCTAAATTGGTTGGAGGTGTGTGTGTGGGGGGGTGCTTTTTTGCTTTTTCATTTCACAAATGATTGCTCAACACAGAATGAAATACACCAAAGAAGAAAATAGTCTTTTTATACCTAGGGAAGAAGCTACTACTCTTAAAATGATCACTTCAAGGTAACAGACATCCAAATTGATGTGGTTTTCTTTGAAACCTCATCAGTAAATCATTTCTTGCACAGTAGGTTCGGCATTAACCCTGCATTTAGGATAGGTAGTGTTATGGAGGGCTGGCTGCTGCATACCAACGTCAGTATCAAGTTCTTCGTCAGGAATTAGAGACTGTCCCGGATACCAAGCAGGACAACACTGGCAAAAAAACAAAAAGTGAACTGCAGATAGGTCAAAACAAGCTACATTTACTCTTAGAAAAACATCATAAAACATTACTGGATATGTTGTTTTAAATGCTAGCGTATAATAAAACACAATGGAATCTTCTATTTTTAACACCTTATGCTCAAATGGTCTTTACATAGGTTGTGTTTTAATAAACACATTAGACAACATATACATTCTATCAGAGAACAAACATAGAAACTTGCCATTTGGTGAAGGCTATTCTTCCAGTTACTATAGGGCTCACATTTCTCTATTCATCAGATTAGTAAACAGGTTGGACTGTCATCACAGTAAAATATACAAAATTGTTTGCTCTATTAGATGATTTTTAAAGAAATGTTTTCTTTAGTTTCAACAGATTTTTGGCAATAAGAATCTTATTCAAAGAAGTTTTGCTCCTGTGTTATTATTAGTCCAAGTCCTCTGAACATTCCCCCCTTTAAAGGCTTCCTGCGAACTTAGTGTTTTTCAAGCTGTAAATTTCAATAGTGATGGTAGAAACCAAACCTCAGAGGGAAAAGCAGTGCCCTTTGGAGTCAAAATTCAAACAAATATAAGAGTTCTACCAATTTGTCATTCGTCCAGTTTAGAAGAAATTCCATTCATGTAACTCTTATGAAAATCAACCACAGTGTTACCATGTCAAATGACCCAAAGAACACCGCAGGTATCCAGGGGAGATAGTTCACCAGTGCATCTTTAGCTTGATTCCAAAGTCAATCTTAGAGACGTTCTGGGCACTGCGGTTCTCAGAGAGACAAACTGCCTACCCATTGGCTAAAGATTTTTCAAGTTAATGAACTTTTCATTTTCCACACTTTTGGTACCAAGAGATTGAGCCAGGAAAAAGCTCAAATCTCAGGGTTCAAACTACAGCATGGAAAAATATACAGCAAGCACCATCTACCTCCTTTGCTCTCTCAAAGATGTCAATACTCTATTCCAGTCAGGGGGTGGGGTGAAGAGGCTGAACCCTGGAAGCAAACTTCACCCAAAGGGGTAAAAATTTGTTTGGTGACTATTTCAAAACAAGTTTCCAAACTGCAGAAGGGACTCCAGCCCCTTTGACTTGCAGGAACCACACATAAGAAAAGGACAGAAAATACTACAAGGCAGGCTTATTTTAATTGCCCAGGGGTTTCCAATGCAAAGCACGACAACTTAAATGCATATTCCAAATTCTTGCTCCAAAGCCGTCTTCTTTGTGCACTGAAAAGGAGGAAAGACAACCCCATCAATTGTTCTCTGCAGATAAAGGCACTGTTTTGCAGATTTCCCCCCAGATCTGGGCCAGCTTTGCTAATGACCTGCCCACCCACCTGGGGCCCTTCTCAAGGTGGCCCTCGGGAGCTGGCCCACACCTTCAGGAGCCCAAATCCTCGCCAGTGGGCAGCCCAGAAGGCTATCTTTTCGTTTAGCTGTTGGCCTCCACGAAGACGCAACCTGAAAGAATGCGTGCCGCTTATTTTCCTAGAGGAGACGGGGGTCAATAACTACATTTTTAAAAGCCCACATTTTTTTTCCCCTCACGAAAGACATCTGCTGCATTTTCCCTGCAGAGAAAACACGGACTCGAGATCCCAGAGCTACCAGGGGTTCTTTCACACGCCAGCATTAAGGCGGTTTAAGCAAAAGCTGAATGAAAGTTTTCGGAATCATGGCCTTCCCTCCCGCCCCTTTTTTCGTAAGACCACCAGCTGTTAACAGCACACACAAAAGCTCACACAGTGCTATTTTTCATAGGCCCGCGTTTAAATGAGATATGCAGAAAACCGGGCCTGAGCAACGTGGAGGGTTCGAACTCGCAATGGCTTATCCGTGCGGCTAATCCAGGGCACCTGGTTTGGAAACGGTGCCTCCTTGCTCCGCTCACGCGCCCCGCCATTGTCCTGGAAGAGAACAGTGTCCACTCCTTGGCATTTTTCGCGACTCGAAGGTGCTGGGGGATCCCGACTCGGGCACGAAGCTCAAAACGGCATCCCCCACCCCCGAGGCGCCGGGGGAGAAACGCTTTCGGTCGGGCCCGGAGGGTGGGGAGGCCTCGGGTAGATTTCAGGTCCAAGCCCCCCCCCCCCGGGAACCCCAGCCCCCAGAAGGCTCGCCAACTTCCCACGCCCAGGATGCCCTGGAAGAACTTCTCCGCTTCCGTTTTTTTTTTTTTTTTTTTTAAACAATTTTGCGCTCGGCCGCCACGACCTACATTCTCCCGCGAGGCGCTCCGAGCCGAGGAATAAAAGGGAGTTGAAACCACACAACAGTTCGGCAGCCCGCCGTCAGCGCTTTGCTGCGCTCCGCGGGGGTTCGCATCCGGCCGCCATGTTTCCGACCCGAGAGCCGCCCCAAAACCAGCCCCCCTCCCCCCTCCGTCCGGCCCTCCGCCCCCCTTCCCGGCCCGGCCGAGGCCGCGGCGCCGCCGAGCCGCTTTCAACTCTCCCCCGCCGCCCCCTCGCAGCGAAATCTGACTCGACGGCTGCGGGTTGTGCGCCTGCGCGCAGCGCGGGCTCGGGGCGCGGGCGGCCGGCGGGCTCCCGGCCGCGGCTTGAAAAGGCCGGAGCGACGGGGCGCGGGGGAGGAGGGGGGCGGTCCGGGCCGGAGCCTCCGCTTTCCTCCCAGCGGGCCCCCGCTCCGGCCCCGGCGCGGCTCTCACACGTGCACGCTAAAAACCCACTTCAAAGTCTTGTTTTTGGCGCGGGGGCGGCCCCCTCTAGGCCAGCCCTTGGGCCCTCGCGCGGGCCGCGAACCGGGCCCCGAGCCCTGCCGGCCCTTCCCAAACCCTGGCGCGGAGATGAAACCGGGAGGGCCGGAGAGTGGGGACGCTCGCTGAAGAGCCCCGGGCGCCGGGATCGGCCTTCGGGCGTGCGAGTACTTCCCCTCCCTCCCCCACCCCACCGCCACCGCCTTCAGAAAATGAATGGAACACAAAGTTTGCGGCCAGCGCTGCGCTGTGGCCTTCGGAGCTCACCATTGTTTGGGCTCGTATTGACCCCAGGTCCGGATTAGGCAGCGGCTGATTCCTGCTTTACAGCCCCGCCGGCCTAATGAGGCCGGGAGGCGATGGGGCGCGAAGCGTCCTCGGAGCCCGGGCGACCGCCGGCTTACGGCCGCCAAGGGCCCTGTAGGTGGAGGTCAAAGGGTCAGCGGGCCGAGACCGCAAGAGAATTGACCCTAGGAAATGAGGTCCCCTCCCCCCCGGCCCCAGCTTCGACCGGGCTTGGCAAGAACTTGCTGTGTGCATAGGGACCCCGGGCGCCCCCACGAGGGTCCTGAGGACCCCGAGCGGGAGCCCTGACTTCCGCGACGTCTCGTCCCGGGGCCGAGCCCGACTAGACTTGGGTCTCGAGGGGGAAGACCGCCCGAAAGAAAACCAGCCCGGCTGCGGGGCTGAGATCCCGCGCTTCAGGAGATGGGCAGACCGGAGGCGACTTTCAGAAACTTAAGGGCCAAGGCCCTTAGGCATTTTTCGTTTGTTTTGGGGGCTTTATAAGGGGAGAAGGAGCCAGGGGCGAAGAGACAGCGGGCGGCGAGCAGGGTGGGAGGGGCGAGGAAGTCCTGAACACAACTTTCCTGGGAGGCTTTGTGAGCAGAGGCGGTCCCTGTTAGTTCTTCAACCTCCGCGGTAGTTAGGACCCACAGCCCTGCTTAGCCTGGACCCTGATCTTTAACCTTCCAAACTGGATGAAGTCCAGGCTTCTGTCTGCGTGAAAATAGACACCTTCGTGGAAATTTTAAACTAAACCACCCATTTTGGAAAAGATAATGGACTTTTAACAAAGGTCTTACCAGGTGCAAGAAGTAAAATAACCATTCTCTTACTAAGAATCCAGTTGACATTCATGTTTTCCAGCTTATCTATCTTTAGGGTTGCAAAAGTTTTTGTTGTTTTTGGGCGGGGAGTGGGTGTGGGTGTGCGTATTCTTTAAGAGACTTACTGAAAATTAAAGAATATGTACTCCCAGAGTCAGATTATAGAAAGAAAATCGGTCAAAAGTTTTCTACTAAAATTAAGTTTTCTTTGCAACAAATGACAAGGGCAGAGGGATAGACTATTTGCAAGATAACAATGCTACATCCATATTAAAGGATATCATGTAGAGGGGCAAAACTTTCACATTATCTTAATATTGGTTATCATCATTGTTAATTCACATCTTCCCCTCTTAGGACACAATGCTCTACTGTAAATTTTCATGGCAGAATAATTTCAAGCCTTGTAAAGAAAGATCAAACTCTTAATGTCTCCTAAGGAGATGTCTGTTTAATGTATTTAATGGGGGGTGGGAGAAGCAAGATTTTGAAATAATCTTGCATCCAACCCATCACTTTACTGTCATTTAAGGTTAGGTTAAGTTGGGGGTGGAGAGAAAAATCATAGAGAAAACAGTAAACTGTGGAAGTTAAATGCACATTTCAGAAGAAAAACATTATTTAGACTTCAGTTGGAACACATGTAAAGCCAATTTTATGAGTACACACTTTCTGAAAACTTGCTGAGCATTTAAAATGCTTTCTGGTTTGAAGTGAAGGAAAACTCCTGAAATAGGAATTTGGTCCAGCACCCTCAATGTCAAGGTCAAGACTAGAATGTCTGGGGGTAGGAGCAGTAGACTGACCAGGTTACCTGCTCACACTTGTGAAGGCATCCCAATCCGTTCATGGCATTCAGGCCTTTGCCTTGTCTACTGGTGGAGGAAAGTGAAAAAAAAAAAAACCCATTCTCCACAAACAAGAAATCACATCCAAAGCAATGTGCAATTAGAAACTGTCAATAACTAATTGTCTGTTGACAAAGATCAGTAGATAACTTAAAACAGACTGTTTCAACTGTATCCAAGGAATCAAAGTTTCTTTTAATCATCAGAACTTCTCTTTCAATTTAAGGTTGATTTATTTGAACATGGAAAAAAAATCAGGCACCAAATACAAAAATGTTATAACATAAATAGATGTGCCAAGACTTTATTTCTTCAAAAAGAACAATAAACAAAATTCTAGAATTCAAAATGATTATGTATAATACCAAACTGACTGCCACCAAAAATCCTAGAGTACTGCCCCTTCAAGAGAAGGAGATACTTAAGCCTATTCATTACATTTCTAAATTCTTTACAATTCCTTATCTCCACCATTCTATTTGCTGATTTGCAAGTTGGTTATTCATGCAGAGATTGGGCTCTTAATATTAAACAGCACCCTAAATTAGTAAAAAAAAAAAAAAAGCCCTCAATACTCTACCCACTCCACCCCCCCCAAATAGTAATGTTTCTTTTTCATATAACAACTGTAAAAAAACTGTCTGTCCAAATGAGTTGCTTTACTTAAGATTAAATAGATTGTTAATATTTTATCACAAAGCAAACAACCATTTTTCATTGTTATTGATTTTAATGGAAACAATGCTCTTAACATCTTTGCCTACAAACCATGAACTTTTAAAAATACATATTTTGCAAATGTTTTTTCTTTCCATAACATTTCAGAACAGCTGCAATTACACCGCTATAAAAATGTTATGAATAATTGTGATAATTACGAATTGAACTATATACAGCAAAACAAACCAACCTGTGCCTTCCAAAATTGTAAATGGACTATGGTTCTTTTAAGAAGCACTTTCATCATAAGTAAGCACGCCTCGACTGGCCTTACTCGTCATCACTGTTTCAGACATATGCTTACTTTCGAAAATATATAGATAGCTAGATTTGATAGGCAGATTAGATACGTCATAGATACAAACATATATAGGTATATGGGTGATCTCTCGATAGAATAGACAGACATGCATCCTGCCGCAGTGTTCATTTTTATGTAAGATAATAAAAAACTAAGGGACATAAAACTCATTAGGTTACCTTAGGTTTATATATGTAGGGCAGGGATGATTAAATCCAGCTTCTCAGTCTTTGAAGTACAAGATTGAGATGTCATGGCCACTAACTGAATTGATCAGTAATATTTGATTTGCATGCCGAAAATCCAGGACAAACACATTTAAACTCGCAGTTAAACAACCATCTGAGCTAAAGAAAGGAGGGTCTTCCCAGATGGAAACTGACACTGTAAAGAATCTATACTGCAATAGAAAAATAATTTAACAATTAAAAAAGGGATCTGAGTGAGTTATAAATACCAACAAACAAGATTTCATTTGTTCACGTCTCCTCTTTGTAGAAGGAGGCTGTTACAAAACAAGAGAAAGGAGTCAGTGGTTCAAAAATTGTAAATTGTGTTCTTCTTTCAAAACAATAAATTTTAATGCTAAAGCGGTTATAATCAAAAGCTGTACAGAATTTGTTAGAAAACATTTATCCATAAATATTGTTCAGTTCCCGGCATTTGTAGCAATAATTAAATTACAAACGATAAATATGGCATCAATGGATATGTATTTACAAAAAAGAAAGTTATTACAAAAGGCAATTGTATACTAAACGTCACAATTTGTGTAGAGTAACATCACATCCTCAGCCTGAAAAAATACTGAACAACAGTTTCGACCCCATTAGACAAAAATACATTCACAAGTGTAATGCTTTGAGGAAAAGTTCAAGACATAACAGGACTTTGGCACGGTTTAAGACTGTGAGAGTTTAAACAATCACCACTAAGGCGAAGATTTTTCCATCAGTTTTAGCATCACCACCACCAATAAGCCTTCCATAACTTCCTCTCAAGAAACAGGACAAGAGTTAAAATGAACTGAAGGCGTTTAGGGATGGGGTGAGCAGAGAGCAAGAGAAAGGGGAGGAAAAAGCAGTGAGATTTTTTTTTTTAATCCTTCAAATGCCAAAACATATTTTCTAATCCTGAGAAAAGGGCACGGCTACTTTTGGATCTTGCCCAAAAACCTTCCTGGACAATTGCAATTAACCAGATGTAGCCCTATATATGGCCTCTTGCCTTAAAACTCCATTTCCATCTGATTGGTCTCAGTTTTCTTTTTAAAATGCATTTGGTCCATTCTATGGTTAAACAGGGTTTGTGTTTGTCCTCAGACGTACCATTCGTTAAAATTGGGAGGAAGTCCAGGGTTGTGGCTGGTGCTAGTTTGAACTGCAGAAGGGGTTTTAGTGGTATCTTTACTGTTTGCAGAAGCTATAGCGGGTGGAGTGGAAGATTCATAGCCTGAACTGGCAGCAGGGGAGGAATCTGACCCTTGAGATTCATGAACCTAAAATTAACATGTATATATTATAATGAATATAATTCCAACTGGCATTGTGCAAGCAAAAACAAGAGCACTGTAAGAGCAAGACCGCCCAGTGACCCACTTAAAATATTGCTGATTTGGGGGTTTTGTTTTTAATTTCCACATTACCTATGTGTAAGAAAACCCCAAGACATTCGTCAAAAAACCAGTTTGAGTCCTAAGATTGGCATTGTGGAAAAGGAATAAAGTACTCTAGTTTATTCATGCCCCTTCAGAAATGCTTTCTCCGCGGCTGGAGCGGGGTAAGCGCGTAGTCTTTGGGGCCCTATAAAATACTCCGGGCCCAAGTCTCGCCAAGACCGCTCTGGCTTGGGAAAGCAGGTACAGAGAAAAGTGGCAAGGGCGCCCTGTGCGCTGCGAGGGCTCCGACAATTGCGTGGGAATCCCCCCTCGCTCCTCGGCCCTATTGTTTTACCGGAAGCCGAAGAAGAACGGAGCCCCCAGCCCCCAGCCCCCCGCCCCCCGGGTTCGGCGCGGGCACTCTCGGTTCTCATCGCGGGTTGAGCCGGGGAGAGGCGGCCACTGAGACCTCCAGTCCCGGCGAGCTCGGTTAGAGCTTCCCAGTAAACAACTGATCTTTCCCTCCGCTCCCTCCTCCTCCCGACTTTGCTCCCGCTCCCCGCCCCCCCACACCCCGTCCCCCATCCAGGTCCCCCAAATGGGTTCAAGGTGTCAACGCTGGAGCAAATCGGATTTAACGTGGAAGATACAGGGTTAGCAGCGCGGGCGCTTCCGTTCCGCGGCCCGATGTCGGGCAGAGTGTTTATAAACCGCCGACCGCTAATAAAGAGGTAATTACCTTCATGTGCTTGCGCAGGGAGCTCGGGTGCGTGTAGGACTTGTCGCACACTTTGCAGATATAGGGCTTGTCCGAGGTGTGCACATGCATGTGCTTCTTGCGGTCGCTGCTGTTGGCAAAGCGTCTGTCACAGCCTTCAAATTCACATTTAAAAGGTTTCTCACCTGCAAAAGGCAGAAATGCAAAGGGGGTGGGGGGGAAATAGAGTCAGGGCCAGGAGCATCCTCCGGCCGAGCAGCGGAAGACAGAGCGCCCGGCGGTCTGCCCGGAGAGGGAGCGCCGACTGGGGGCGGCCGTGGCATCTCTTTTCCCTGGAGAAAAATGGAGAGCGCGGGTTGAGCCTGCTAGGGTGGGGAGCGGTGGTCGGGGGCGGGGGTGGGGCAGGGCCGGCCCAGAACCTGCCCGTCCCTTTGTTCTCCAGCCGGAGGGCAAGCCCCTGGCTCCTCCAAAGTTTCCCTCGAGTTGCGGTACCCCCCCCTCCCGCCCCCCGCCACCCGGCCCGGGGCCTCCGAGCGCTGCCACGTTCAGCCGGTATCTCGGCGTAGCAGCCAAGCCCGGGAGGGACAATGGACCGGGGACGGGACAATCCCTTTTAGTTCCTTCTTTGTACCTTTTAATTTGCCTCTTTCAAATGCATCGGTTTTGCTAAGCCCAGCATTAAAAAGCTGAGGTCGTTGTACTTAACGTTCGAAAAAAGAAAACTATATAAATCCAGGGGGCTCCGGACAGTTTTACAAGATGCTCTGAACAAGCCACGAAACTGGGATGCCTTTTCTACGTTAGCGTTCCTCCCGGAGGACTGAATTGAACCTGGAACTCCAAATAAAAATAGTTTGACAAAAGTACCAGTCATTTAATTAGGAGATGTGCCAATCAAGGGTAAAAAAGAGCGGAAGTAACCGAAAGTTAGTTTTCATTAGCATTTCTATGGTTGCCTCCCCCGACTGGGTGCCGAGAGCTAAGTCGCTGGTGAGCAATTTCTCTGCACACGTTCGGAGTCCCTCCAGAGTAACCCAGAAAGAGACAAAAAGAGGCGGCGCCAGTGGGTTCCCGGGCGCGAGAAGGTTCCAATTAGTTCCTGAGACCGCAGAGCCGTCTGCCCGGGAAGTTAGAACTGGGCAAAAGCGCCGCGGGGCGGGGAGGGCGAGAGGTGGAGGGACCGTGACAGCGCTACTTCTTCCAACCGCCCCGGCGGGGCGCCGCCTCTCTCTACGGCCGCCACCCCTCGCTCCCTCGCGGGGCAGGTCGGCTCGGCGGCGCGCGGCCGCGGCGGACCCAGCGCCCGCCCGCCCTCCTCCTTACCTGTGTGGGTCCTCTTGTGGATCTTGAGGTTCTCGGAGCGGGCGAAGATCTTCCCGCAGCCCGGGAAGGGGCACGGGAAGGGCTTCTCGCCCGTGTGCACCCGAATGTGATTGACCAGTTTGTACTTGGCCTTGAAGGACTTGCCCTCGCGGGGACACTCCTCCCAGTAGCAGACGTGGTTGTTCTGCTCCGGGCCCCCGACATGCTCCATGGTGACATGTGTCACCAGCTCGTGCATGGTGCTGAAGGTCCGGTCGCAGCTCTTCTTGGGCCGGCTCAGCTGAGCCTCGTCGATCCACTTGCACGACAGCTCCTGCTTGATGGGCTGTCGCATGTAACGGAAGAAGGCGCCGGGCCCGTGGTGGGCCGCCACGTTCACGCCCATGTTCATGTTCATGGGGCTGTAGTTCGGGAACTGCGCGCCGGCCGTGTAGGGGTCCGTGCGCGGGCTGGCCACCGGGCGGTACGGGTCAGCGCGGCCGAACAGCTCTCCGCGCAGCCCCAGATGGACCTGGTTGTTGTCCACGTGCCCGGTGGGCGACGGGTGCCCAGCGCCCTGGTCGTGCAGCCCGGGGAAGAGCAGGTAGCCGGGGGGCTCCGAGATGCCAGCCGGAGCGTGCAGGCTACTCGCCGAGCCGGCGAAGAGCCCGTGTTGCCCGCCACCCGAGGCCGCCTCGCCGAGACCGGAGCCGCGCTGGCGGAACAGAAAGTCGCGCGTGGAGTTGAAGGCGGCGGAGGCGGCTCCGCCGTAGCTGGGCACCTGGCCGGCGTGGTGATGGTGGTGATGGTGGTGGTGATGATGGCCCAGGGCGTTGGCGTAACCCGAGCCCTGCGGCGTGAACGCCGAGCTCTGGCCAGAAGACAGATCATGAGCCGCCGCGGGGCTCAGCTTGAAGGCGGCGGCGGCGGCGGCGGCTGCGGCGTGGGGCGAGTCCCCGAAGGGAGTCAGCCCTATGCCCGCCGGCTCGCGGTTGGGCATCTCGTGGTGGCGCGGCGCGCCGAAGCTGCCCACTCCCAGCCCCGGGAACTGCGGGCCTCCGTCCAGGAGCATCGTCATGGGTGATTCTTTTTCGACACCAGCGATCTCGCAGATGTGATCGAGGGTGCTTAAGAAGGAGAGCTCCACAAAGTCGAAGTCGAAGAGGGGTGGCGACGGTTGGACACGGTGGTCGGGAGATCCCTCAGGCTGAAGCAGGGACTGCAACTTTCTGTCGCTGAGAGAGTCTCCTGCAGAGGGACAGGAGGGAGGAGGGGAAGTAGAAGGACCTGGAGGGGGGAGGAGGGGGGAGAAGGAGGGGGGGAGAAGGGAGGAGAAAAGATTCTGGAACTAGATCTGGTTTAACAAACTAACAGACGCGCACAAAGAAAAATAAGCAAAATAATAAGTGGAGGGCGGAGTTTGCCAATCCTGTCCCGGGCACCCCACCTCTCCCCGAGAGCGCAGAGCCGCGGGACCAGGAGGCTCGTGCCTCCCGGCTAGGGTGCGCTTAGAAGCAGAGCCGGCTCGCGGCCGGCAGGCAGGAGGCAGGAGGCAGGCTCGGTGCTCGCCGCTCGCCGCGCCAGTCCCAGCCTCTTCGCCTCCAGAGTAGTGTCCTTGGACTGATAAAGTCAATCACTCACTCCTCTCACATAAACCGAGCGGGAGGCCGCGCGCCGCGCGCCAATGGGGAGCCAGCTGGCCCGCGGTCACCTGACCCCCGGCCCCGCAGCCCATTGGCCGTCGCCACGCTGATTGGCAGCGCGGAGCGGGGAACATGGCAGCCGCGGCCGAGCGGCCGCCGCTGATTGGGCCGTGGCCGGGCGCCTGGCAGGTGAGGCGGCGGTAGCGGCCGGGAACCCGCGAGTGGGCTCCGCGAGGCTGGCGCTGCTGTGGGGGAACTGGAGCCAGGCTCGAGCCGGCGAGCGGCGGGGCGGAGCCAGGGCCTCTCCCCGGCTGCCCCCTCGCCCGAAGCGGGCGAGCACCCCTCGCGCCCGCTTTACCCGCTTTGACCAAATGAATGATCCTTGCCTCGCCAGGATCGTTCCCACCGTCGGCTGGCCGCTGGACGTCCAGTCCTGCCTGGGCGCCCCCACCCGCCGCCTCACCACCCCGAGAACGTGCCCCCGGGCGCGGATCCCGGGGCGAGAACAGCCGTTCCACTCTGGCGGCTCAATTAGCCGCGTCCTCCCCACGCGCCGCTGTGGGTCCTGTTGACCCAAGAGGCCGGACCCAGGCCGGCCGGCTCGCCGTCTGTGAACCGAGCGCTGCCGGCCGGCCGAGGCCCAAACGAGGAGCAATGGTTAGAATTAGAGCCATCCCCGTTACTTCCGTCTGAGCCAACCATTGGCTCTTCAGTGTGTGAGTGGTGGCTACAGGATACTGTCCTCGCCACTGTCCCCACCGCCCTCCCATATAACACACCAGACACAACACAGCAAACACATGTGACACAGTAAACTCGCACACACCACGCTGAACACGCTCTCAAACACAGCAGTAAGCACGCACAACAAACTACACGCAAAAAGGGAAACAGACACACAGCAAATTAAACACACAACAGTATACACACAAGCACGTATAACTGCAAACACACCGAAGCACAAATACTAAACATGCACAACGGACAGTTAGCCTGGCACGCCGAACACGCACACAGCATGAACTATACAGCAAACTCACTACACACACATTCACACACACACACACACACACCGGATCAGTGCCTGTTTTCAAACCACTGGGCTAATCAGCTTCGAACTCTCAACATTTTCAAATGCAAAAGTGGGGGCGGGAATGGGGCTTGTGAGGTGGAATTTTCTTCCCTCTGAACTGCCAGGGCTTTGCCCTCTTCTCCTCCTACCCGCAGAGGCATCCAGTCACCTCGGGAACTTCTTACCCTTAAAGATTGTCTTCCTAGGGTTGTGTGTGGGATCAGGGCCCCCTCTCCTGTCGGGTGCAAGGTCTTTCTGGACATAATGACCAGGTTCAGACAGGGCTATAAATCCACTCATTTTTTTGTTGTTGTTCGGCAGGGCATTTGCAAAGAATGTAAGAGAGCGAGAATGGCAAAAAAAAAAAAAAGAGAGAGAGAGAGGTGGCTGTGATTGTCACACCCCGAGGAGCCGAGCCCCAAAGTCTGCGCCTTGAGGCAGCCTCACAGCCTGGCCGCCATCTCTCCGTAGGAAACAGAACATCTGATCAAGTTCAGAGACGCTTGGAGAGACCGCCTCAAGCAGCGCTTTATAAACTGCAGCCTTTCACTTCCTGCCCCCCATTCCTCCTGGCCTGGTCAAGACTTCACCTTCTTTCTTTGCCAGTTTGCTGGGGGGAAACCCTGCCGCTAGCGCACTTGCCGTAGTCACCCCCTCCCCTTCAAACTAGCCCCAATTCTCTCTCTACATCAGAGCTCTCTCCCCAGGTTGGAAGGTGAGTTCACTGCTGACTTAAATGATTACAGCTACTGAAAATAGGCTCGCCAAGACTGGTTGCAGAGTCGCTCAGCAGCGGGTTTCTTTGCGGGAAGGGTGGGGTGGGGTGGGGTGGGGTGGAGGGGAAGGTTCAGAGAAGAACAAATAAGCCTAAATTATGCAAATGAATTCCCTGGAGTCAGCTTTACAAAAAGGGAGGATAGCTTTTCTTTCTCTTCCGCGTTTCTTCTCCCTTCCCCCTTTATATCCTTCCTTCTTTCTATCTCTCTTCACTTCCCACCAGCCCCCACGGACCCTGGGCGCGCAGCTGGTCAGAAAAAGTTTGGATCTCCTCCGGCGCCAGCCCGGAGGAGAGCGGGGCTCGGGGGCGGCGGAGAGGTGGCTCTCGAGCCCTAGCCCGGCCAGCGCTGATGAGAGGGTTCCCGGGGAGCCCCGCCAGGTACCCCGAGAACCAGGGGCCTACGCGCGTTTGGGAGTCCGGGTCGGGGCTGCGGGGGCAAGGAGGAGCCGAGGAAGGAGGGCGGCCGAGGGCCCCTCGCCTGCCCCTTTGGGGGGAGGGGTCCCGAGCGCAGGGCGGGGGATGTTGCCGCCGCTGACCTACCCAGGGCCCACTGTCCGTCTTCATCTGACCACATTCCGATAATTAATTGCCTCCAGCACGTGCTCTGTAGTCCCTGGAACAAAAAGGCATAATTCAATTAGATCATCAACCGAGAAGTGGGGAGGGGGGATGCTTGTTAAGGGGCCGACCTGAGGCGGTTCAGCCAGGCCAGAACCCCGGGCGGTGGAGCCCTTCCTGGGGCAGCCCGGCCCAGCCCGAGTGTGCGACTCTTGAGGGGGTGTCGTTGCTTGGCGGGGCGCAGGGACCCCAGATATCCCCAAGAGGACGAGACTGGGGACTTTGTGAGCTGCAGGGCAGAGGCAGGCCATTTCGAATTCTGTTTCGGTTGGTGTGGGTGGAGGTTTCCTTGGGCGGGGAGGGGGGAACCCTGACCCTTGGAACACGTTAGAAAGCGAAATACCTCCAGATATAGCAAGTTACCGCCTAAGAAAACAAGTAACGCGCCCCCCCCACCCCCGAAGCAAACCACTCCTGTTAGGCAACAACAATAATAATAGGCAAGGTTCTCCTGATTACCTGCAGCACCCACCCCTCAACTCCCTTTTTGGAGGAGACCCTGGGGACAACTTCGGGGGACAGGGGGCTTTAGGGAGCTGAGTCTGAGAGGAGCGGAGTGGTGGCGGAAAGCAAGCGAAGAAAAGTTTTTTTCTGCACACAGGCTGGGGAAAGACAGAAGAGAGCTCTGGCTTCGTTTCTCAGGTGGAGTAAGGAAGCACTGGACAGGGCAGGGCGACTGGAACCCAGGGGTCGTGGTTCTTATTTTACGCTAGAACCGAGGCTCCCTCTGCAGCGTTGGCTTACTGGGGTTTACATGTGTATTAGGCGGCATAAATTAACCAATAAATCTCTTTTATGTGTCCCCCAGTTGTATGTGGTCTGGTCTAAATATCCACATGTCTGTATGGATAGGAAATATAATGGGATCCTTTCCCTCACACTGAGTTCAAACAGTAAATAGGAAAGAGATTTATTTTCATGCCCAAATCTGAAGCAATAAATAAAATCAGAGAAACTGATCATTGCTAAACGAGAATAGCTTTTGAGCCAGAATTTTAGGATCCATCTTGGAGAAGCAAGAGGGAAATAGAACGTCCAGACGGGCAGTAGGGACAAACTGGTTTCTCCATAGAACCCAGAGCCCCACTTTGCAGCACTTTTCTCTTCGATCCAGCCTGCTAAAAAACAAAACATGTACAGCAGTTGTGCTATGGGGCAGAATTTCCTCTTAAAACACAATCTCTGTGGCGGACATGAAATTATCCCAAGTCGGAGATGTAGCAGTTTTAAGTCCAAAGGAATCACTGCGGTCTTTTCTTCTGTTTTGTATTTAGAAAAGACTTGCAATCTAACACTCGGAACATTTTAAAGACCCTTTAAACCCAGCAAGCGGATTTCCGTTCTGCCAATGCTTCCTGATTTATTTCAATAAATGAATCTTTGAATCCAGGAAGGGAATTATTCCAAGACACTGAATTTTGTGCCCCTGCCTCTTTCTAGCGAAGAACCAAGTGTTTCTCATTGAAACATGTCCTTGAAACTCACCATTATAAGCATTTTCCCCCCTGGTAAACGACACTTTCCTTACATCAATCCCACTCCCTCTTTAAAAAGAGTCCCAGATCTTTTTAAAAGAAAAACTGCAAATCGCAATTTTTTAAAAAATGAAGGGAGAAGAAGGCTGGGAAGGGAAGTTTTTAACTCCTCTTTATTTTTATGCTAAGATAAAGCTCTTAATTGGCTTCAGGGGCCAAGCTAAACTATCGATCTCGGGAGCTCTGGGACTAGTGGACACTTTCAGCAACCGCTTATTTGAGGTCCAGATTTTATTGGCTACATCAGAGTTTGCACTACCCTCTCACCATTTCTCAAAAAAATTTTAAGTCCTAAATACCTTTAAAATTCAATGTAGAATGAACAAGTAGATATTGTTAACCAACCCTTTTAAAATATGTTTTGTCTTTGTCCTCTGCGGTCCACAGCATATCACTGCCCAGTGTAATGAAAGGCAAACCAGACAGGAATGAGACATTTTCATTCATCCGTACTTGTCAATCATGGCTGTGCAGATAGATAGACAGATGATAGATATTTGAACTTCAGAGACACAGGCTTAAGTAAATAGGATTGAACTTGGAGGAAGGCAGGAAGTTGAGCTGGAGATATCAGAACCTAGTTTGAGATTATGAAGAGAGCCCTGAAAATACAGGAAATATAGTGAAAGCCTAGGCAGTGGGCAGTGCTATGTCACCAGCTAAGTCTGAGAGGGAGGCTCATGGTGAGTCCTGGTCCTGGCCCACGAGGTCATGCAGCCAATGAGTACCTTTACTGCCCAGGCTCTGAGGTACACTCTGGCTCTGGGTACCAGAAGGACAAGTCACACTGGAAGAAGACTTCCCCTTCCCCAAAGGGATCAGAACCATTTGTAGGTGGGAAGCACTGAAGTGAGTGGAGAGGGAGACCCAGGCAGGGGTAGAAATACACAATGATGCATTTGATTTATGATTCCAAGTCCTTCCCCAGTGAGCTGAAGAGATGGAGGAAGAAGAATGGATTGGGGGTGCAAAGCTTGCCTGACATTCTAGAGCTCTCATTTATGCAGGGCCCCAAGTTTCTTCTAGGTGCTAAATGCTCCGTTAGTTCTGGCAAATGACTTCAGCTCCAGAACAAGTGGAGAGAAGCCTTGACTCTCCTGGGGTATTTACTTATTTATGTCCCTGCTTTGAGACAGGGTCCTGCACTCAAGGTGACAGGAAGGGTACCTCAGGACCACATTATGGTTTCTGGCACTGACTCTCATCCTTGGTGCCTAGGTGTGGGGCCCCCACCTTCCTAGCTCCATTTCCCTAGTTCAGGCCTAGTCCACCATTCCCTCTTCCTCCTCCCCTTCTCCCTGGGGGGCAGATGCTGCATTACCTCAATTATCTTCCCTTTTGCCCAAATTGAGAGTGAGAGTTCCTGTCACCTAAAAAAAGGCTGTCCCGGCTTATTCAACTCCCAAGAAGTTTTATATAGTTCAGGAATGGCATTTGGTAAAATCGACTTGCTTGTGGTTTTTGCATGATTTGGAGTCATTCATCTAGTCCTTTTCTAGTGAAGGGATAGGAGGAAAGGGCTTTGATAGTAAAACATGGGGGCCTCCCTTCTCCCCTTTTTCTTCCCCCCACCCCCAAGCAAGACAGAGTAGGGGTAAATTAGACTATTAGCTTGAATGTGGTTTGGCAACTTGCAAGCCAAATCTGGCCTGTTGTATTTGTATGGCCCCAGGAGCCAAGAATTATTTTTTTTAATCTTTAGAGGGTTAGAAGTAGAAAAAAGAGGAGAGGGAAGAGGGTGGGGAGATTAAGCTACAGAGACCCAGTGTGGCTTGCAAAGCTAAAGTTGTTTCTATATGATGCTTTACAGAAAATGTTTGCTTTCCCCTAGACTAGAGGTTGGAGGTCACCAGTGAAGAAGCTAAGTATTCTTAACGGGTGGGTTTTATCCACCATCACTCTCCTACTTTTCAACCTTCATTTTGCATGACATGATTTTTTTTTTTTTCAGTCTCATAACTCAATTATTTCCAGGTATAACTTTGGTTTTGGAGAAAGGCGAAAAGTAAAGAGTCAAGGGAGAATGAACCAGAAGGAAAAAGAGGAGACAAGAAGAGAGGAAAGAAAAAAAGAGTTGTGAATATCTCAATCTGTGACTGTGTGACCTGTGACCCTGAGGGTGGTTTTATTGTCTTTCTTCTTTGGCTAGAGATACATAGTTTATTGACCCTTTCCACATGACTGAACCCTGAGGGGCAACTGTAGCTGTCAAACCCAGCGAGGCATGTGAGTCCAGGCTAAGGCCGTTCCTTGAGCTGCCTGCCTTCAGGAAGCCCGAGGGAAGCGAGGCCAGTTCCCCAGACCCCAGGGGCTCTGAGGAGGAGAGGTCAACTCTTCACCAATTCAACTAGCCCTCCTCAGCCAGGGCCTGGACTTCATCCCTCGCCTTTTTCTCTCCCAGAAATGCTCCTTCCAGTTCTCCCATGGACAAATGTCTTCAGCCACTACACTTGGGCAAGGATTTTAGCGCCACTTCCTTGAATGCCTCTCCTTTAAACTATAGGTTAATATAAAGATTCCAGGATGCTCCCACAACCTTGTCTTCTTAAGTATGCCTCTCCCCTCCTCTTCTTTTCTCCCAGACTCTAGCACTATCAGAAATTTCTCTTCAAAGTTGCAGTTCCTCCCTGCCCTTAACCTTTGTCCTTTCAAACTCAGTTTTGGTAGATTACACTTCAGTTTTTGAACCTGGCACAGGCTGGCAGAGTCAACAGTTCCTCCAGACACAAGTAGTCACACAGAGACACAAGTACTCTGGTAGGGCTACTAGGTCTAGCAGAGAAATCTGGGACGCTCAGTTAAACCTGAATTTCAAATAAGCAGTGATTTTTTTTTTAAAGTATAAGTATGTCCCAAATACTGCATGGGAGATATTTACACTAAAATAATCGGGTTTTTTTTTTTGGTCAGAAATTTGAATTTAACTGGATGACCTGTATCTTATCTGGTAATACTATGATTCAGGCATCTGACCTGGAATGGGCCTGAAAGTGAAAGTGAAAGTCTGTCATTCATGTCCGACTCTTTACGACCCCATGGACTATACAGTCCATGGAATTCTCCAGGCCAGAATACTGGAGTGGGTAGATGTTCCCTTCTCCAGAGGATCTTCCCAGCCCAGGAATCCAACCCGGTCTCCTGCATTGCAGGCGGAATCTTTACCAGCTGAGCCACAAAGGGAGACCAAGAATACTGGAGTGGGTAGCCTATCCCTTTTTCCAGGGGACCTTCCCAACCCAGGAATCCAACCGGGATCTCCTGCATTGCAGGCAGATTCTTTACCAACTGAGCTATCAAGCAAGCCCTCTAGATGGGCCTAGATGACCTAAACTGTCTCAAGCCTGAGCTGTGGCCTGACCAGGTATCATGTGCGTAGCAGAGTGGAGAAAGAAGGACTTCCTTGCACCTAGGCTTTTCCACAGGCGCCATTTGTGGAAAATCAGCTTAGGAACCTCCTGACCCTAGCGAGCCCAAGAAAGGCTGGAGTGACATTCCTAGTTCAGTTAGGGTGCCATTTCTCTTTAACCGGGCCAGGAGCCATCTTAGTGAGGCTCTGTGCAGGGATTTGTATTTAAAATGAGCCCCCTCCTGGCCCTGCCAAGAGAAACCCTCAGCTCTCAGAAGGTGGGGGGCTGAGGGGGATGGAGGGAATGGGGGGAGGGAGGAGGGGAGGAGGAGGGAGGTGGTAAAGGAAGGGGGTACAGAGGAGGGGGAGGGGTGGGGAGGAGGGGAGAGCCGGACACTGGGACTAGAACCTTCCATGGCTGCTGCTCCCAAGCTGCGCCCCCAGGGGCTCCTGCCTCCCTTCTCAGAAAAGTGAAAGTGAAGTCGCTCAGTCGTGTCCTACTCTTTGTGACCCCATGGACTGTAGCCTACCAGGTCCCTCCATCCATGGGATTTTCCAGGCAAGAATACCAGAGTGGTTTGCCATTTCCTTATCCAAGAGGTCTTCCTGACCCAGGGATTGAAGCCGGGTCTCCCGCGTTGTAGGCAGATGCTTTACCGTCTGGGCCACCAGGGAAGTTCAGAACAGGTCCTTAACCCCTCGAGGGAAACCCTGTGTACTACTGACCACCCGGCCCCAGATATAGTTCCATGTTAGGGAAGGACCCTGAGGCACAAGGTGCCGCGAGCTGATCTCTCGCCATCCCAGCTGGACTGGAGACCGCAGTCCACTGGCTCATCTTTTCCTAATTTCCTCTGCCTATGTGCACCCGAGGCCCCCTCCCCAGGGTCCAAGTTCCAAATCGACCTGGCCCCCAAAGTCCGCTGAGCCTTGCCCTCTCCCCACCCCCAATCGCCTGGCCAACACACACACACACACACACACACATGCTGGCGCATGCACTTTAGTCAACACCAATGGTGCAGAAGCCACTGTGCAGCCTTCCAGGGCAAAAGATCAAGTTTTCCTCAGACCAAGGCCCTTGAGAAGCACATTTTATCAGCAGACGGGTGTTTTCCTTCCCTGTTTCCCCACCCCACCCCATACTTCTTGATAGAGGTTCTTATCGATCTATGTATAAAGTGAAGCAGAATAAACATGGCTAGAACATTCTTTTCCTCACTACTGGTTCCACAGGACGAATCTGTCCTCAGTTAAGTGGGCTTGAGAACATTCTAGAAGCCCCCCCCCAACACCTAAATACCCTTTTCCCACTTTACAAAAAGCTCAGTCATTCTTATTTCTTACCTCTCCCTTCTTTAAGAAGTAGTTCTGACACTTAAGACTGTGGCAAGCCTGCACTGACTTTTGATACAAACTTGCCTTCTGGGTGGTTTATATAGCCTGTAGCACTGTGAGCATTAGCTCACACCAGCCTCCCCTCTCAGTTTCTAATACCCCTCTAGGAGGGCAGGGGACCTCTTTAGTTTATGCACCCAAAAGCTGTAACTCCAGCCTGATCTGTTACTTTTGTGGTTCTCTAAGAGTTACATTGCAGGTTCTAGTTATTTTTGCAGGCATCATATCGCCTTAAATTTGGAAGAGGGAGGAGTTGCCTGCCCTCTGCCCCAGAAACAATAGAGTGGAGCCAGGATTCCCAGGATTGGAAACCGTGGCTCCACATTGGAATCTCCTGGGGATCTTTGAAATACTCAGATGCCCAGACCACCCCAGAACTTGTGACTCAGTTTAGGGAGGTGTTACTTCCTGGGCTTATTGGGCTTCCTAGGTGGGGCTACTGGTAAGAACACTCCTGGGGACATAAGAGATGCAGGTTCGATCCCTGGGTGGGGAAGATCCCCTGGAGGAGGGCATGGCAACCCACCCCCAGTATTCTTGTCTGGAGAATTCCCATGGACACAGGAGCCTAGAGGGCTACAGTCCATAGTTCGAAAAGAGTCAAACATGACTGAAGTGACTTAGCAGGCATGCACCATAGTACTATGTTTTGAAGCTCCCCAGGTAACTCTAATGAGGGAGCCACTGAGCTGGAAGAAATCAAGACCGTTTGATCAGGAATTTGTTTGCTTTGGGGCCTGCTCCCATTTATCCTATTGCAACTAAAGAGCTACACTTACATTGTCACAGAACAAAATTTCCACAGGAAGACAGTGAAGGATGGAGCTACTTGAATAACAGGGCTATTTGAATCCCACTTCTCTCCATCTTACCCAGTCCAGTCCTGACCTCCTTCCAGAAGAAACAAGGAGTGGCTGTGGATGGGGAGGTATTTCCTCTCACTTGGAATGTTTCCTCAGGAATAATTTCTTCGCTTCCCCCTGCTGCCCTAGGTGGACTCCCCACGACTGATGAGGGGAGCCTTATGGCTCTCAGGTTCTAAACAATTACAAGAAACTGAGCTGTGCAGGATTGTTCAGTTTGGTTCAGGGTCCAGGGACATCTCGCTGAAGTTGTAGAAGGCAGAGGGAGATGGGGGCAAGTGGATGAAGTTCAAATTGCAGAGTGATTTGAAACTTAACTTTTTTTTTTTTTCTAAGAAAACTTTTTTTTTTTAAAGTTCACACATGTAGCACATTAGCTGGTTTAGCTTCATATTCAAAAAATAGTTACATATTTCCTGCTATATGCAAGACACTGTCTTAGGTGTTATGGGGGAGATAAGAGTAAATGATACTATGATACTGCATTGTGACTGTCTTGCACATGGACCAGCAAAACATTTTAATACTCTAAAAACAAATGCTGGGATTTGAAGTTTTAGAAAAGGTATTTCATGATTACTATATTGATTGCTTGAAAGTTTGGGGGTAACTATTAGTGCTTCTTTATTATTTTTTTAAACATAAAAAATATGTTTGGTTATGTCTTTCCAACTCAGATACATTACTGGAGTTTGCTGGGATGAATACCCAAATGAAACTTTTATAGAAGTGCTTATCTTTTTGTGAGAAAAAAATGAAATCAGCTTTGAGTTTATTTGTTTAATTTGGGGAGTGTTTTCTCCCATTGTATTCTTTTGTCCTGTTCTGCAATATGAAGTCTTCAAGTTCAGAGACTTCATTTAATATTGTTTACCATTCTGGCACCTTTAAAACAATTTTAAAGACCACTTTGTAACAAATGGGGGCTTATTTTTATTATTATTAATTTTGCAATTCCATAACTGTGAAAAAGAGAGCGAAGGAGAGAAAGAGAGGGAGAGACAAGCTATAGGAAAGTGCTTTATAGCACAGTTCCATACATAAACTTCATTTCTTGAGCTATTTTGTTTTTCAACAGCTGTAGTAGGTTCAAATCATTATTTTGAGTATAAGGCTCAAAAAAATGGGGAGGCAGATGGCTCTGAAAGTGGACTTGTCACTACTTCGTCATTACACATGTCAGTTAATTTTTGTTGATTATTTTTTATAATGTAGACCCATCACAAGTAATTTAATGAAAGAAAGAACCTTCAGAGGATAATACAGTGGAGACAGCTTATTGTGCATATGCTATGTAATATCAAATTTTCTGATTCATAGAAACCACATATTAATTATTTTGATGATTATCGAATGATCTTTGCAGTTGTTTTTACATTTTCATCCAAACATCATACACTGCTTATGTGTGCTTGTACTTGGAGAGAAAGTATATGATTTTAAAAGGAGTTCTTCCTGTTGAAGATCATGAATTTCAGATAGTTACACAAATCCAAATATTCAAACTCCAATATTGAAAAAAAAAAATACTTGGTGGGAGAAGTACCGGATCTTCCCCTTTCCCGAAGAGAGGCAACACTGATACCCCCTTGAAAAGGCAAACAGGCTACAGAGGTATTCAGTCACCTATGCTGGCTTCTGTCTCATTTCATTGAGCAGAAAGAGGTGAGAAGGAAATTTTCCTCTAAGCCAAAGTGGAAAGGAGGCATCCCAGCCCTGTGGTGGCTCTCCTCACCCCAGTCCCTGCAGCCGGGATGAAAACCTTCCTAGTTTCAGTAGAAGGAACAAATCTGGTCAGGAGAGGAAGTATTATGACCAGTTCATCAATTTAAGGGGTTGTGTTTGGGGTTTGTCTAGAGGGCCAGATCCACAGCTCTTCTACCCCCTCCCACTCCAAGGTGTACATTTTGAGTTTTCTGGTCTCCCGACAGAATGAACAAACAATGCCCTCTGAGTGTAAGGCTACCAACATGCCTACATGACTGCATCACAGCCAGAGCTGCAAATACTGGTGAGATTGCTGCACGGGCCTGCTCTGTGTTCAGTTCAAGGGCTGGGCTGAGGAAGAAGGTGGAGCTCAAGTCTGCAGAGCTTCCCAAGAAGTAAGCGTGTGTGTGTGTGTGTGTGTGTGTGTGTGTGTGTGTGTGTGTGTGTAAGAACATGCCTTGTTTAGCGTGTGTAAGAACATGCCTTGCTTAGCGTGTATGTTTGTGTGTAAGAACATGCCTTGCTTAGCTTCCCAAGAAGTAAGCACAGTGTGTGTGTGTGTGTGTGTGTGTGTGTGTGTGTAAGTGTGTGTAAGAACATGCCTTGCTTAGGCTCACAACACATCCTACCGTTCGCTTCTCCGTCGCCTTTCTTGAGGCGCCACTTAGAACAGCGCCTGCGGCGCCCGCGCTTTCAGTGAGCAGGATGCTGGAGAAGTCCCCTCTTCCTGTTGGTCAGGACAGAGGATCCGCTACTTTGGGACCCAAGGAGGGCGGAGTAGCCGGAAGTCGGAGGCCGAAAGCCGGGAGTGGGCCGAGACCCCAGTGCTTCTCCTGGTGCCTATCGCTCCCCGACACACCCGCCCAACCTGGAGACTCGGGAGGGCCTCGGGAGGGGGGACTTCGGCCCCTAGCGGGGGCAGGAGATGATAATACAGGAAGACCTCGGGGGAGGGGGAGGAGGCTGGCGCAGAGCCCGAGCGACTTGGACGGCCTTCGCTCCATTCTGTTCCCCGGAGAGGGAAACCTCCTCCTCCCCTTCCTCTCCTCCCCTTCCCTTCCCTCCTCTCTGCCTCCGTGGGGCGCTCAGGTCCCGCTGCTTCCCGAAGCCCCAAAGCCTCAGCCGCCCGATGCCCCGGCCCAGAGGGCACAAGGGCCTGCGAGCCTGGTTCTGGGGCCGGCCAGCCCTTCCGTTTTTCCTACAGGGAACCAAGGGGCGCAGCGCCTCGCTTCCCTTCCCTGCCTGCCGCCGCTCGAGAGGGGCTGTTTAATTAAAGGGGAACCCGCAATGTATACGTCTGATAAAAGCAACGCGCAGAATAAACTAATTAAAACATTGTGTTTGCAACACATTTTATTTCTCTCTGCCTTTTTTGATCTTCTCTGTGTTTTAAAGAAATGTCATCGCACCATAGAGCGAGCCGTGAAACGCTATTTCCTTATAGTGTGCGGCGCTTTTCAAAGGCTAGTGTGATATATTTTAGAAAAGGGATCCCGCTGTGAAAGCTTGCGTGTCTTCCCTTTACCAAACTAAGCTCTTGTCAATCACACCGAGCCCGGTCCAATCACCGAGATCCTTTTTGGAAAGCAGCTCATCCCGCTGTGCTTTTATACCGCGCTCCGCAGCCTGTTTTGATGCATTTTTACCAGCACGTCCAGGGAAATGAATGATGAGGCCGCGGACAGTGCAGGCCTGGCTCCCTGAGCGCCCGCCCGGCCCTAACGAGGCGCCGGCGCATTGTGCGTGGTCCGGGCTTTCTCACGTGGCGGCCACTGCGCGGGGTTGTCCCGACGTCAACTCGGGTCAATGCTAGGGACCCGGCTTGTCATGGCCGCGCGACAGCTTCCACCCGGCAGCCGCGGGCCTGGATCGGCAAGGCTCAGTAGCCGGCCTCCTGGCCCGTCTGGCCCGGGAAAGCAAGACCCAGCGCTGCCTGGCGCTGCCCCTCGACTGCGAGGAGTCCTGGGGCCCTGTTGATGCGCCTCCCCTGCAGAATGTGGGGCCCGAGAGTGTGGGGCGGCGGAGGCACGGCCGGCCGCCCCCACGAAAGAGGTCTCTGGCTTTGTCCGGATTTAGCTAGGACACTGGTTCCCAACAAGCCTCGGGTTTCTCCTCTCTGTCCTCTCACCCTGCACCATCACATCCAGAGGTTCCGGGGACTCCCCCAGCCCCCTTAGAAAGGCCGCTCCCGCCCCGGAGGGGCCATCAATCCACTCGGGCCCCAGCAGCTCTCGGAGAACCCCAGGTCTGAAAGAGGGGCTCGTCTAGGGACGCCCACCAGTAGGACCGAATTGGTGGCCTCGGACCGGGCAGAGCCTACAGTTCCCAGTCGGGACGCTTACTCCCCAATGGACCACGGAGCCGCGGGGCTGGCGCGGATGGCCCCGAAAAGACAAATATAAACTCCTAAACCACTGCCGAGAACCCACGAGGGCAAGGGCCTCCGCCCGCGCCTTCGCTGGATGCCAGAAAGGGTTGGCAGGAGCCGCCCAGCTCCAGAGTCCCAGAGATTTTCCCCCGACCCCCCCCCCCCCCAGCATTTAGTCAGCCTCTGTCAGGGCTGGGGGCGCGCCCCGCCGGGGTGATGTGGTAGCTTCTGATCTTCACGTTGGCCTTCCGGCTCCGGGAGGGGAGACGCGGGGGGAGGCTTTGTGGTCCTCCTTTCCGGCAGCGCCAGAGTCGTTGCCTGCTTTTGTTTCCAGTTCCACTTCGAACTTGAACCAGGAGAGTGAGGTTCGGCTAAGGTCTCAGCGGATGAACAAGTGAAAACTGTGTGAGATTGTATGCATTTGTAGAATAGACCAAAGTCTACATTTCGAAATAGTCCAGTGTGAGTCCATTCGGCCTCTCTGTCTCTCGCTGGCTCTCACACTGATGCCGACCCGCCCTAGTCTCCGATTACAGGCGCCCTCGGTGCTCCCGTTCTATTTCCAGGGGACTGCGACCCTCCCCTCCCCAGCGCCCAGGCGCACCTCTTTCCACCACCTGCCAGTTTCTTTTGAACATTCCCCAAAGTGCTTATTTGTTCGAAGGGCCCTGGGTCCATCCGAGAGCCGAGAGCCGAGGGCAAGGAGAGAGGTGCCCAGGTTCCCTGAATTTTTCCTCAACGCCCTGGCCACCAGCTAGATCTCTCCTGTTGGAAGGGAAATCTCTGCTCACCCGGGTCCCTTCCCAGAGGTCTCCGTGATGCCCAGATCCTCAGGCTGACTCTAAAACGAGGGGAAACGCCCTCAGCCCTCCCCGCCTCCACCGCCACCAGCCCCCGAGCTGGGCCTCGGGTTCTACACGGAGGATGGGATGCAGATCAGCTGGAACCTGCCCGGCGCTCCGAGGCTCCCGGGGGCACCAATCATCGTCTCCCCGCGGCCCGCCCGGTAGAGTGCAGGCCCCGCAGGTCGGCAGCTTCTCCAGAGTTCCCTTCCCGGACTCCCGCAGGTGGGGCCGCCGGGCGGAAGAGCGACGGCCCCGTCCGGGTAAGGACGAAAGTTGGTGCTGCTTGCTGCCCTCCGGGAGGCCTGAGGAACCTGCCAGGAAACCTGTGTCTTAACTTCGTAAGACAAAGCGTGGGGTTTTGCCACAGCCTTTGGTGAAGTTTGCAAGTGTGAAGGTGGCCCCAGTGCAGACGCCGCGGGCCGCAGAAAGCCTATGGCCCGGGAGGGAGGCAGGGACCAGCGTTTCACCTGCCTCGGTTTAGCCAGGAGACAGGAGCTGGGGTTTTGCCGTGACTCCCCGTCCACTCCAGTCTGTCTCTGAGCTGCAGATCATCCTGAAATTTCTGAATGGCTTGATGAAATAGGGAGCGCCCGTGAAATCTTGGTATAGATATATATACAAAAAAGAAAAGAAAGTCCTGGAAATAATGGGTTCTTTTGATGTGAAGAATTGCTTGTCTCCATTGAACCGGTTATTACCCTTCTTCTTCTTCTTTTTTTTTAAAATTGCATCATGGCTCCGGGAATCCGGGGTGGACGTTTAGGTTTCTCCTTCCAGGCATAAAGCAGTTCAAGAGTGAACTCGACGGCCGTTAACAGACAGTTTGCCAACAGCCCCTGACAAGGAGATGAGGGCTCCCACACACGAAGGCAACAAACCGCAGTCCGCTGGGACTCTGGTGGCTTCCAGAACCCCGGCAGAAGAGCCTGAAGTAAAGCCAGCACCCAGTGTGACTCGAGCTGCTGTTGGCTGCCACCCTGGGCCCCGACTGACACCCACTGCCGCCCCCCCACCCCGGCCTTGCGCGAGTCCCTCCCAGACTCTCTCCGTGGCTTGTTGGGTACCAGTCCTTGCTGAGGGTCCCAGGACCAAGCCAAGAAGTCCAGATGGAACACAGGACCTTGCAGATAGCGTTTTCCTCTGACAATGGCTCCCTCCCTGGCTCACAGAGCCCGACCCAGGCGACCCAGAGAATGCGCTGTTGTCTTAGGGCAAACCCTGAGAAGCAACTGGCAATCAAGGTCCGAGGCCAAGGAGCTTCAAAGATTTACTGCTGCTGGAACAAGTGAGGTGGCCTCTGCCCTTTTAATTTAGTTCTTCTCTTGGAGGGTGGTGAAGGTGTAGGTGTGACAGGGTGTGTGATATCTACCTTTGAGAGAAGGGACAGTGTCCCACATCATTCAAGTTGGAATTACAACCTGGTTTCCAGTCTCAGCTGGGTGGCTCCTACAAGTTGGCTGACATGGGGACAATCCTGGCTCCTGTCCAGGCCTCCATTTCTTCCCTTATAAAAGGAAAGGTCCTTCTAGGGCATCCAACAGCCCCCCGCTACCCCCCATCTTGTGATAGACGCAGTCTCACCACTTGTTCGTTGGGCAAATGGATGGACTCCTGCCTCTCCCCTTTACCCTCCTCTCACAAAGTCTCCTAAAAACTTCCTTTGAATCCATCTGTCCCCAAACGAATTTTATCTTCTACCACTTCGTCTGTCCCCTGAGCCCTGCCCACGCGGGAAGTTTTTCCCTGGAGCTGCCAGAGGTTGCTGGGGTCTTGGCAGTGCAGTGCCCCTCACCTCAGTCCCTGAGCCGCACGATCCCCAAGGACAGGGCTGGCCGACCAGCAGTAGCCAGGGTGGAGTGGGGGCGCATATCCGCAGTCTGTCTTCCCTGGACTTCCACCTAAAGGGGCTGCCGGCGCGCCCTCTCTGGGGGCCAGAGGGGCCCTTTGATCCCGAACTGCCTCTTCAAAAGACGAGGGCTTTAAATGTGTAGGGATCCTAAAAATAAGGCTAATCAAGTTCCTGCTAAGAAGCCAAGGCCGTGCGAAGCGGTCCAGGACCGTGCAGATGCAGACCTCCGACTCGCTGTCCAGAGCTGGGCTGACATCGCTGTCTGGCTGTAAGCTCACGGGTGGAAAACACCAGACACAAATAGCTCCCTTCCCGCACCGCGTGACTATTTCCTAGGTTGGACTTCTTCTCTCCACAGGACACAGAGAGGCGATAGACGAAGATTCCGGGGTCGGCTGAGACCCCGGCGCGGCGAGATGCTGGTCCGCAGCTCGGGGGCCCCCCACCACTCGGGCTGTTCCGCCGCTGGCCCGGCCGCCGCTCTCCAGCCCGGCTTCCCCTGCCCCAGCGCCGCGCGCTGCATCCATAGCCGAGAGGCAGGTGGGTGGAACGTGTCCTTTGCTCTCTCGGGGTTGAGAATTAGGAACCCGCACGCCTGGGGCAAACACTTGGTGCTCTGCAGGGAGGCCTGAGAACCCTCAAAGGTCCCGGCACGACCGCTCCTCCCACCAACCCCAATCTGGCTCCTTTCTGCTAAAGTCTGGTCACAAAAGAAAGAAAAAGCCATCCACTGGCTCAGTTCTGTTAGCCCAGTGCACCGACTGGCCCTTCTGCCCTTTGCGCTTATAATTTTTTTTTAGACTCCATCCGTGTGAACTGGTTGCCCCCCACTAACACCTGCTGCCAGCCAGTTCAATATTGTCTCCTCTTTCAGCTTTCCCACCTCACCTTAGACTTTCCAGTCCTTTAAGAAAATGACTTCGCAACTTTGAAAGACATGGTGTTCGCAGTGCTCCGGGAGAGCAGGGAAACAATTTATTTAGCACTTACCTTGGGACTTCCCTCCTATCTCAGTTGGTAAAGAATGCAAAAGACCGGGGTTCGATTCCTGGGTTGGGAAGATCCCCTGGAGGAGGAAATGGGCACCCACTCCAGTATTCTTGCCTGGAGAATCCCATGAACAGAGGAGCCTGGCAGGCTACTATCCATGGGGTCGCAAAGAGTCAGACAGCACTTAGCGACTAGACCACCACCACCACTAAATAAAAGGCGTTGAAGGTAAATCTTGTCAAGAAATTGCCTCCATAACCCTCCGAAGTTGGTACTATTATCCCCCATTTTACATATAAGGAAGCTGAAGCACAGGGCCGAAGGGAACTGCTTCCAAGTGTTTAGAATCTAATAGACCCCTCCCCCATCGAACTTGACCCAACTGTGAAGCCTTTCTTAACTGGCTTTAGTGGTCCCTAACCTGGGCTTTTCCTCCTGAGCCTGGAAGGGAAGTGCCAACGTTAAAGAGGCTTTGGGTGGGAGCCACAACTGCCCACCGACTCCGCCCTCAGCAACTGCCTGGGACGAGGTACAAGATTTATTGCCCAGTTTAGCCAGCTGTTTACCAGTCCTGGGCCTTGGGGGAATCCGTCCACCTCTCGGTTTCTCCCTCATTTGTAAATTGGGATTCATGATAATCACCGACCCCTTCAATTGGGTCGACGTCAGAATCCGGGGAGTATGGCTGCGATGCTATCAAGTGCCAACGCACGGCTACCATGATCCGACGCAGGGAGCTGGGCCGGACGCCAGGCCGCGCCCAGGAGGCGGAGTTGCGAGGACTTCGGCTGGAGGGTCCCCCGACCTCCCCTGGAGCCACCTCTGGAGCAGGACTCGGTCCCAACTGTCCCGGGCTGGGTCCGCACTGAGTCTCGGGGGAAGTTTCGGGGCGCACCTGGCAGCCTGAGACTCGCCGCCCCCGGGGGACCGAGGCTGAGTTCGGAAAATGCTTTGCAGTCCAGAGGGCCCAGCTGGCTATTTCGAACTCACTCGGGGCCACACCCGGCTTGGGTCTGCGAAGTTCGGGGTCAAGTGTAAACGGAAGTGCTGACCCTCGGCTCCGGGAGAACAGTCCAGAAAACTTGTGCGCAGGTAGGGACTTCGGGTGTGCAGGCTCGCGCCCCTGCGGGGCTGGAGCTCTCCGCTGGAGCAGCCGGCTTTTGGGTTTTGGAAAGATTAAACTAGGAAAAGCCCCAGTGGTGCTGTTTTGCTCACTGAACTATCTTAGGACGAAGGGCATGGGGTGAAGGGAGAACTAGTGACTGAGGGAATAAATACTGCCCTGCTGTTGACAAGCCTGCCAGCCGCAGGCCCTGAGGGGATTTGGGACAAGACCTCAAGGGTGCCCTGGGAGAAGCAGTGGCCTTGGCTGTTAGTCTTCTTGGTTTGGGGGACAGTGGCCCATCCTGCTGTACCTCAAAATGTCCCAATCCTTACAAAGTTTTAAGTGATTCCCACCCTCTGGGCAAGCTGAAATTATGGGGAATCCTGTCTAATCTCTCCACCCCACAGCCGACAACACAGCTCTCACTCTCGCTCGCTCTCTAACTCTCCGGGTCTCTCTCTCTCTTTCACTGTTTCTCTCACACACTTCACTCATTTAGTCTCTCTTTCACAAGTCCTGTAATCAGTGCACAGACTTTAGTCAAGTAGTTTTAGAAAGGTTTGATTCTCTGTCTTGCCATTAACTAGCTTTTTTAACTCGATTCTCTATGTCTTGCCATTAACTAGCTTTCTGAACTCGGACAAGTGATTTAAGACCCCAGAACCGTGTCAATGTATGGCAAAAATCACTAAAATATTGTAAAGTAATTAGCCTCCAATTAAAATAAATTAATTTTTAAAAAAGACCTCTGAACCTGAGTTTCCACATCTGTGAAAGAAGATTAATAAAGGTGCCCATCTTTATGGTCTTCAGGTAAATTAAATGAAATAGAGCCACATAATAGTGACCACTCAGTGATAGCTCTGTGTGTGTGTGTGTGTGTGTGTGTGTGTGTGTGTGTGTGCGCGCGCGCGCAAGCACGCTGTGCTTAGTCATGTCTGATTATTTGCAACCCCATGGACTGTAGCCTGCCAGGCTCCTCTGTCCATAGGATTCTCCAGGGAAAAATACTGGTGTGGGTTGCCATTTCCTTCTCCAGGGGATCTTCCCAACCCAGGGATCGAACCCACGTCTGCTGCCTGCGTTTCCTGCATTGGCAGTCGGATTCTTTACCACTTGAGCCACCTGGGAGGCCCAGTGTAAGCTACTAACCTAAATAAAGTAATCTCTACAGTAGCTTCCTCTGTAATGTGTTGAAGCAGGCAGAGTGGCTAGAAGGAGTTAATGAGCTTCATCATCTTTGTGGGGTGTTGGAGATAATGGTGTGTTGTAGGAACTTACTTTTAAAATCTCTTCCAAACATCAATCTACGACTACAGCCCCTATCCTACCTGCCATCATACCAACTTAGGACAGATGCTTTTGTCCCTCAGATCCCCACAGAGCAATTTCATTGCCAGCTGGAGATGCCCCAACTGAGCCTCTGTTCAGACTTAGCCAGGGCCAAACTGGCACCCTCCCTTTATATGCTAGGGCAAGTCTCATCTCTACCCAGGGCAGCCAAAGACCCTGACCCAAGGCGATCTGGACCAGCAGAAAGACTCTGCCCCTCCCTTCATTTCCATCCCAGTGTGTTCCCAGGTGAAGTGAAGATAAGAGGATTATCGGTAGCAGTCTAAAATGTGTGGGAGGAGTCACAAAATGCAACCTAAGTAATTGGAAGTACCAGGTGGAGAAGGAGAACCCATTGGGCAGGCTTTGAGCGACAAGCACGGTGGAGTTGGGAGAATGTGCGGAACTCCTACAACTCCATCAGTTTTCCCTTCCTTAATCATTGCCCAGTTCTTCTCAATAGCTCAACTCAACTTTCACCCTAACAAGGTGCCCAGAAGAATGACAATAATTCAGAATGTCTAGTCAGTCCTGGGCCTCAACTCAGCCAGGAGCAGAGTTCTGGAAATGTGATCTCAAGACAAAGAAGGTGGTGAAGTGGAAACACAGTGGGCACCCAGATGGAGTGACCTTGGACAATTTACTTAAGCTATCTGGGTTTCCACTGAGCTTATGTATAATCTGAGTCAGCTGGACGGGATGATCTCGACAAGCCCTTCCATTCCTAAGAATCTATGACCATAGATTAAGTCAAGATCAAGTCTGTAAAAAGTCCAGATCAAGTTTGACAGTATTGAGAGAATAACAGCATTGAGTGGCGCCAGGAGGGGGGCTGGGGGAGAGTGGATATAGCCTTTCTAAGCCCTTTTGATTATATTTGAGCAGAGGTTTCCTAAGAAAGAGATGAAAACTCTCCATGATCCATTACTTCAAGAATCTAGATCAAGAGGAGGTGCGGCCAGGGACTTCCCTGGTGGTCCAGTGGCTAAGACTCCACACTCCCAATGCAGGGGGCCTGGGTTTGGTCCCTTGTCCAGGAACTAGGTCCCACATGCTGCAACTAAGGGTTTGCATGCTGCAGCTAACGATCATTCTGCAACGAAGATCAACGGTCCTGTGTGCCACAACTAAGACCTGGTGCAGCCAAACCAACAAACATATATATATATATATATTTTTTTTAAGTTTTATAAAATTTTGTAAAAGCAATTCAACCTGACAAAGAAAGTAGAAGCAGGTCACTGTGGCCTGAGAAGGATGTCCTGACTTCTTTCCTGGGGTCACAATGATCCCAGGTTCCAGCTGAATGTGTCAGCTGGAGTCAAAGAGTCTACATACCTTAACTGCACCTGTATGGACAGCATTTTATGCCTCTGGGAAATTAATCTAAACTCCAGTGGTTTTGCTTGGCCTTGGTTAACCTAATTGCACAGAGTGGTGTTGGTCCCCCAGGGAGATCACTGGTTAAAAAATCAGGTGGGATCTTTTCTCCCCATCCTTTCCAAAGGAGGGCACATCTGTCTCCCAGACCTTCCATCAGTGCCCAGGTTAGCATTTGTAGCCAACTGATTCATTACAATGAGCATAATGTCAAAATTACATTCATTTTCACTTATGAACCATACGCTAAGTAACTCTGGAGTCCCCAAAGGCCTCCCGACATAACAAAATTCAAACACAAGGAGTATTACGACAATTAAGAATAATCTCTTAACATGAAAGTAGCGAGACTGTAAAAGATTTCTCAGTTAAGAAAAAGATTTTGGTGTAGTTCTTGCATTTGGATTTGGTTTGCACCATTTAGGTTCTCATTAAATCTCTGTAACACTCAGTTTAAATAGCTCATTTTTAATCAGTGACTCTCTAAGCGACTTGAATCACAGCGTATTTTCAGTTGCATTTTAATAGCTGCTACATTTCCTTGTGTCAAAAAGTCTGAACATGTGTGTGAAGAAAGGAAAGAGAATTGTAAACTGTTTTGGCACTAGGTGATTGTAGTTTGGCTTATATCTCTGTTAGACTGAACAGTAGGGTATTTAGACAGGCAGCCTTGTTGGATTCAGAAAGAATATATCCACACGTGGGTTCTCCTCTGCTTCTGACTTTCTGAGGACAAGAAGAAACAGTGTGGTTAGGGTAAAAGGCTCTAAAAATATCCTGGCTTTGCCCTGGCTACTAAGTAGAATTATGTGGCTTCGGCCTTGTGAGTTTAGTGTTCATGGCTTTGCATGTTTTATGCTCAGATAGTTGCTTTGAATATAATTTTAGAGAAGTGCACTTTGCTGAGAACATTCTCTTTCTGTCTGGCTTGGAGAAGCAGCAAGCTTCTTTAGACTTCCAGGGTCAAGATTTACAATCATTGACACGTGGGACAATCTATCAGATTTATAAAAAATGAGACTTTTGGTGGATATAGGAGTAAGTGATCTTCTTCTCATTTTTCAGTTGTTTCTGACTTGACTTTTCTCTGTGATTTAATTTCCTGTGTGCTTTCTACCTCATTTCAACCACACCTGAATACCAGCTACAACATATTTCCTTAGGTAGAATGCCATTCAAATTCCAATTCGGGATGTTCTGCCTCAGTTATTGAAAGACAAATAGCCATTTGTAATTATGTTAACTCAATACTTATGTACGAGACAGCCTTATATGCTCCTAAGAAGTGGAGAATCTTCTTAGCTCTGCACTTACTAGCTGTGTGACTTTGGCAAGTTATTTAAACTCTCCAAGCCACAGTTTCCCCACTTATAAAAAGAATTATGTTGATGATTAAAGGGTTAGTACAGTGTCTGTACTTGTTAGTGTTGAGTAGATGCTGTAAATTTTTTAAAAAAATCTCTTTCTGTGTCTATAAAAGCACTCCTGAGACCTGAAAAATTAAGAGCTTAAAGGCACAGAGAAAGCTTTAGTTTCAATTACTACTGAGTTGGGAGCCTAATACAATTTTAAGAAATAGTGCAGAGTAGATACACAAATCAAAAGAAGGCTAGAGTTTGGATTTTGTTATTAGCTTGGTTGTGTATCTGAAAATAAATCAATGAGTAGTTTCGAGTATCTACTGTGTGCCCCTTGCTGCACCATGAATCACAACAGATCAGAATCACTTGACTCCCTTCTTCATTAGCTTGTAAACTCCTCAAGGAAGGATCAGAACCATGCCCTTCTCCTCACTATATCCTCAAAATGGAGCCAAGTGTGTGTCCTGCGCTTGTGATATAATGGTTATTCTTATTGGAACAATAGATTGTTTCTAGGTGCTAATGACACATGATGTCATAATATAACATGGGAATTCTGAGTGGCCATCGCTCAAGCAGTCCTGAAACACACTATGGATGGGGCACATCTAGATGTGAAGGAATTTTCAGATTGCCTTTCCTCTGAAACTGCAAAGGAAATTGGAAAGGGCTACCTAGAGATAAGAAGAGGTTGTGCTGTGAGATATACTGGTGTATCATCTGTACCATTTCTTTGTAACTCCCCAAAAGGTTTTTCACATTATTGTCTTGTTGGCACATTCAACAAATTGAAACCTAGTTTGCCTTTGGAGATACTTAGTCTTTTTCTTTGTGCAAGTGGAGTCATTCCACTTTTGTGTATCTGAACACTACCTTTGTTAACATATCTTTAAAAATGGAAGAACTTCTTCAAAGTGAAAGCCTGAGTAAGTAGCCCTCTTCAGACATTCAGGTCCAGAAAGAAGTGCAGCAGGACCTCCAAATGATGCAGGTCAACTTATGTTAGGAGAAATGCCATCACACATACTAAAAAACTTCGTATACCGGAAGTCCCACTGATGGCAGGATTTCAAGTGCTATTTGTTATGGCTGAGTTCCTCTATAGCAAAGAAATTTGACACCAGGCTGCACAGTTTGTTCTAGCAGGATTTAACCTGTCACTGGAGCTAAAATCTGGGTCCCTGTGAACCCTGACTGGACCATGGATGGAGTACAGGATGAGCCATGGAGAATGGATGCCACACGGGGCTGGTTGCACGCCCAGCTGACAGCCCTATGTCACCAGGAGCTGAAGGTTTGGGCTGATTCGCAATAAGGCTGGCGGTAACTGTTCCCTGGTTAGACCACACATTGGTGTATTTGCTGTGGATGGTGAAAAGCCATCATTAACATGTATTCCAGGATGGAGTGACTCATTGCTCCTGATGATAAAGCATTTCCTACCGTGAAAATTCACTTTAGGCAATCTTGCCATGACATTTAAAAAGAAAGTCAGAAGATCTCAATATAGAACTCAGAAGTCAGGGACAATTATGCAAAATGGAGTCAAGTCACTGGACTGTTTTTAACCTAGACTCCCCAAACTGAAAATAGTGAGAGGATGTGAACTAGCCAGTAAACTCAAAAACATGTTTTAAGGGCTTGCAGCAGTGGGAGACCGCAGGAGACAGCGAGAGCAGCATTAAAAGAAGACCATACTATCATTCTAAATAAAAATGATGCTCTATGAATTTCTTCCCTCTAGAATGCAGAGTGCAAACATCCATAAGCTTTCACTCTTTGACATTTCTAATTTTTTTCTTTCTCTTCTCCTTTGTCTGCTATTTTAACATCCTTCAGATGGAAAATTCTTGGACTTTTATTTTCTCTGTCATACCCCTTCAATTAGTTACCGTCTCCTACTTCCTCCCCTCTAAAACCCTGAAAACATGGACAGACTCCCATTTATTTGTATAAACCTAACTTCTTGATGAGCAGGAGATCATTTAAACATGCCTAAAGGATGTTGAGTAAGGAATGTTTTACTATGTCCCTCTTCTCAGGGAAAGAAAAGCCCAAACCTAACATTGACCCATAAGGTTCATTGATTCATTCATTCAAGAGTGTTGACTGTGCCAGGACTGCTCCCTCCCCCATGTAAGAATTCTTCAGTAAAGTGTGAACATATGATCCAATTCTGTTCTGTTTCTTTCATGCATTGTACATGCATTGAGCACCCACCAGTGTGTTACCAGTTGTGTTCTAGATGCTGGAACACAAAAGATGAAAGAAGGACAGTTTCTTATCTCCAGGTGCTCAGTCTGAAGGAGAAGTAAACAAGGAAACAAGCAAATGCCATGTAACTTTCTACACAGCTACATTCTAATCAGGATGTGTGAACAAGGAAATGCCATTCCTTGCTCAAAATAATCAGAAGACCTCCCAAGTTTTTAGAATGCTATGAAAATACCAGATAGATGGAAGTGGCCACACAAGCAGTTCTTATCTTCTCCTTCCTTATTTTTCCTCCCTCTCCTTTGGGATTCTCTCACTTGGTTTCCCAATGCACCTAGTTCCTGATTCATTCATTTATTTGTCTTTAAATATCTGAGGAGAAACCACAAAATGTACCAAGTACTGTACAACATGCTGCAGGTATTGAGATAAACACTGTTTCAGCCCTTGAGGAACTCTCAGTCTAGTGGGGAGACAAACAAGAAAAGAGCCCATTACAAGTGACAATTACAACGTGGTTAAAGCAGATACCCTGCAACTTACCAATCACTAGTCAATCATGTGTTAGGCCTATGTTAGGTGTTAGGTAAAATAATTATTGAAGAAGGAAATGGCAACCCACTCCAGTATTCTTGCCTGGAGAATTCCATGGACAGAGGAGCCTGGTGGGCTACAGTCCATGGGGTCACCAAAGTTGGACACAACTGAGCAACTGTCACTCACACTCACAAAATAATTAGAAAAGAAATTATTATATTGATTAAAGTTTAAAAATTTTTTACATTAAGCATCATCCAGTTTACTTATTTGCTATGCCAGGTCTTAGTTGTGGCATGTGGGATCTAGTTCCCCAACCAGGGATCGAACCAGGGCCCCCTGCACTAGGAGCATGGAGCCTTAGCCACTGGACCACCAGGGAATCCCTAAACATCATCTAGTTTTAATGGCTAAAATTAATGTTGTTACTGAAACTAAGATGTTTTGAATGCTTATGATTCCAGGCACTTTAAACGTATCACTCCATTTAAAACAGTCTCCAGTTTGCAGGTTAGAAAGCACAGTCACAGAGAGCTTCAAGAACTAGCTTAAGGCCCCCTGGTTAGTTAGTGGCAGGTCTGGAGTTGGACTGTAAAGCCTATCTGAATCCAAAGCTCACATTTCCATCCAGCCCTCTATCATAAAGAAAAGCTAGCCTCTGCCCTCAAGATGCTCACAAAAGTGGGAAAGATGGAGAAGGAAACAGACAGTTATAACACCATGGGACACTGGGATGAAAGTGGAGAAACATGTCTTTGCTGAGGGTATTAATTAGAAAAAGGAATGAGAGTGGATGAGTCTGCCTTTTTTTTAAATCAGGAAATCTCTCGTTTAGTATTTTTACAATTTAAATTATTTTAAAAACTGAATTATAGTTGATAGACAATATTATATTAGTTTCAGGTCAAGTTTCTAAAAATTGCATTATTACATGCATAGGATATTATCATTTTAACCATTTTAAGTGTGTAATTTAGTGGCATTCAGCACATTCACAGTGCCGTGCAACCATCCATCTCCAGAGCTTTTTCATTTTCCCAAACTGAAACTCTGTACCCATTAAACAAATAACTTCCCTTTTCCCATTCCCCCATGTTACTGGTAACCACTATTCTACTTTCTATCTCTATGAATTTGAGAATTCTATGTACCTTATGTAAGTGGCATCATACAATATTTGTCCTTTTGTGTCTTGCTTATTTTACTGAGCATAATGTTTCAAGGGTCATCCATGTTGTAGCAAGGTAACAAATTTCATTCCTTTTTACGGCTGAATAATATTGCATTGTATGTATATATCATATTTTGTTATCACATTTAAGCATTTTGTTTATCCATTTATCTGTTGATAGACATTGGGTCCTTTCCACCTTTTGGCTGTTGTGAATGCCTTATTGGATATATAATGCTGCTATGTACAAATATTTATTTGAGCCCCTGCTTTAAATTCTTTTGGAGTGGAATTGTTGGGTCGCCAGGCTCCCCTGTCCTTCGCCATCTCCTGGAGTTGGTCATATGGTAGTTTATGTTTTACCTTCTGAGAAACCACCAATCTGTTTTTCACAGTGGTTGCACCATTTAACATTCCCACCAGCAATGCATGAAGGTTCCAGTTTCTTTACATCCTCACCAACATTTGTTTTCTATTTTTAAAAAAATTATAGCCATCCTAGTAGGTGTAAAGTGGTAGCTTCTTGTGGTTCTAATTTGTATTTCCATGCAGATGACACCACCCTTATGGCAGAAAGTGAAGAGGAACTAAAAATTCTCTTGATGAAAGTGAAAGAGGAGAGAGAAAAGGTTGGCTTAAAGCTCAACATTCAGAAAACTAAGATCATGGCATCTGCTCCCATCACTTCATGGGAAATAGATGGGGAAACAGTGGAAACAGTGTCAGACTTTACTTTTTGGGCTCCAAAATCACTGCAGACGGTGATTGCAGCCATGAAATTAAAAGATGCTTACTCCTTGGAAGGAAAGTTATGACCAACCTAGATAGCATATTAAAAAGCAGACATTACTTTGCCAACAAAGGTCCATCTAGTCAAGGCTATGGTTTTTCCAGTAGTCATGTATGGATGTAGAGTTGAACTGTGAAGAAAGCTGAGCGCCGAAAAAATTGATGCTTTTGAACTGTGGTGTTGGAGAAGACTCTTGAGAATCCCTTGGACTGCAAGGAGATCCAACCAGTCCATCCTAAAGGAGATCAGTCCTGGGTGTTCACTGGAAGGACTGATGCTGAAGCTGAAGCTCCAATACTTTGGCCACCTGATGTGAAGAACTGAATCATTGGAAAAGACCCTGATGCTGGGAGGGATTGGGGGCAGGAGGAGAAGGGGACAACAAAGGATGAGATGGTTGGATGGCATCACCGACTCGATGGACATGAGTTTGAGTAAACTCTGGGAGTTGGTGATGGACAGGGAGGCCTGGCGTGCTGCGATTCATGGGGTCGCAAAGAGTTGGACACGACTGAGTGACTGAACTGAACTGAACTGAATGAGTAATGATGTTGAACATCTTTTTATATGCTTATTGGCCATTTGCATATCTATTTTGGAAATATGTCTATTCAATCCTTTGCCCATTTTTGAATTAGGTTGTTTGTTTTTGTTGTTGAATTATAGGAGTTCTTTATGTATTCTGGATATGAATGCTTTATCAGATATATGAATTGCAAGTATTTTTCCCCATTCAGTAGTCTGTCCTTTTGCTTTCTTGATAGTTTCCTTTAATGTGTAAAATTTCTTAATTTTGATGAACTTTTCTATTTATCTATTTTTTTTTCTTTTTTTGCCTGTGCTTTTGGTGTCATATCCATGAAGTCATTGTCAGATCATATGGCATAAAGATTTCCTCCAATATTTTCTTCTAAGAGATTTAAAATTTTAGGTCTTACTTTTAGGTCTTTGATGAATTTTGAGTTCATTTTTTTATATGAAGTAAGGTGAAGGTCCAGTTTTCTTCTTTTGCCTGTGGGTGTCCAGTTGCCGCAGCATGATTTGATGAAAAACAAACAAACAAACAAACTCTCCTTTCCCCACTGAACAATTTTGGCATCCTTGTCAAAAATCTATTGACTATATATGTGAGGGTTAGTTCTGTTTTGAGTGTGGTATTCTCGCACAGTCACAAACTGGCTCCTGAGTTTAATTGACTGGGGAGAAAGAAATCATGCCCCTAAAGGCTTAAGATTGCTGGACAAAGCTTAAACAGGAGAGCATTACCTCTCATCTCAATGTTGAGGACAGTATGATTCCAAAAACTTATTCTACAGGGAGCAGTTACATTCATGAGCTTTGCCTTCTATATTGTGGGTGTTGAAATAAGTATTTGTTAAACAAATATTAAAGCACTTTATTCACTTAATATAATACAATGCAATTTCTATATTTAAAGATGTCTTAGTTCCTATAAAAGCAAATGAAATTCCCCTCAAATTAGAATCTGTGACATTTTCAAATATTCTGATGACTTCTTAACTTTAAAGGAGTTTTCAGAGTTTGAAAAAGTTCAAAGATTTCTTTGATTATTACTCTCTCACTCTCTTTCCCCCTGGCCTTTATGTTATACAGCACAGTACAGATCCAGATCTCCCTTTGATAAAGATGCTATTAATCTTTCTCACACCTAGGAAGCAAGTACATAATGACACAGAGTAAACAGATTTCTTTGCATTTACACTTCCTAAACATGCACCAGTAATAGACTAAGCTGTTCATTCTTTCTCCATGCCTGTAATATGGTAAACACGGCACAAGCATAATGCTGTCTTTCAATCATGTTGCATTCCACACCAGCTCGGTGACAAGATTCTCAGGTGCTCAAGGAAATAGATATATTTCAAGCAATAGTGAGGCAGAGTCTTCCCTATAGCCAGGTGTAGCCTAGTTCTTTCCATTGTGAACCTGATGTCATTTTTAGGAACTCTTTTGAGGTTGGTGACTCAGTGATTTCCTATGGACAGATAGCCTAACAGGGCCTATTTTGTGACTGACTGCCGAGCCTCCATCAGAGAAGATCGATAGTTGGCATGGCAACGAGCTCGTTTCTCCAGAAATGAGCTCCTTTTATTAAATTTTGCCAGCTATTGATCAATTCCTGATCCACATATCAAAACATGACAAGCAGTTAATGAATCACAGAACTGGTTGAGTTAAACAACAACAACAAATATTCGAAAGAGTTAGGGCTGAATCTTTCTCTGCAAATTTGGTCCAGGGAGTCTGACGTGAATAGTGACTAGTATAGCATGAATCCATTTGTAAGGATATAGGTGTTCCAACACAGGAAAGTGCAGTGACTAAAATACACTTTCACAATGACTATAAGATTGCAATTTGGCCTTTTTTCCTCTTTAGATACTTTGAGACAAAACTGTATTTCATACCATGCATGCCCTTATTTTCCAAGTTTTATGCTGAAAGACAGAATATCTGGCTCATCTGGGGACAGGGCTGGACATTTCTTTCCTTTAGCTATTAATGGTACCACCTTTCTACTTCCTGCAATTTTAGGCTCTCAGGCTCTGTGTGTGAAAGGAGGAGCTTGGAGAAGAGAAAGATTCCATTGTGAAGAATGGGCCAGACCATGGAGGTGGCTTTGACTCATCCCCTTCCCATTTTCCATTCTTCAACTTCCTTTCCATTTCCTGGCCACTCCAACCCAAAAAGAAGGCTGATTTATCCTGTAAGTAATGCTTTTTAGTTGAGGATCCTCAGGGGTTCATCTCATTTCTTCCATTAACCAAGCTCATGTCACTTTAAAGAGCGAAAATAGTGGAACATGCTTGAGTATCCAAACTGCAGATTAAAACCACACAAAGGGCCTTAATGATGCCAGACAAGCCACATCCTATCCGTCAAGAAAAAAATCATGCCTTAAAAAAAAAGATGTGTTGCAATACTGATTTACATTAGACATAATAACAGTTCTGCCCTCAGTTTCTTCCTATATGATTTAATACGATTCCATTTAATCTAAATTCTTATTGCAATGACAGATTATCAAGGACCCAGGAGTCACCTTCATAACCCCCATAAGTATGCTTGGTGTAGTTTAGAAACTGCCAGCTTCTTATTTTTTAGTATAATATGGGCAGTACAATAACACCTCATGACAACAGTTGGGAAGGACTAGCTGGGGTTCTGTGTCATTGTGTGAGATCTGTTTGTATAATAATTTATTATCATAAAAATAAACTTTCTTCAATAATGACCCTATAGAAAGAGCAGCGTCAAGAGCTCTGGCAGAGATTCCAAACCTGAATTAAAATGGACTATTTTGCATAGGGAAATTAGACCCACGTTACTGATAAGTGATTTCATTTTGTCTGATATTATCAAAATGACTACTGCAAGAATTAAAAGTGATTAGCTACGGAGTACAAGTGGTGCCTATCTGCTTCTTGAAACATTCGAGAACTTTAAAGAATGTAATTGACTAAAAGCAGACTGAAGTAATCTAGGACTAATAGCTATCTTATGTATGTGTATATGGGTGTGTATCTGTGTCTTTGGAGGTTTACTGGATACTTCTATAATAGTGGAGCTCTAAGTATCACTTATAGTAAAACAGCATTTCTTAGATATTAAAAAAACATTGAGTAATTCAATCCAACTTAAATCTCTCTTTGGTCCCTGTTGTGAATAAGGCAAACAGTACTAGGTCTGACAGGGCAAAGGTAGACTAGCTTTCAGTTTCAGAATCTAAAAAAATGTTGATCTAAACAATAATGCTGCAGACTAGTAACAGCCTCACGCCCTTACCAAAATTATGCCTTGTTAGACTAATCAGATGCCCTTTTGTGACTGAGGGCTCAGCCTGTTAGGACAAGTGGCTATTGTGGCCATCATCTAGCCTGGATGTCTCCCAGCTTTTGATTTGGTTTGTGAGGTCACCTCATGTCAGCTGGGAAGAGAGGTTCTAACCCGCCCTTCTTTGTTGGCTGCACTGTGAACTAACTCCTCAAGGACACAAACCACTGCTATTTATTCTGGAGCTCCTCCCAAAGCACAGCATAATGCCTAGCACCCAGTAATCACACAATGTATGTATTTGGAGTTGAAAGAGAGTTTCTAAATTAAGAGGAGTTTATCAATGAGCCTGGGGTAAAGGCAGAGCATGTGGAGTGGCAGGGGACGGTCTGATAGTTGAAGTCTCCACTTGGTGCTATCTGCAGTCTTCCTCAGTGACCCAGAGGCTAGAATTGAGGGCTCACCTCTGTTCTCTGGAGTCACCAGGCTGGCTGGGAGAAGCAATAGGCCAATATCCATGTCTGTGTGTATTTCGCTCTCCTGCATCTGGGCAGAGGATGGGACCTGCTTGAACTGTTAATGATAAAATGAAGCAAAGGTGACACTGTGCCAGTTCTGGGTCTTATGATCTGTCAGTTTTTGTGCTCTTGGGAGCTTGGAGCCACCATGTCAAAAGCCCAGCTACCCTGTTGCAGAAAACATGTGGAGTCCACATGGAGAAAGAGAAGTTCTCAGACTATATGGAGAGCAGCAAAGTTCCGGCCATCCTGATGTGTAAGCTGAGCCTAGTCTGTAGTGACCCTGACAGCCGAATGCAGCCACACAAGAGACCCCCTGGCAAGAACAGAAGAAGAGCTACCTACCCAGATGAACCCAGCCTAAACTGAAAAATCAAGGGCAAGTAAAGTGAGCATTGTTGTAAGCCACCAAATCTTGAGTCATTTTGTTAACATAGCAACAGGTAACCAAAACATTTCACAAACAATATCAGGAGGACTGGGCTGTGTACAGTTGGAACCATTTTAGAGTGGATTGTGACTTTCCATCTGCAGGAAGGCTGAAAAATAAACGTGGTGTAAATTATAGAGTGAGGATTTTTGTTTCGTTAGCTCTAAGGGACAAACTTTCTTAGAGTAGAGAGGAGAGAAGCTGCAAGGAAGGATGAGAATGAATAAAGTGGGCTCAGGCTTGAGTCTTGAGTTACCACCAAGGGATATATACAAAGACTTATACTTGTAATTTAAAGCCTGAAGTGGGGAGGTTGGGGCAGCTGTGTGTGTTATGGTGGCAAAATTTACATTTATAAAGCACTTGCTAGGTGTCAAACACTATGCTGAATATTTTCAATCTATAACCTCATTTAAACCTTACAGCAATACCATGAGGTAGGCATTTAAAACCTTATTTAGATACCAAGGCCATATGATAATTCACAACTGTGTATCTATCATCCAGCTCAAGAAATTAAGCAGGAGAAATATAGTTAAAGGCCGCTGTGTACTTCTCTGGTTGGTGGACATTTTCTCTCCAGTTCTTTGCTATTGCAATGTTGTATTTGACAACATTGTATATGTCTTCTTGTCAATATCAAGAAGTGGGATTCCTGGATCATACAGTATGAACATCTACTAGTAGAATTATTAAAACCGTATAAGCCCCTTTGTAATATATGAAATATCTCTGCTTTTTAATATGCTGTCTAGGTTTGTCATAACTTTTCTTCCAAGGAGCAAGCGTCTTTTAATTTCATGGCTGCAGTCACCATCTGCAGTGATTTTGGAGGCCCCCCAAAATAAAGTCTCTCACTGTTTCCATTATTTCCCCGTCTATTTGCCTTGAAGTGATGGTACCGGATGCCATGATCTTCGTTTTTTGAATGTTGAGTTTTAAGCCAGCTTTTTCACTCTCCTCATTCACTTTCATCAAGAGGCTCTTTAGTTCCTTTTCGTTTTCTGCCATAAGGGTGGTGTCATCTGCATATCTGAGGTTCTTGATATTTCTCCCTGCATTCTTGATTCCAGTTTGTGCTTCATCCAGCTGGCATTTCTCATGTTGTACTCTGCATATAAGTTAAATAAGCAAGGTGACAATATACTGCCTTGATGTACTCCTTTCCCAATTTAGAACCAGTCCGTTGTTCCATGTCTGGTTCTAACTGTTGCAGAAACCTGCATACAGATTTCTCAGGAGGCAGGTAAGGTGGTTTGATATTCCCATCTCTTTAAGAATTTTCCAGTTTGTTGTGAGGCATAGTCAAATGCTTTACCGTATTCAGTGAAGCAGAAGTAGATGTTATTCTGGAATTCTTAATTCTCTTGCTTTTTCTATGATCCGTATAGTCAAAGCTATGATTTCTCCAGTAGTCATGTATGGATGTGAGAGCTGGACCATGAAGAAAGCTGTGTGCTGAAGAATTGATGCTTTAGAATTGTGGTGTTGGAGAAGACTCTTAGAGTCCCTTGGACAGCAAAGAGATCAAACCAGTCCATCCTAAAGGAAATCAGTCCTGGATATTCATTGGAGGGAGTGGTGCTAAAGCTGAAGCTCCAATACTCTGACCACCTGATGTGAAGAACTGACTCATTGGAAAAGCCCTAATGCTTGGGAAGATTGAAGGAAGGAGGAGAAGGGAATGACAGAGGATGAGATGGTTGGATGGCATCACTGACTCAATGGACATGAGTTTGAGCAAGCTCTGGGAGTTGGTCATGAACAGGGAAACCTGGCATGCTGCAGTCCATGGGGCCGCAAAGTCAAACAAGACTGAGTGACTGAACTGAGCTGAATTTTTTTTTTTTGAGCTGAATTTGTAATGTATGAAAGGATCTATTTCTCTATCTTCTTGAGATATTTTACATTGCTAGACTCTAATAGTTTTTCATGTTAATAATTTGCTCCTTTAAAAATATTTTTAATTTATTCTTATTTATTTGGCTGTGCTGGGTCTAATTTGCAACACAAGGGATCTTCGAGCTTTGTTGTGACATGTGAACTCTTAGTTGCCACATATGGAATCTAGTTCCCTGACCAAGGATTGAACCTGGACCCTCTGCATTGGGATTGCAGTGTCTTAGTCATTGGACCACCAGGGAAATCCTTAGACTGTAATATTTTTATCAATTGGATTGTGTGCAATAATTTTTCTTTTGTGGTCTGAATTTTTATTTCCATGGTAACTAGGGAGAGTTGACATTGTTTTATATATTTAGTCACCATTCAGGTTTTATCTTCTGTGAACTGCTTCATCATATACTCGGCCATTTTCCTTTTGGGTTATTAGTTTTCTTTTCATTGATTTAAAGGTGCTCTTTATATATTGTAGATCCTAATCTTTGTTAGTCCTATGTATTGGTACAAATAACATATTTCCCTATTTCCTATAGGGAAAGTGAGTTTGTCAATCTTAAATAGCTAGTGATTAGCAAAGTTTGGATCTGACTACTATCTGAACATAAAATGCAGGGGCTGCATTCCATCCACCTACATTTAGCCTTTATTAGTAAGAAATCTTTGAAATATGTGCTTCTGAGATCATCAGAATTGCTCTTCTTAGAATCTATTAATTTTGCATGGTTCAACCTAATAGCTTCAAATAAAAGAAAGAGCAAGAGAGAAATTCAAACATCTTTTATTCTCAAGTCCATACAACTCCTTTGCTTGTAGTTTTCATAATTCTTAAAAGCAACTCACACATCTATTCAGTAATAACATACCCACACACAATTAAACATTTCCTGTTACCAAATAATAGAACCTAGAGGATTATTGATACTACTAAATAGCAGTTAATATTGAAATGATATATTTGCATAAAGAATGTTTATGCTGTAGCATAGCTGATCAGATTGATTGTGCTATTAAAGTCAGATGAAAAAAGTGAAAGCAAGAATCCACTGAGTACCTAAAACTGTGCATTTAAGACGTGACTGAAAAGCAAAACAACAGCCAAGAAGAAGTGTCTGGCTTGAAGTATATGGAATTTTGGAAGAAGAATTTTTCCCAAGGAACAATTGTTTGGTTTGTAATAATTTAAAAAAAAAACAACTGAAAAAAGAAAACTGAAAGCAATGAGAGGTCAAATTTTTGTAGAAATGCTAAAAGAAATTGATTCAAGGATGTTCATTTATTCATCTATTCTATTTCTTTTTCAGCAGATACTTATTGAGGACCTTCTGTGGCCCAGATGTCATCTCTGCCCTCCTGGAGATTAGTTGTAAAGAGGAATACTCATTAAACAACTAATTCTGTAGTCATATATGCTATGAAGGAGAATTATAGAATACATCAATGAAGTGAAAAAAACAATGTTTTCCAGGAGAATTAAGTGTCTGATGTCCGTTTGGCCCAGCAGGGGGAAAATCCGTAAGAGAGAGATGGAAAGCAAAGAGTTACTAAACAGGGGAAAAGAGAATGAAGACATGATGTACTCTTTAAGCCACAGAGTCAGTGAAGTATAAAACAAGTCAGGAAAGAAGACTGAAAGGGTGATTATAGATTTGCTTACTTCCCTTACTCTAAGAGAGGTATTAGTTACTGAATAAGCCAAAAAGGTCACTAAAGAAGAAAGGGAGGTTTCTAAGAGGTGGCAATCACAGCGCTAAAATGGGCAAGAACAGAACAGTGAGCAGCAGGCTGTAAAAGGATGGATCAGATGTAGACAGGAGGAAGAAGCACCCATTTTCTTAGGAGGGGCCCTGGGGAAGCAGGGATTGGATTCAGGCAGGTCACCCTGTGTGTGGCAGTATGAAAAGGTGAAGGCCAGTTGTGGCCAGAAAAGAGGAGGGAGCCTTAGCATGAACGGAGCCCAAGCTAAATGGGAAAGAGGAGCACAAACTCATATATGTGTTTAATGGAAGAGTCAAAAATGCTCCGGGGGAGGAGAAACTAAGAGGCCCTAGGACAATGAAGTGTGCGTTTGACTTGAGCCCGAATAAACTCGCCAAGTTTCTTGATTCACAGGGGGCACAGCTTTCTCAAAGATGCCAAAAGACCATCTCCTAGGATATGGAGACCATCTGTGTCAAGGAGCAAAGCCCTTAAAGATGATTTCAATGTAAAATGTGGCGTGACGGGGGCCATATTGTCTGACACTGTCCAACCCCTTTCGTATTTCAACAAGTTAAGCACAAAGGAAGTAAAAAACTGCCAGCAACAATGAACCAGAATTCCCAGACAGCTCCAGGGGAGAGGGAGAAGGCTTTGACAGAATTAAGACAAGTCAGCCTGGATGTGCACAAAGGTGTCTAAAATCACTAAGTATGGGGTTTGCAACAAGCAAAGAAAGATGGCCAGCTCAGTGAGACGCCACAGCCATGGGCCCCATGCTGGCCTAGCTCCTTGCCACCGAGGATCTCAGTGGGAAGAAGAGACTTCTTTCCCCTCTCACACACAGGCTACCAGTCTGCACAAGCCCCTGTCCTGCAAGTCTCCGCACTTGCCCAAATTAATTCTGCTCAGGTCTCGTCCGTTTCCAGCAGTTGCTCAGCTGGACACAGTGATACCAAAATCTTTTCCCAGTTTTATTGAGAAATAATTGACATACATCACTGTATAAGTTTAAGGTATACAGCATCAAATTCTGGATAAACAAACCCTTGCTTTTCATGCTGAAATAGAGTTGAAAAGACCCATCTGAGGCTTGCTTCAAAATAATCCGAGATTGAGGTGGAGAGAGTGAGGAAGGGTAGAGATGAAACAGGGTTGACTATGAGTTCATCACTGCTGCAGCGGAGAACGTCATCTGGAAGTTCCCACTTTTTTATATGTGGGAAATTTTCCATTAAAAAAGAAAAGAAGAAAACTCTTGTCAGCTCACCTGTCTATGTCAAGGACTTTCCTGATTGCTTCACACCCTTTCCTTTCTCCCCAAGGAGTACTGCCTCTAATTTTCTCCTTTGTTGGGTTTTCATTCAACAAGCAACTCCAGACATGGCTGTGGGGGTGGGGGGGGTACACTGTACTGGGCACCCGGGGGCAGGCAGATCGATGGATTTTAGTTCTTAGTTCACACTCTCATGGGGAACACAGATAGAGCTTAGAAAGTGTGGCCAGGCAAGCTGGGAGAAAGACTGGCACCAAAGGAGAGAGGGAAAACAGTTCTGGTTTGTGCCCTTTGGAACAGATTTCTGGAAGAAGTGGTATTTGAGCTGATACCCTAAAGGAAGAGTACAGTGGTGCCTGGTGTATATAGCCTGCCTCTGACAAGAGTTACCTGGGACAAATGAGCACACTGGCTAATAAAATATAGTCTATCTTAAATCCTGACACACATACATTTATAATAATCTGAGAGGCTGGGTCGGAACTTGAAATTCTTGTACTCCTTGGAATTCTGGGCTAGAACATGCCATGTAGGGAGATCCAGTCCCCTGGCCTACAGCCTGTCTCTTTTCTTCTTCCTACCCTGCATTCTAGCTCTCATCACAGGGGGCTTCCTACATATGCAAGTAGACACCTCAGCCTTCAAATCCAAAATTCATTAAAAAAAAATCCCATGAACAGCCACCCCTTGATCACTCCTTAGACCCAGGGGTGTCACAGTAGTAGCATCGTCATCTACTTTGGAGAGGACGGACACAAGGAAGAGTCCCCCTCAGGCCCCAGAAGTGAGTTTGGAGTCATTGGGCAGGAAGATCTGGGGTGCCGGGACCCCTGTGTTTGCTCTAGAAGCAGTGTGGAGGAAGGCAGGGCTCCGGATGGACGCTTTTCCTGGGTCCCGAAATCCCTTGCCTTGTGGGAGGATGCAGCTAGAGGACCACCAGAGCAAGGCAGTCTAAAGCACAAAACTGAGGAGGGGGCCCCTCTTGCCACTTTCTGTGTGGTTTCAAGTAGATAACAACTTTTGCACCCCTTGGTTTTTTAATTTTCAGAATGGGGATGACAATAGGGCCTAATTTATTGGGCTAGATTGAGAATTACATGAGATGATGCATGTCAAGCTTTTAGACTAGCACTTGGCGTATTGCAGTTGCTCAATGAATGAAAATATAGCCAGCTTGATTTTCCTCTCTCTGAATTAACTGAACAGATTGGTTGCTTTTTTTGGGGGGGTGGTAGATAATGAGAAAGATGTTGAAATAGCCTCAAAGAATCTTGTAAAATACTTGAATGAGCAAATCTTTCATGTGTAAATAAAAGTCATTTGTCATAAAAGCATTAATCTTGTGTGTGCTGAGTTGAAGTCTACCACTGATGGAAAGAAGGGTCGGGTAAGGCCAGCCATGGAGAATCAAGACAGAATCATCTCCCTTCTCATCGGGGAACGTGAATACATTTCTTGCTACTTTCTACCTTTAGTGGCAGCAGTTTGCGTACAACTATTTCACGTGAGTAATGTGCTAATCACAATTATTTAGTGGCCATTTATCACAGGAGAAGATACTGTGAGTGATCGGAAAGGTTACCACCTCAAGTCTGAGCTTGTAAAGCAATGTTTCTATTCACACTATTCTACAGTTAGCTGTGTAGGGGCAGTTTAGCCGTGGGGGTGAGTGTAGGCTCTGAAGCCAGGTGTCCTGGGCTCATGCCCCAACTTTATCACTTACCAGTGATGTGACTATGGACAAGTGTCTCAGTGGTTTTATTTCTATAACAGGGGAATAATAATAGTAATAATGATAATAATACCTCCTTCATAGGGCTGTTGTGGGAATTAACACATAAAGCGTTTAACAGGACACAAAGTATGTGCTGCGTGCTAAGTCGTTTGAGTCGTGTCTGACTCTTTGCGACCCTATGGACTGAGGCCACCAGGCTCCTCTGCCCATGGGATTCTCCAGGCAAGAGTACTGGAGTGGATTGCCATGCCCTCCTCCAGATCGTCCCGATACAGATCAAACCTGCATCTCTTACATCTCCTGTAATATGATTTTCATATCAATAATGATTTTCCTATCACTAAATCCTGATAGAAATTTTTCTACCCCCACAACCACCACCCACTAACACCTTATTCAGAATTACTGGGGCTTAACTATACTTAGAAAGTTTTATTGTTAATAGTGATAATAGTCAACATTTGTTGAATTTTTGTTATATGTGGGGTGCTGCTCCAAGTTTTTTACTAAAAGCATAGGCTCACTCATTCCTCACATCAGTCCTTGAAGAAGGTACTATTATCATCCACATTTGATAGACGAGGAAACTGAAGATCAAAGAGAGGAAGTGACTAGATCAAGGTCACAGAGGTCATTGCTGATGAAGCCCAACTTCAAACCAGTGTCTGTTGAGTGCAAAACTGTGCCTGAACAGAAAGTTTACTATTCTTCTGGTGCCCACGATGGGGATTGAGATAAGTTGCTGAGAACAAACCAACTACTTCAGTTAGACTCATGGTGGTGCTTTCAAGAAAGGAGCTCAGAGAATGGGCTCCTTATACCTGCATATGAAACAGGAGATGGGGATGTGAGGAGGTGCCTTTTCCCACAGAACCCGGGCCAGGTACCAGGAGGTGAAGGTGGATCGTGTCACGTGCTGAGGACCTGTCTCAGTCCAATTGGGCTGCTGTAACCACAACACCATAGGCCGTGTGGCTTAAAAGACAGATTTTTCACAGTTCTGGAAGTTGGAAGTCTGAAATCAAGACACTGACACATCCAGTACCTGCTGAAGGACCACTTCCAGGATCATGGATGGTTCTCTTTCTATGTCCTCACGTGGTGGAAGGGAGGAGAGAGTTCTCTGGGGTCACTTTTATAGAGGCACTAATCCCATTCATGAGGGCTCAGCCTTCATGCCCTAATTACTGCCCAAAGGCCCCACCTCCAAATACCATCACCTTAGGGGTTAAGAATTCAACATCCGAAGTTGGGAGACCACACACCTTCAGTCCATATAACAGGTTCTTTCCTGTTACAGTATGTGGCTGTGAGCTCCCAGTGATGACTGATGCATCAGCCATAGGCTCTGATTGGTGATCTCATTCTTTTTCAGCCATTTGGATATTTGGGAGCAAGAGGGATAATCTTATATGATAGATTGGCTGGCCAGCATGGGCCTTCTTCCCTGGACAGATTTCCATGTGCCTTTCCTTCTGTGGAAATGTACCCAGTGGAGTCATTGGCAGGGGATATGTTCAAAGCTGACTATGTACCTTGTGGGCTTCCTAGGTGGCGCTGGTGGTAAAGATTCCTCCTGCCAATGCAGGAGACATAAGAGACACAAGTTCAATCCCTGGGTAAGGAAGATCCCCTGGAGGAGGGCACGGCAATCCACTCTAGTATTCTTGCCTGGAGAGTCCCATGGACAGAGGAGCCTGGCGGGCTACACTCTATAGGGTCACAAAGAGTTGGATGTGACTGAAATGACTTAGTACACACGCATGCATGTCCCTTGTACCCAGCAGGGTTACTAGAAGTGGGTCCTTGTGGAAGAGTGGGATTGAATGCCAAGTGCTTAAGGGGAGTAGCCATCTGGGACTTTCTCCAGTGCAAACTGGTTATCTGCTTACCATCCAAGAGCAACATAGATGGCTTGGCTGGAGGAAAACTTGGAGGTCATTGAAATAAAACCCCATTTACACACGAAAAAAACTGAGAAACGGAGGCCCCAAGAGGAGGAGTAACTCTTATAAGGTCACACAGCACGCTTCCCTTTTCTTCAGTTTCCCAGGGTGTGTTTCTTCCTATTTGCATCTAGTGCAGGGTGCCCTGGGACAAACTCCTTCTGGCATATTTATCAGCCACACAAAGTCTACACAATGAGATGTTTTATTTCATTTAAAAGTAGTGATGACTTAACCAGCTGAAATTGAAGTCCCCCAAAGGATCATTTCCTCACTAGGATAATTTTGCTACAAGCTTTTCACTAATCCAATCTCAAATTGTTACCTTATTTGGCAGCTTCCTGAAGCCTTCAGGAGTCACTGGGTGCATTGTTTTTATGACCAAAGAAAAAGAAACAACAGGCTAAATAGGCTCATTCATTCATCCAACAAACAGATGTATATTGGAGCATCTACTGGGTGCAGGGCACAGTACTAGGACTACTAGGGCTACAGACATGAATCATTCATGGTGTGAACACTGACTGCCCATTTCTTTTAAGGACTTATAGCCTGGTAAGACAAAAAAAACTTATAAACCTGGACTTGCCTGATGCACCAGTGGTTAAGAATCCGCCTGCCAAAAGATAGCCTCTTCAATAAATGGTGCTGGGAAAACTGTACAGCTACGAGCAAAAGAATGAAATTAGAACACTACCTCACACCATACACAAAGATAAACTCAAAATTGATTAAAGACCTAAATGTAAGACCAGAAACTATAAAACTCTTAGAGGGAAACATAGGCAGAACACTTGATGACATAAAGAAAGATCTTCTTTGACCCACCGCCTAGAGTAATGGAAATAAAAACAAAAATAAACAAGTAGGACCTAATTAAACTTAAAAGCTTTTGCACAGCAAAGGAAACTACAAACAAAGTGAAAAGGCATCCCTCAGAATGGGAGAGAATAATAGCAAAGGAAATAACTGACAAATAATTTCCAAAATGTACAAGCAGCTCATACAACTCAATACCAGAAAAGCAAACAACCCAATCAAAAAGTGGGAAAGGGACTTGAAGAGACATTTCTCCAAAGAAAACATACAGATGAGTAAAAAACACATGAAAAGATGCTCAACATCACTCATTATTCAGTTCAGTCAGTCAGTTCAGTCGCTCAGTCGTGTCTGACTCTTTGCAACCCCATGAATCGCAGCACGCCAGGCCTCCCTGTCCATCACCAACTCCCAGAGTTTACTCAAATCCATGTCCATCGAGCTGGTGATGCCATCCAGCCATCTCATCCTCTGTCATCCCCTTCTCCTCCTGCCCCCAATCCTTCCCAGCATCAGGGTCTTCTCCAATGAGTCAGCTCTTCGCATCAGGTGGCCAAAGTATTGGAGTTTCGGCTTCAGCATCAGTCCTTCCAGTGAACACCCAGGACTGATCTCCTTCAGGATGGACTTGTTGGATCTCCTTGCAGTCCAAGAGACTCTCAAGAGTCTTGTCCAACACCACAGTTCAAGAGCATCAATTTTTCGGTGCTCAGCTTTCTTCACAGTCCAACTCTCACATCCATACATGACCACTGGAAAAACCATAGCGTTGACCAGACGGACCTTTGTTGGCAAAGTAATGTCTCTGCTTTTTAATATGCTATCTAGGTTGGTCATAAGTTTCCTTCCAAGGAGTAAGTGTCTTTTAATTTCATGGCTGCAGTCACCATCTGCAGTGATTTTGGAGCCCAGAAAAATAAAGTCTGACACTGTTTCCACTGTTTCCCCATCTATTTCCCATGAAGTGATGGGACCAGATGCCATGATCTTAGTTTTCTGAATGTTAAGCTTTACGCCAACTTTTTCACTCTCCTCATTCACTTTCATCAAGGGGCTCTTTAGTTCTTCTTTGCTTTCCAGCATAAGGGTGGTATCATATGCATATCTGAGGTGATTGATATTTCTCCTGGCAATCTTGATTCCAACTTGTGATTCTTCCAGCCCAGCGTTTCTCATGATGTACTCTGCATATAAGTTAAATAAGCAGGGTGACAATATGCAGCCTTGACATATTCCTTTTCCTATTTGGAACCAGTCTGTTGTTCCATGTCCAGTTCTAACTGTTGCTTCCTGACCTGCATACAGGTTTCTCAAGAGGCAGGTCAGGTGGTCTGGTATTCCCATCTCTTTCAGAATTTTCCACAGTTTATTGTGATCCACACAGTCGAAGGCTTTCATGTAGTCAATAAAGCAGAAAGAGATGTTTTTCTGGAACTCTCTTGCTTTTTTGATGACCTGGCTTGGAGAATTTTGAGCATTACTTTACTAGCATGTGAGATGAGTGCAATTGTCCGGTAGTTTGAGCATTCTTTGGGATTGCCTTTCTTAGGGATTGGAATGAAAACTGACCTTTTCCAGTCCTGTGGCCATTCACTTATTATTAGAGAAATGCAAATCAAAACTACAATGAGATACCACCTCATACTGGTCAGAATGGCCATCATCAAAAAGTCTACAAACAATAAATGCCGGAGACGGTGTGGAGAAAAGGGAACCCTCTTGCATTGCTGGTGGGAATGTAAACTGATACAGCTACTGTGGAAGATGGTGTGGAGATTCCTTAAAAAGCTAGGAATAAAACCACCATATGACCCAGCAATCCCACTCCTAGGCATATACCCTGAGGAAGCCAAAATTGAAAAAGACACATGTACCCCAGTGTTCACTGCAATTTTTAGAACATGGAAGCAACCTAGATGTCTATCCACAGATAAATGGATAAAGAAGTTGTGGTACATGTACACAATGGAATATTACTCAGCCATAAAAAGGAATGCATTTGAGTCAGTTCAAATGAGGTGGACGAACCTAGAGCCTATTATACAGAGTGAAGTAAGTCAGAAAGAGAAATATAAATATCATATACTGATGCATACATATAGAATCAAGAAAGATGGCACAGATGAATTTATTTTCAGGGCAGCAGTGGAGAAACAGACATAGAGAACAGACCTATGGACATGGGGGAGGGGAGGAAGGGAAAGTGGAGATGTTTGGACAGAGTAACTTGGAAATTTACAATACCATATGTAAAATAGATAGCTAATGGAAATTTGCTATATGACTCAGGGAACTCAAACAGGGGCTCTGTGACAGGCTGAAGGGTGGGATGGGGAGGGAGATGGCAGGGAGGTTGGGGAGGGAGGAGACATGGGTGTACCTATGGCTGATTCTTGTTGATGTATGACAGAAAACCACAAAATTCTGTAAAGCAAATATCCTTCAATTTAAAAAATATTAAAAAAAAAAAAAGAATCTGCCTGCCAATCCAAGAGACACTAGGTTCCATTGCTGGTCCAGGAGGATTCCACATGCCTCATGGCAACTAAGCCCGTGCATCACAGCTATGGAATCTACGCTCTCGAGTCCAGGAGCCACAACGACTGAAGTCCGTGTGCCCTAGAGCCTGTGCTCTGCAATAAGAGAAGCCACCACATGTCCTACATTTCAGCCAAACCAAAGTCCCTTCAATATAGACTACACTTTTCTGCTTTCATGCCTTTTTTTTTTTTTTCGCTTAGACTGCTTCTTCTCCTGAACACACACACACCCCTTATCAGGGCTGCATGTGGAAATCTATCCATCCTACAAGGCTCGCCTCAAACATCACCTTGGCCAGGAAGGCTTTCCTGATGCCCCCCAACAGGTGATGGTCTCTCCCTCCCCTGAATCTTGGTGCAATGCTCTTGGCATTTTGTTTCTGTCCTTTATCTTCTTGCACCTTCTCCAAGTCATTTGGATACCTGCCCATGCAGTTCTGAAAGCAGAGCTTGGCCCTTCCTCTTTCCAGCCTCCTGAAAACAGTACATGCAGCAGGGGCTTGGTGACTGCCTGATGAGCTGAATTTGGTGGAATAACTTCATTGTTCTGTTTATTTCTAATCATGTCCCTTATTCCCAGGCAGAATGAGATCTGATTTCAGGATTGAGCAGAAACTAAGTTGCTTTAAAATGTTGGGTGTATCTTCTGCCATCAGTCCCCTGTTCCCCTTTTTCAAAGTGACTCACGGGTAGTATATTCAGAGATATCATGGGACTCTATTAAATTTCACAAAATGAGGTGAAACATTTTCAACTTGAGCTATGTTTCTTTTGAGAATCGCAGAAATCATATTGAAAAAGACTTGAATTAGATAGCACCTTTGGCGATGGTCTTAAAATTGGAACCATGGAGACAGGACGATCCAGAGGAAAGGAGCTTTGATCTTAGATGAGGACATCTCCCTAAGCCTTTTTTCCTTGTTTGGTACTTCTCAAAATTTAATGAAAGTGCCCAACACAGTCTCTGGTACATAACTGCTCAAGAAGCAACTTCTCTTGTCCTTTCCTTCACAAAGACGAACAGTCTCCAAATAAATATTTAAATGGAAGAGCAAACACATTCATTTCCTAAGTGAATCCTGCCTCCTGTAAAGGAAGACAGCATGCATTTTTGAATGCATAAATTTTGCCTTGTATTCTAGCCGCCTTGTTACTCAAGTCTGGCCTCTGAATCAGGAGCATCAGCGTCACCTGGGAGCTTATAAGAAATTTCAGTTTCAGACCCCATCCCAGACCCACAGAATCAGGATACATATTTTAACAAGATCCCCACGTGAGTCACATGCACATTCAACTTAGAGAAGCAGAGTTCTAGGTACTGCCTTTCAGAAAAAAATCAGAAAGCCATCCCAACAGGTTATGATCTGGTTTGTCTGATGGGTACATATTTTTAAAAAACTTTTTTTTAATCAACGTCTAGTTGATTTACAATGTTGTGTTAGTTTTGGGTATACAGCAAAGTGATTCAGTTACACACATATATATTCTTTTTCAGATTCTTTTCCTTAATAGGCTATTATAATATATTGAATATAGTTTCCTGTGCTATACAGTAGGTCCTTGTTGTTTATCTATTTTATATATAATAGTGTGTATCTGTTAATTCCAAAGTTCTAATTTATCATTCCTCCCCTGCCTTTCCCCTTTGGTAACCATAAGTTTATTTTTTTTCATTTATTTTAATTAGTTGGAGGCTAATTACTTTACAATATTGTAGTGGTTTTTGCCATACACACCGAGGAAACCAGATCTGAAAGAGACATGTGTACCCCAATGTTCATCGCAGCACTGTTTATAATAGCCAGGACATGGAAGCAACCTAGATGTCCATCAGCAGATGAATGGATAAGAAAGCTATGGTACATAAGTTTCTTTTCTATGTCTGTGAGTCTATTTCTGTTTTGTAAATAAGTTCATTTGTGTTATATTTTAGATTCTACATATAAGTGATACTATATGATATGTCTTTATTTGACTTAATATGGTGATCTCCATCTTTGTTGCTAAAACTATTAGAAAAGAACATAGGAAAAACATTTCTGACATAAAACATAGCAATATTTTCATAGGTCAATCTCCCAAGACAAAGGAAATAAAAGCAAAAATAAGCAAATGGTACCTAATCAAACTTATAAGCTTTTGCATGGAAAAGGAAACCATAAACAAAATGAAAAGACAAACTATAGACCGTAAGAAAATATTTGCAAATGGTTAAGGTAAGTGTTAACTAACAGAGCTCAACATCACACCTGTGTATAATCAACCTATGACATTCATGACAACTACCTTGTTTTGTGAATTTCCTGAAAGAAAATGGCAAATAAAAATCCAACTTTGAAAAGTTCTCAATAGGACATGCATACTTTTTTTCTCTTAAATATCACTTGGACGTTAACCTAAATGTTGGCATAAGAAAGAAGGGCAGTCTGCATGCCAAAGAGGTTATTCTTCAAACATCCATCCTCATCTGTTTCTTTCAACCATGCAGAGTTAAATTGTCTTAAATGCATTCATTTGGTTTGTAAAGTTCATGGGTACGTTATTTTACATAAATTCCAAGATTATGAGGCTGGTGACTCTCAGCACATACTTTTCTAGCCCAAGATGGGAATGAAATAGTTCACCTGCTGGGACTAATTTCCAAAGAGGTAGAAGTGCCTGGCAACGCATCTTTTAGTCAAGCAAATTGGATAGCTTCCATTTTTCAAAAGGGCATTTTTATGGGCTAAAATTTTTTCTTGGCCTCTCAACATATTGGGCTACTTTCAGTCAAACCCAGGACTTTATTGTTAAGGAAAAGCTTTTTTTTGTGGTCACATTGGCAGGCTTACAAGATAGCTTTCACTTACTCTTATTTTAATCTACTTTATTACTTAACTCTGTCCATTTCTCAATTCTGAGTGGTATAAAATGAAAAATAATGGGAGAAATTCAGAAAAGTGTGATTTTCAAAAATGGGACTTTTCCAGTGATTAAGCTTAGTAATAAATTGTCTTTACATATATATACACACACATATTTGTCAACCAGAAAACTTGGCAGAATAAGGTGTTGACAGGCACAGTAGCCTTTCCCTTCTCCAGCAGATCTTCTCAACCCAGGAATCAAACCAGGGTCTCCTGGATTGCAGTCAGATTCTTTACCAACTGAGCTATCAGGGAAGCCCATACACACACACACACACACACATTTGTCAACCAAAAAACTTGGCAGAATAAGGTGTTGACAGACACAGTAACCAACCAGTGAGACATTTAGGAAATAGTTGCAGCTATACTTCAAGGTTTTCTTTGTTTGTTTTAAATATTTACTTATTTATTTGGCTGTGCTGGGTCTTAGTTGTGACACGCAGGATCTCCGATCCATCTTTGTTGTGGTATGAGGGCTCTAGCTCCCTGATCAGAGATGGAACCTAGGCCCCCAGCATAGGGAGTGCAGAGTCTTAACCACTGGGCCACCAGGGAAGTTCCTCAAGGTGTAACTATCATCTTAAAGCGGATGATTCCAAACATTACTCAAGTAGCTCCCTGATTCCTTATAGAAATGAATCCTGAAAATATATGCAAGAAACCAATATATAAGCCAAACAGTAGACTCTCATGTTATCGGCAACATGAGAGGGAGTTGATTCCCAGAGAGCTAAAACATAATATAAAAATCTCCAAGTATTCTTTACTTTCTAGTAACACTTTTCAGAAATAGATGTTCATAGTTTTATTTACGTTCCAGAATTGTAAATTGAGGACATAATTGCCCTAAGTCCAATGAGAATCCAATTAAAGCTAAATATTTAGCATGTTACAATATATCCAATGATTTCCATCTGTCTCAAATAAGTTTGAGATATTTCTTGTCATTAATATTATTCATTTTGATTTTCTAAATTTCCATTTATTCTTATAATGAAAAATGTAATACAGTGTCCTAACATGTCCCTAGTAGACAGTGCTGAACATAGAGGCCAAGTTCTTTGAAACCATTGTCCAGGTTAGCGCATAGTAAGCATTCAACAAAATGTCTGATAAATTGAAGAGACTGAAAAATTATGAAGAATGCCAAAATAACCTTTCAAGATCAACCAACAGTTCTTAATGTTAAGTAGACAAATCAACTAGGTGACAATTTTCACTGGCTCACATTTGTACTATGATATGGAAATTCATCATTAGTTGCTATAAATCAAAGCACATCAAATAGTTAAATGAAACCATTCAAGGAAGGGGAGTAAGAAGTAATAGCAACTTGCCAACATCACAGAAAAATGATCATACCTTATTCAGAGATAGGTTGTCAGGTCAAGTAGACAAGCATTAATGGCATCAGACTCTCAGCACTGTGCCAGACTTGGGTGGGGGGGACAGAGAACATGCTAAGTTGCTTCAGTTGTGTCTGACCCCTCAGACTGCAGCCCGCCAGGCTCCTCTGTCCGTGGGATTCTTCAGGCAAAAATACGGGAGTGGGTTGCCGTTTCCTTCTCCAGGGGATCTTCCCAACCCAAGGATCAAACCTGCCTCTCTTTTGTCTCCTTCATTGGCAGGCGGGTTCTTTACTGCTAGCACCACCTGGGAAGCCAGAGAATATGGTAGTGGTGGTGGTTTAGTCGCTAAGTCGTGTCTGACTCTTGCGACTTCATGGACTGTAGCCTGCCAGGCTCCTCTGTCCATGGGATTCTCTAGGCAAGAATACTGGAGTGGATTGCCATAAATTACTTTATCTTCAAGTAATTGAACCATATGACCAAACAGGCAAATCTCAAACATATCAAACAATTAGACACTGATAGGATTAGGTTGCTGTACCAGAGAGACGAGAGATCAATGCCAAATCAGTCTGCACACATCAAATTTAGCTTTATGGCTCCCCAAAGTATGGTAGCCTACACTGTAGCCACTGTATTCCACTGTTCTATGGAATAACATTCCTGCAGTATGCCTAGGATATGTAGCTATGAGTCGAAACCCATCACAGCAAAGAAAATTAAAGTGGCATTATCATTCTATAACTAAAAAGACTTTCAATCAAGAGGAATCTATTTTTTCCTGCCAATTTCCAACCACACTCATTTCAGAATTCTATTATGGCAATGTAAAACTAACCCAATGAGGCATCTTTGTTTTGGTTCTAGTGGGATTTGCTTCCAAAATCAGTATCTGCAAGCCCGGCCTAACCCTAGTAAAGTGTCTAACGCTGAAAGGTGATCAGGGGTCAGATATCTTGATGGATTTCAGTGCACTTGGATTTTAGCCAGCACTTGAAGCTGGCTGAGTGCCCACTCTCATTTCCTTCTGAAAGTGACGTGGGAGGTTGCCTTTTCCTTTCTGTGCGTAAATCATGATTGTGCAACCATACTTGTCCTGACTGTCAGCAGATAATTTTGATTTTAGGGTTTGACAACCCTGGCAGGGTCTCATAGGACTACAGGATTGAATGGGGACAGGGCTGCATGTAAAAGATGAGGGCAATCTGAGTTTTCCCCTGGCCTAGAGGCAGAGCAAACCAAACAGATCAGTTCAAATTAGGGGCTAACTGGAAGCTGCCATCCCTGGTATGCAGCTCAAGCTAAACTTGTGTTGTTCAATACAGCACCCCGTAGCCATGTGTAATGTGGCTAGTTGAATTGAGATGTGCTCTTTAAGGGTACAACATCATGTACACCCATGGCTGATTCATGTCAATGTATGGCAAAAACCACTACAATATTGTAAAGTAATTAGCCTCCAATTAAAATAAATAAATTTTTTAAAAAGGGTAAAACATACTCCCAATTTTAAGAGTTGGTATAAAAAATGTAAATAATAATTTTATATGGATTTTATGTTGAACTTATACTTTTTTGGATATATTTTACTTTTAGATATATTTTATGTTTATTTTTTATAAATAAAATATAATATTAAAATTAATTTCAGCTGTTTCTTTTCACTTTTTAAAACGGGGCTACTGGGAAAATTAAAATTATGCATATGTCTTGCCTCATATTACCATGGGCAGTGGCAGATCTAGAATTTTGCAAGGCAGAGGCATAAAGTGAACCTCAGGACTCGCGTTACCTTTCCACAGTCAAATAGCTCAACCTTCATTTCCTATTCCATTTGTTTCTGGTAACAGGGACCTGCATGAATGGCTGTTGTCATCAGATTTGTGATCCATGAGAAGTCATGGGGTCCACTCTTGTTCCAGGCACTGAGGCTTGGGTGACTGGGAGATATATTATCCACTCGCTGTTGCTGGTGGAAAATGCTATGTTGCCAAATGCTGCTCTCAGGAGGTGAAAAAAAAAAACCTTTGCGTTCATCTTCAGATGCCCAAATAAATCTAGTCCCCCCTCCTCCCACTGCAACAAAAATATTACAATAATAAAGCATTTGTGTCAACCAAAAAGTATCCCAAAGTCTTTAGTGCCTGTAGGGAGACCTGCTGCCAATAAGGCATTAAATCTGAGGGAAACATTTCTGCAATTACTGATCAAATACAATACAGCTAAATTTCACCTCCAGCATATCATTTTGATAATGGGTATGGAAATTATCCATTCAATAGCTATTCAAAAATAACTCAGGAAGATTGGTTACTAGATACTTCACAGACCTTCGGAATAATCCTTTCTAATCAGGCTGGTGAGAATTCAATAGGCAACATTGGCCTTGGACAAAATAACCTTTTGGGGGTTTTGGGGCTCTGGGATTGCTCCTTCTTTCATTTGCTGTCCAGGAGGTGAAATCACAAACAGGCAAAAAGGCAGCGACTGTTTCCCTGTGGGCTGAGCTGCTGCCCAGTACCCACCAAAGCTCCGGGCAGACAGCTGTGCCTGCAAGTTAAGTGAGGCGCCTTAGTACTTATCAATCAGGAATCAGCAGGGCTTCTAGAGTTGTCCTCATTAAATTTAAAGTATATTCTTTCCCCAGCAGCAAATGTCTCCATTGCCATCCATTTCTGCACAGCCAATTTTAGGCAATCAAAGAGTGTTGGCTTCATCACTGTCTCCGAACAGATTTCCAGCTTGACACAGCTCTTCCTAGCTTCCCTGATCTCTGACAACCAGTAGCTATCTCTCTCTGGTTGCCACCAACACATCCCTGTCTCTCGGGCTTTTCTGATCCTTTTATCTTCACACCACCTTTCTCAGGTCAGGATGTTTTTGTCCATAAAATATACCACTCCTACCTGTTCTGGCAGAAATGCTTCTTCATTCTTATTCATTTCTGGGTCTCCCGTATCTCAGTTCTCTGCACACAGTAGATGTGGGCAGTAGATGTTTGATGTCCACTTGCTTACTTCCTCAAGAAAGCTACGTGGTGAAGTTGAAAAGAACAGTTACTTATTGAGATCAGGAAATATTGCTCTATAACTGATTAGCTGTGTGACAGTGGGCAAGTCACTTAACCAATCTTTGCCTCAGTTTTCTTTACTGTAACTTGGGGATAATTATCACTCCTTCCTTATAGGATTATTTTGAGACTCAAATAAAAGACTTAGAAAGTGTAAAGTGCTATAGACGTTTGTTGCTTCATCTGTCAAGTATTTAAAGAACCCCTATTTTGTTCAAGGCCAAAGGTGAGGAACCAGGCTATAGTGGTAAATAAGGTCCATTTCTCATCTTCAAGGAGCTCACAGCTTAGATTATTTACCACTGTGCCACCTAGGGTTCCCAGGTGGTACAGTGATAAAGAATCTGCTGGCCATTGCAGGAAACACAAGAGATCCGGGTTCAATTCCGGGGTTGGGAAGATCCCCTGGAGTAGGAAATGGCAACCCACTCTCCATTATTCTTGCCTGGAAAATTCTATGGACAGAGGAGCCTGGTGGGCTACAATCCATGGGATCACAGAGTCGGACTCGACTGAGCACACACACACGCACACACACACACACATATTTTGTTCAAGGCCAAAGATGAGGAACCAGGCTTATCATGGCAAACAAGGTCCATATCTCATCCTCAAAGAGCTCACAGCCTAGAATGGGGCATAAACATGCTGCTGCCTACTAGGTGGCAAAAAGAAAAGCTGTGGATGGTACTTAAACAGACACTGTGATCTGAGAAGCAGAGGGATTCAAGCTGATCTCAGGCTTGCAGAGCCTAAGGGAGGAGGGAGGAAGACTTCAAAAAGGAGATGGCATTTCTATTGGACCAGGAGGAGGATCTGGGTTTTGGTAAGACCAAGGAGGAGGAAGTAAAATGCGGAGTGAGAGTGTTGAAAGGCAAGAGACGGGTTGGGGAAATATTGGAGCACTTAGTGTGGCTGGAGATGAGATTTTAGAGAGGACTGCAGGGGAAGAAATGGCTATGGCTGAGATGGTGAGCTGAAATGAGGTTGTGGTAGGCTTGGACTGCATGCTGAAGACTGTGAGTTCCAGTTCTGTAGTTCATCGCAGACTGAAGAAAGGTTTTGGAACATTTTTTTTTATTATTATATTTAGGCTGCCCTGGGTCTTCATTGCAATGCAGGGGCTTCTCTAATTGTTGCAGGTGGGCTCTAGTTCCCTGACAGGGGATCAAACCCATGCCTCCTACACTGAGAGCATGGAGTCTTAGCCGCTGGACTACTAGGGAAGTCCTGGAGCAGTTTTGCAGTATGCAAAGTTCACTCTAGGACTTAACTGGAGAATGGAAGGAAGATGTGCAGGACCACAAGTAGGAAGAACAGGTAGGAGAGTCATGGAATACAAATCATCTCAATCAGACTCTCCCTAGCCTGGAGAGCCCTAGCCTGGAGAGAGGCTCTGTTAGTAGTGGCCTTGCCTCTGTGGCCAAATGTTTGGGAAACGCTGCTTATTACAGGCTCCTCTTGAATATTCATAAAACATATTAGCATATTTTCCTACTGTCTAAGAAGTCTATTTTATTTAGCATTTTGTAAACTGTTTTTTTTTTTTTTAGATTTATTTACTTTTTTTTTTTTTTTGCTATGGCGGGTCTTTGTTGCTGCGTGTGGGCTTTCTCGAGTTGTGGTGTGGTGGCTTCTCTTGTTGTGGAGCACAGGCTCTAGGTGCACAGGCTTCGGCAGTTGCAGCACACAGGGTCGGTGGTTGTGGCACATGGGCTTTGTTATTCCACAGCAGGTGGGATCTTCCCGGACCAGGGATCAAACCAGTGTCCCTTGTATTGCAAGGCAGATTCTTAAACACTGGACCACCAGGGAAGCCCTAGCATTTTTTAAACGTGAAGTAAAGTGAAGTCGCTCAGTCGTGTCCGACTCTTTGCGACCCCATGGACTGTAGCCTACCAGGCCCCTCAGTCCATGGGATTTTCCAGGCAAGAATACTGGAGTGGGTTGCCAAACGTAATTGAGTATAAATTATTTTCCCCACAGAAGATCCAGTTAAATGAGTGTTTATCTCTGTCAAGGTGGCAAAACACAATGAAAGACCTTGAAACTGTTGCAGGTTGGAGAAGACCCAGGCACTTGATGAATCAAGGCAGTGTGGTTTCGAGATTGGAGCCTGAAACAGGAAAAGACCATTTAGTGGAAAAACTGGGGAAATCTGAGTAAACTCTGGAGTTTCATTAATAGTATTATACTAATATTTATGTCTTCGTTTTGACACATTGACCATGGTTATGTAAGATGCTAACCTCAGGGGAAGCCGAGGGAACAATATACGGAAGCTCTTTTTACTCTTTGCAGTTCTTCTGTAAATCCAAAATTAATTCAAACTAAAAAGGCTTGCAAATACTCATGTTCATCAAAACAGACTCCGGGAAATTAGGGGGTAAACTGACTTGAAGCACAATCCAGATTTAATAACATATTTCATTTTCTTAGCATTTATAAGTAAATATTACCTTTTATTTTCACTAGACAAAGGAAACTCGCTCAAAATTGTACCACTCATATACATAAAACATGTAGCTCATGATTGGAGTTCAAGAAATCCTAGTCCCCTTTTCCATACCTTTCTTTGATTTCAAAAACATTGCCGAGTAGTTACTTAGAAACACTATTTATTGGAACCAAAAAGTTAGTTTTAAAATTTGGAGAGCTATGTGACAGCTTGTTCCTTTTTTGCAGCAGACAGAGGAGATGGAAAAAGGCATTTAATACTCAGTTATCAAGTCTCCCTGCAGCACACAGGCGTGGATACTCTGCAACTTCCCAAGTTTTGGTTTTCACTGTGTTAAATAATAGATGGGAAAGCCTAAGATAGTGTTATATTTCTAAGCACCTAAAATGACCTTAAAAACTGGCAGAATGTGGGACTTGCTTGGTGGCTCAGTGGATAGGAATCTGCCTGCCAATGCAGGAGACATGGGTTCGATCCCTGGTCCAAGAGGAGCCCACAGGCCGTGGGGCAACTAGGCCCGTGTGCCATGACTGCTAAGCCTGAGCTCTAGAGCCCACACACTGCAGCTACTGAAGCCTGCGTGTCCTAGAGCCCGTGCTCCACAAAAAGAGAAGTCACCACAGTGAGAAGTCTGTGCACCACAACTAGAGAGTAGCCCCCACTCGCTGGAACTAGAGAAGAGTCCAAGCAGCAACGAAGACGCAGCACAGCCAATACATAAATAAAATTTAAAAAATACTAGTACAGAAATTGGCAGAATGTGAAATAACTGATGTAACTAGCACAGTGATCAACATAAATTAAGTTTTAAAGGCAATTTGTAACATAAAATGTGTAAGTGGTACATTCGTGGATCAGACACCCTCTACCCCCAACACACAGACAATATGTCTATTCTGGTGCTCCTCTCCTTCCTAGCTGTCTATGGACTTAAGGACTAGCTTGCGGTGATGGTAGACCAACACTGATAGGCTAAAGGCAAATTGAGTGCACTTTGGCCACCTGATGGGAAAAACCGACTCATTGGAAAAGACCCTGATGCTGGGAAAGATTGAAGGCGGGAGGAGAAGGGGACGACAGAGGATAACATCACTGACACAATGGACATGAGTTTGAGTAAGTTCTGGGAGTTGGTGATGGACAGGGAAGCCTGGCGTGCTGCAGTCCATGGGGTCGCAAAGAGTCGGGCACAGTTGAGTGACTGAACTGGACTGAACTGAACTGAACTGAACTCAGCAGAGGTGTGAGTCTGCCTGGGGAACAGGCACCCTGCTCAGTTGCCCTCCTTAGCACACCATTCCCTACATGTGCACTTCAGAAGGTGTCTGCAGTCCCTCAAGTAGCATCTCTGACAGTATCTTTGACTGACTGACTCTCTGTTTTAATCTGTGTTGAGGGAAAACAATGTCCTGACCTCTGATGGTTCATGAAGCTTAAATGATTCTGTCCAAACTGTGGGGGGGGGGGAGAGGGGAAAGAGGGGTGATACTGCTGTTCCTCACAAAGTCTGGGCTTCCAGGCTCTCAACTGTCAGTACTGATACCCCCAAGCTGAATGAGGGCGGCCTTTACTCCTGTGCTGGGCTGTGCTTAGTCGCTCGGTTATGTCTGACTCTTTGAGTTTCCACGGACTGTAGCCAGCCAGGCTCCTCTGTCCATGGGGATTCTCCAGGCAAGAATATTGGAGTGGGTTGCCAAGCCCTCCTCCAGGGGATCTTCCCAATCTGGCGATTGAACCTGGGTCTCCCGCATGGCAGATGGAGTCTTTACCATCTGAGCCAGCAGGGAAGCCCTGTTTAATTGAATTCCCCTATACTCCTGAGGTTCCCTGGTGGCTCAGACTGTAAAGAATGTGCCTGCCAAGCAGGAAACCAGGGTTCAATCCCTGGGTTGGGAAGATCCCCTGGAGGAGGGTATGGCAACCCACTCCAATATTCTTGCCTGGAGAATCCCATAGACAGAGGAGCCTGGCGGGCTACATACAGTCCATGGGGTCACAAAGAGTTGGGCACGACTGAGTGACTTCACTTCCTTTCTTTTACACTTCTGAAAGGACCTCAATTATAGCCCAGTGTCAGGTCAAGCGAGGTGGATATTATGTACCCAAGCTGGACCTAGAGCTGTCAGGGAAAAGATAGGTGGAAAACTGCTCCTGGAGATGGGAGACAGTCAGGGGAGATGTCCTGGACAGTGGGGGTTCAGATCCAAAATAAACTCAGGCCAAAGCCCAAGACCCCAGTCATCTCAAACAAGTGTCAGTGGAGATGCAGTGATATTGCACCCCTCCCTTTGGAAGGAACAGGACTTTTCTTAATGATGTTCAGGATATAAATGGCTTTATTTTGCTCTATGCTGTTAGGCCCCCTGAGGAGGCAGAAGTAGGATCTAGGGGAAGCTAGAAGGATAGAGATTTCAGACCAAAATAATAGAAGGAGTAAATAGAAGGAGTTTGCTAAAGATAAGTATGGTGGCCTTAGGGCACAGTGAGCTTTCTCTGGGAGTGTTCAAAGCAGAAGCTGCAAAGCTATTTGGCAGGAAAGTTGTGGCGAGGAATCAAACATAGTCAAGAATGGGGAAGCTCAAAGTACTCTCCTTACAGCAAAGACCACCTACTTGACCTTGGCAAACAAAGACTCCAGTGAACACACACACACACACACACACACACACACACACAAAACACATAGTCTGCCAAGCACACACAGACACGCTTACCTGGTGGGACACTTAAACTAACAATTCCAACTTAGCTTTCTATGAGGACCCTGAGCTGAGGGGAGAAGGGTGTGTGTGTATGTGTGTGTGTGTATGTACGTGTATATGTTTGTGTGTGTGTGTGTGTGTTGGGTAGCAGGAGTCATCTAATGGAAGGGAGCACAGAGACTCTATTATGGAAAATCAACAACTGTTTAGAGAAGACAATCCTAGATCCTTAGAGTTTACTTTAAAAGTCTAAACTTTTCTAGTAATGATCACTCAGTTCTTATTTAATGCAGTTCCAAACTCTTATTTGACTGAAAAATAAGGGAGATGAATATTTCCAGCTGATAATAACTATAAAAATAGCTAGTATTTCAGTGTTCACTATGTTCCAGGCTAAGACCTTTACCTGTATTTAATTATTCAGTTCTCATCATAGCCCTTTGAGGGAGGCTCTGTGTTCACTCCCACTTTACAGATGAATAAATTGAAGTTCAATGAAGTCTAAGGATTCGTCAAAGCCCCACGAATATAGATGCAGTCCTCCTGCAAAACCTGTACTTATTAAAACTACCGGGCAGTACTATCAAATTTCTTCTCCAACCAGGATTATTTGGGCCTAACTATTTGAGGGTGCCCAGTTGCAGGGGAGAAGAAAAAGAATTGTGGCCCAGGAGGCCAAGACCTCTCCCTGAAGCTCACGTGGCATGGCTCCTCCCCTGTCGGGCCCTTGGGTCCAGCATATGGTGACGGTCTCACTGGGAACAGTATGGATGTCCTCTGCCCTAGAGTAGCCAAGGGACGGGAGTAGGGGAGATAGTTAGATTTTCCTCCTTCTTATTTTTCATCTGGAAAATGAAGATGAAAACCAGATCTTTTCAGTTAGCGGTCTTGTACTTCTTTAGGTCCCCTGTCTTGAAAACATTTCTGTCAAGGTCACGATCAAATCAGGGTGTTCATGGATCTTCCTGAAGCCTCCATTCCTGAAATTTCTATCAACTAAAGACCAATGAGAGCTTCAGACACTCCCAGTTGACAGAGAATAGAATTCAACGGTGTAGAACAGATGCTTTGTGTCTGAATACCACCGAACCTAAGCACATAAACAGAAAATGTGGGCAGTCATATACAAAAGCTGTCTTGAAGTTTCCCTGGGATGCTCTCTAAAAGCAGAGTGCTTTCAGATCCTGCTTGTATCATAGTATCCACTGTTCATTATTTCGCTGATTCTGCCATAAAGGAAAGATTAATTAATGACCTCTACAGTCCAATGTATAACTATCCTTCAAACATATTCACTCATCCTTTACTACATTTTCTTTGTTGCTTTCCAATAGAAGCGACAACAGGGTATATATTCCTGTAGAACAATAGATTATTATCCTAATTACAGTTGCCTGGTGTTTTCTACACTTTTACCATTTTATTAAAAACAATTATCTGAGAAGAACCAATCTTTTGTAATACCTACCCTATTGTTCTCATTTCTCTCAGATTCTGATGAGGTCTTTTCAAAGGGTATTTTATTCATAATTATAGACTATAGGGCAATTGCTCAGAAACTGAGTCCAGGAGATACTTTGTTGAGATTAATTTTTTCTTTCACTTCTTGATCCAATTATATCTTTAGGCTGTTTTTTCTTTTATACTGGCCACTTTATAAACCTATGTCTTTTCTGTAAGCCAGATATAGTATCTATTAGGAATGATCAACATTAAAGCCTGTTTTTAAAGAAAGAATATTTTAGGAAAGTAAAATATATTGTAAGTATGATGCCGAAAGCTCAGTTTTCTGTACACTGGGCAGAATCGAATCTCGGAGACAGAGTAGAAAAGGATACCCAACTAATAAAAATAAATGGAAAAAAGAAAAGGATAGCTTTATTACTTTGCCAGGCAAAGGGGAAGCACAGTGGGCTCCTGCCTCGAAAAACTATGTGTCCTCACTTGGAGAGGATAGTGAGAAGTTTTATAGTAATGAATCAAAGAGAGCAAGATCAGCTCGTGGATATTCTTAGGGGTTGGTGGTGATGTAAGTAGGAGCCAGCATCATCGACCTTCAGATTTCAACTGGTCTAGGGTCTACATGCTTATGGGCAGCATACTATTGTGAATTGTTAACTTTTCCCACCTGGAGGTGTTGCAGGGAGGAAGCCAATTCTGACTCCATGATGGAAACTGTTTCTTTGACTTCCTTTTCGTTGCCTTTGTTACAGAATGGTTTGCCTCAGAGAATCCTTCCCCTCGCCTGTCTGTTAAACCAAAGTGCCTGTGTTCAGAACCCTGTCCTCCTGTGGGTGGCAGGAAGGAAGAAATTAACACATCCTCTGCCTGAGGCTTGCCATTCTAGATGTTTGCAGGAGTAATGGCCTTTTTACTTTGCTTCCTCACCTCCCCTCATCTCTGATCTATAAAAGAACCTGGCATCCAGACCCCAGTAAGATGGTTATTTTGAGGCGCTAGCCTGCCATCTCTTTGGTCTGCTGGCCCCCCGATTAAAGTTTCTTCCTTGCCTCAACACCTCGTCTCTCGGATTCATTGGCCTGTCCTGTGGTGAGCGGAGCAAGTTTGGACTTGGTAACAGGGGATTTCAGTATCTACGAAACAGCTTAAAGACATTGTGTGTGTTATTGATGGGGAAATAGGGCCTAGCCCTAAAGGCTCGCTGTTGTTTATCTTGACCGTTTCTCCCTATAATTGCTTGAACCTGCCCCTTGGGGAATGCAGGGAAGGACACGGAGGTTGAATGAAGCCTATTTCCTGCAATCAAAGAAATGGGGGACACAGAAAGGCTTTGCAGCCAGGAGTCCCATGGGACCCTACTTGGTATCACCTGGGACTGAAATTGTCCAGTGATGTGTTGCCCACAGTGACAGGTGACAGGGTCCTTTGACTCCTTCTGGATCTGGTTTACTTGCAGTGGACACCTGGCATTCAGTCTAGATGGAACAGTCTCTGTTCTGAGGGCTTCCCTGGTGCCTCAGACAGTAAAGCATCTGCCTGAAATGTGGGAGAACTGGGCTTGATCCCTGGATCGGGAAGATCCCCTGGAGAAGGGAATGGCAACCCACTCCGGTACGCTTGCCTGGAAAATTCCATGGACAGAGGAGCCTGGCAGGCTCCTGGTAGGTCCATGGGGTTGCAAAGAGTTGGACACGACTGAGTGACTTCACTTTCACTTTCTGTTCTAAGACCACAGATCCTGGAGGAGGTAGGCTTTTTCCTTTTGGAGACAGATGGAAATTGCCAAAAAGAGAATGGGCGAGTACTTGACCTAGGATTCTCTGGGGGGCATCAGGCTATAAGGAAAGGGCAGCTTTGAGTCCTGATTGGTGAGGCCTAGGGTTTATATTTTCCATGAGTCTCTCTTTTGATAGCTAGGTCTCAAATCAGGATTGACGTCTACCTGTTCAGTAGGCTTCTAGGAACTGGCAAGGAACTCAGTTACTATCTGTGGTGTTGTCTCTATTAGCAAGAAGCTCTTCAAGTCTGAGTCAATTTTCCTGGAAACTTTTAAATCCAGCCTTATTACAAGCCAGATTCCCAGCCCTAGGATTTTTGAATCAGAATCTCTAGGGTAGGACCCCTGTATTTGCAACTGTAAGGATTGCCTCAGGTGATTTGAAGCACTTTTAAATTTGAGTAAGAGCTCTCTTAAACCTCTTCTTAATCTTTCTCACGGTTCGTGAGTCACCTTGGAATCCAGTTAAAATGCAGATTCTGATTCTGTAGGTCTGGGGTGGGGCCAGTGATTCTTCACTTCAAAAAAAACTGCTTGTCTGAGGACCACACTTTGAGTAGCAAAGGCCTGAGTCATACTCTACTGCTAACTAGTTGAGAGTGCTTTTATCTCGGAGTGTGGGGTACACAAGGGACCAGAGAACGCATCACAGAAGTAGTGATGTTTCAATTACGCTTGAGGTTGAGTAGAGTGGGAGCTTGCCTGCTGGCTCGGTGATAAAGAATCTGCCTGCAATGCAGGAGACGTGGGTTCCATCCGTGGGTTGGGAAGATCTCCTGGAGAAGGGAATGGCTACCCACTCCAGTATTCTTGCCTGGAGAATCCCACGGACAGAAGAGCCTGGCGGGCTACAGTCCCTGGGGTCGCAAAGAGTCAGACACAAGTGAGCGATTAAACAGCTGCTGAGTAGAGTGGAGGAGAGATGGGAAATGATGTTTCTGAGAGGCTGCCTGTTCTTATCAAATTGATAGCTTACTCCTGCTTAGAGCCAATGTTTTCTATAGTCCTAAACTCCTGGAACTGAACCTTTAAATCACCTGGGCTGAACACTTGTTTTTTTAAATATCTAATTATTTGGCTGCACCAGGTCTCAGCTGCAGCATGAGGAATCTTCGATCCACGTTGTGGCACGTGGGATCTTTAGTTAGGCCTTGTGAACTCTAAGTTGTGGCAGTTACCAGCTGTGTGGCCTTGGGCTTATTACCTAACCTCTCTGGACGCGAAGAATGAGAAAAACAATAGCATCTACCTTCTGGTGATATTGCGGGGATGAAAGGAAATGATGCATATAAAACAGGGTACACCAGGCCTGGCACAGAGTAAGTGCTCACTAACTGGCCCCTACACTCTTATTAAAGGTATTCCCCAGGTTACCTTTGGGGGTGCTGAGGCCTCTGAGATGTAAGACTGTGTGCTAAGGAGGCTGATGCTTGAATCCTTTCTCTGCTGGGTCTGTAACAATTCTTTCTGCGTTGGCACCTGTTCTCTTTGGGGCCTTGGACTGCGGCTGCTGGTGCAGAGAGATTCTCTTTCTGTCTGCTGGACTGCTGGCCTGCCTGGCTCGAGATTCCCAGCTGTTTCCCAGAGAGCCCTACGAGTGAAAGTTAGGCTTCAAGAATATCTTTCTCTGCTCTCCTTTGTCAAGTTCACTGTAGGAGTCCCATCCCTGGGGGGCCCAGAGCCCAGACAAAGGGCAGTGGAACCGAGTGGAGCTGTCCCAAAAGCTCCCTGCAGCTGCTCAATCAGGAAACTCCTGGGACTTCCTGTGGGGTTTCTCATTTACCTAACCCGGCTTTTCATTATTGCTTCCTAAGAAAAATCTGGAGTCCTTTTTCCACCTGAATATAAGTGACCGCTCGGGGACAGAGGCCCTGTTAGAGGTATTGAGAATTCTCCTTTCCTGCCACTTAAGTGATGAGCATCAGGCAGGCACAAAATGCATTCTTAATCACTACGACTGAACTGCATTCTATCCTTCTTAACAAGACAGAAAAGACCGCTCTGAGAGGTAGTGAGTTCCCCGTTCTTAGAGGTGTTTAAGCTAGACCACTACTGGTTGTGGTGATGGTGTGTGTACGTGGCGGGTAATTTCGGGGTTATTGTTTTATGGGTTGTTAGACTAAATGATTCTCTGAAGTCCCATCTAGCTCTGAGAATCCGCATTGCACTTAAGCTCGCCTGTGGGCTCCTTTACTCACCCAAACCAACCAGCCAATCTTTGCATTGTTCAGCCAACAACACTATCTTATATCACGTTTCCTATAGAGCCTGAACCCCTCTGGTTTATGAAGCTGTACTATGTTACTCAAATCCTAATGATCCTTACAGAAAAATATGAGGCAAGTCCAAATCTGCTCCCGCTCATGAACTCTGCCGTGTGCCCATCAGAGGGCCACTGGTGGAGACAAGGGCCTTCTGCATATGGTGTGTGCCCAGAGGTGCCACAGGGCTGCTGAGCGGGCATCTCCTCCTGATGTCCATTCCCTGACTGAGCTCTGTAGGCTGCTCTCAATGCCAGCAGGAAAGACTCAAGGAGGGAATAAGAAAGGACAGAGCCAGAGGCAGTAAGGCTTCAGCTCTGGGGCTACATTTCCCGTGTTTAAAGCCTGACTCTATGCCTTACTAGCTTCCCAGGGGGCACAGTGGTAAAGAATCTGCCTGCCAATGCAGGAGACACAAGAGACCGGGGTTCTGATCCCTGGGTTGGGAAGATCCCCTGGAGTAGGAAATGGCAACCCCCTCCAGTATTTTTGCCTGGAAAATTCCATGGACAGAGGAGCCTGGCGGGCTACATCCATGGGGCCACAGAGTCGGACACGACTGAACGCACACACACTTTCCTTACAGGCGGTATGACCTTGGGCAAATTATTTAATGTCTCTCAGCCTCAGTTTTCACGTCTGGAAAAGGGATTAACAATTTACCTGTCTCATAGGGTTGATGTGAGGCATTGTTTATATTTATTATGTATATTAGCTGTTTATATTGTTTTATGTATATTATATATATTAACTGTTATTAGTAAGTGAGGTTTAATATTTATTTTACTAATTCACAAACTCAAATCCAAAGCACTTAGTTTCTTTAGACTTTCTGGCCTCCTGCTCCTTTACCCTCTCTTCCATAGTCATTGTTAGAGAAACAGCTGAAGAACAGTGTGTGGAGTTGCCATTAAAAAAATCTAGGCCTTATCGTTCCTTGAAGAAACTTCAGTTTAACAGGGAATAACGTTGTCAGGGTGTCCCTGGTGGCTCAGCAGTTAAGAATCTGCTTGCAATGCAGGAGACGCAGGCTGGATCCCTGAGTCCGGAAGATCCCCTGGAGAAGGAAATGGCAACCTACTCCAGTATTCTTGCCTGGAGAATTCCAAGGGTAGAGGAGCCTGGCAGGCTACAGTCCATGGGATCACAAGAAACGGACACGACTGAGTGACTAAACCACCACCAACATTAAGTCAAAGGAATGAATTGGCAATGACAGAATTCTTGGCATGGACCAGAAGATAATGAGAAGCTTGGGGAGATGAAGCGCTTGTCAATCAGAAGAAATAAAGTTATAGGACAGCTCCAACAGCCCCCACTGTGTTTCCTCAACACTAAGCTTCTCAAGCGTTGGGAAGAGTTCTGCCTGAAGCAAGGCCTTGGAAAGCAGGGCTTCATTTTCACACAAAGGGGCTTGGCAGGGTGGATATTGGTGCTAGGGAGGGGGAACAATGGGAGGGGGTTGGGTTAGGGGTCAAACTCCACTGGAGGTCTTAGAGGCTTCACTGGGGTCAAGTACAAAATTCCATCACGGTGAGCCAAACAGTCCTTCCAAGGGGGCATGACCAGGTCCAGAGGCAGTAGCTAAATATCCAACAAAAGAACGCCAGGCTCCTCTGTCCATGGGATTCTCTAGACAAGACTACTGGAGTGGGTTACCATTTCCTTCTCCAGGGGATCTTCCTGACCCAGGGATCGAACCTGGGTCTCCTGCATTGCAGGCAGATTCTTTACCAACTGAGTTATGAGGGAAGATGGTGGAGGAGAGTCTATATTCTGGATGATAGAACCAAGATTTCCAAAGCCTTCTTCAAATAATACCTTTTTTTACAAAATTATTTATTTATTTATTTTGGTTCTGTTGGGTCTTTGTTGCTGCTTGCAAGGCTTTCTGTAATTGCGGTGAGTGGGGGTTACTCTCGAGTTGCGGTGTGCCGGCCTCTCACTGCGGGGCCTTAGGTGCACTGGCTTCAGCAGCTGCAGCATGCAGGCTCAGAAGTTTTGACACCTGGGCCTTATTGCTCTGCACCATGTGGGAACCTCCTGGATCAGGGATCAAACCCATGTCTCCTGCACTGGCAGGCAGATTCTCCACCAATGAGCCACAAGGGAAACCCTCATATATATAGTATCTTAAATAAATGTAAAGTGAGCACCTAGGGTCAAAAAAGCAACTGCATAATTTCAAGACTTGGAGAATGTGGATGAACAGCAAGCATAGAGCATAGCAAGAGTTGTAAGTTTTAGTTGACTCAGCTCTATATTTGTCAACAGTATGATGTTGCTGCTAAAACAGATAATTTGATCTTAGGTTATATTGATGAAATACAGTAGATTGACCAGTTGATTTTTGACCTACAAAATGGCAATTGCATGTGGTTAAACGTACCACCCAGCACAAGATGATGATACTGGAGGACATTGCTGTTGTTTAGTGGCTCAGTCATGTCTGACTCTTTGTGACCCTGTGAACTGCAGCACTCCAGGCTTTCTTGTCCTTCTGGAGTTTGCTAAAACTCTTGTCCATTGAGTCAACGATGCCATCCAACCATCTTATCCTCTGTTGCCCCCTTTTCCTCCTGCCTTCAATCTTTCCAGCATCAGGGTCTTTTCCAATGAATCAGCTCTTCGAATGAGGTGGCCAAAGTATTGGAGCTTCAGCTTCTGCATCAGTCCTTCCAATGAATATTCAGGCTTGATTTCCTTTAGGATTGACTGGTTGGATCTCCTTGCTCACATTATAGTAAGTGAAATAAGCCAGACACAGAAAGACAAATACTGTATGATCTCACTTCTACATGGAATCAAAAAAGTCGAATTCATGGAAGCAGAGAATAGAATGGTGGGCGCCACAGCTGGGAAGTGGGGGAAATAGTGTACTTTCAGTTATTACATGAATAAGTTCTGGGGATCTAATGTGTAGCATGGTGACTGTAGCTATTAATAGTAATATTGTATTGTGTACTTGGAATGTGCTAAGAGAATAGGTCTTAAATATTCTCACCAAATACACAAAAAATGTATGTGAATGTATGCTATGGCTAGCAGGTTAGAGATGTGTTACTTAACTTGATTGTGGTAATCATTTCAGTGTATACCTACATCAAATCATCACATTGTACACTTTAAATATATGTATTTTTTATATGTCAATTATACCTTGATAAAGCTGGGGGAAAAAAGAAGATGAATTTCCTTTGTGCTCTGCACTGATTGGACCACATTTAAAGGATTGTGCTTGGTTCTAGGGGGACACATTATAAAAAGAATTTTGATAAATATGCACAGATAATTCCTACTATAATCTAGGGATTCAAAACCTTGTTACTGAGGGAAAAGATGAACAAACTGCTGACAGGCTAGGGACTTGTGAGCCATCTTCAAATATTAGAGGAGCTAGGAACTGGGAAAGAATTGTTTTCTGGATAGTTTTGGAAAGCAGCAAAAAGACAAATTAGCAGGAATTATGGAATAGATTTATATTTTACCTAAGGGAAAGGTTTCTCATGATTGAGACTTCTCTTGGGCTGCCAGGACAGGCAGTGAGATCTCCAAGTGTTAAAGCAGAAACTGCATGTTGCTGAGAGCACTTATGTGCCAGAAATGGTTTCAACAACTTTATCACTTGGTTCCCTTGCAACTCTGAGAAAACTCTCTGATCCAGCCCAAAACTGAACCAAAACTGGTTTAGTCCTACTGCTGGGGTAGCTTTTTTTACATCTGAGCATTTTGTTTTAGTGTCTTTTTGTTTGTTATACAGTCACTCAGTTGTCTGACTCTTTGAGACCCCATGGACTGCAGCACACCAGGCTTCCCTGTCCTTCACTATCTCCCGGAGTTTGCCCAAACTCATGTCCATTGAATCGATGATGCCATTCAACCATCTCATCCTCTGTCGCCCCCTTCTCCTCCTGCTCTGGATCTTACCCAGCATCAGGATCTTTTCCAATGAATCAGCTCTTCGAATCAGGTGGCCAAAGTATTGGAGCTTCAGCTTCAGCTTCAGCATCAGTCCTTCCAATGAATATTCAGGCTTGATTTCCTTTAGGATGGACCTCCTTGCAGTCCAAGAGACTCTCAAGAGTCTTCTCCAGCACCACAACTCAAAAGCATTAATTCTTTGGCTCTCAGCTTTCCTTATGGTCCAACTCTCACATCCATATGTAGCTACTGGAAAAACCATAACTTTGACTATAGACCTGTATAGACCTTTGTCGGCAATAGTAATGCATCAGAATGTTAATTCCACTGGATTCTTCCAAGTGTTTGGCATGTTTTGTTTGACCAAATTTAACAGTGATCTTCTCAAGATGCATTTTTAATCTACACTGGAGAATGTGGTTTAGAAATCCCATTGCTTAAAATTCATACTATGTTGGATTTTTGAACCTGCTTGAGAACTAGTAGCTTAGAAGTACTGAACAGAACTCAAATTTGTTGTGGTCGAATATTATTTAATGTGTGTGCTTAGTCTCTCAGTTGTGTCCAACTCTCTGCGTCCCCATGGACTGTAGCCCATCAGGCTCCTCTGTCTATGGGATTCTCCAGGCAAGAATATTGGAGTGGGTTGCCATTCCCTCCTCCAGGGGATGTTCCTGACCCAGAGATGGAATCCACGTCTCGAGTCTCCTGCATTGCCAGGTGGATTTTACCATTAGCATCACCTGGGAAGCCCCATGCAATTGCCTTGAGAAAAGTAAATAATAGAGAAGAAGCAGAGGCTTCTTAAATATTGAATATTTTTTATGAGATAACATTTTGATAACTAAGATGAAACAACATATTTCATTTCTCACAAAGTGCAGAAGAGTGTAAAAACTAAGGCACTTTACACTTAAAATGGATGTATTTTGTAGTATAAAATTTATAGTACCTAAATTATACCTCAGTAAAATTGTTTAAAATAGGCAGAGATATTTTACTTGGCAAAATGTACTTTAGATTTTCAAGGTTAAAGCACTTGAAAGCATGCTCAAGAGCACAGTATTTGGCCAATATAAGAGTATTTGCCTTAAAGTCCAGCTGCCTGCATTTGTTACCTGGCTCCTCCAACTTACTATGTAAACTTGGCCAGGTCATTTAACTTCCCCAAGCGTCAGTTTCTTCATGTGCCAAAGCACCTTACCTAGAGGATTGATGGATAGGAAGTTTGATTGGGATAAAAGAGAGGAAGGCTATTCCAGACAGAGAAGCAGCACAATCAAAGGACTGAATTTTTATGTCCAAGGGACAGAGAGAACTGACCGGAGAGCAGTCGGCGCCAGAATTCCTGATGTATTCACACCTGGTGGATTCCTAAAAACACATGTAGAAGTTTGAGAGTGTGGAAAACTCTCTTACATGATACAGGATAGGCTGGGGTGTCCCATTCCCAGAAAATGAAAAATAGTATTGAAAAACCCACATCAACCTGAAGAATGCATTCACAGAAAAGTACACATTCTCTGATTGTGTTCTTTTCCTCCACAATTGGGCCTCTAGTGTCCTAAGTGAAAAAACTGAATCCAAAGACCAAGATTAATGAGTCTCTAACTTTGGACCATGTGATGATTTCCATCTTTATCTCAATTGTAATTTGTTTAAGAGACCCAAGCTTCTTCTCACTAGTATTAAGACTTGTAATTCCTGTTTCCATTCATATCTGTATATCACTTTCTTATTCTTTCGATTGAAGTATAGCTGATGTACAATATTGTGTTAGTTTCTGTTTTACAGCATAGGCATCCAACAATCCAACGCATGATGAAGCGATCACCATGACAATTCTATCAATCATCTGTCCTCATACAAAATTATTACAGTATTATTGACTATATTTCTTATGCTGTACATTACATTCCTGTGGCTTATTTTATAACTGGAAGATTATATCTCTTAATCCCCTTCACCTATTTCATCCCACCCCTCTACACCCCCAGCCTGCCCTGGCAACCGACTGGATGCAAAATGAGAAATTGCCTGAACCGCTGTATCCAAACAATTAACACTGCTGAAATAAATGGCATCTTCATGAGAGACCTCAAAATGCCCACTTCAGTGACTGCTCAGCAGTCCACGGTGGGTAGAGAGGTGGCAGTTTTAGGAGACCAAAGAATGGCTGAAGTGCTGAATGTGTGAAGGTATGGAAGGATGACGCTCATGCCTGGAAAGACATGGGCTCTGAGGGTGAAGTGTATTCTGGAATGTGGGGCCGCAGGACAACAGAGCCAGCCATTTTCAAGAAAGCCTTACTGAGGTCTGTGAGTAAAACTTTCCCAAGCAGGTCTACCATTTCATTTCGATTGTGAATGGAGTCACTAAGCTTTGGAGAGCTGATACTCCTTAGCAACTCGGTAGCAACCACTTGAGGTCTTGATCTTAATTACAAACTGCCTTAGTTCCAGGGGCAGCCCAGCAGTTTCTGAAGACTATTTTAAACAAGATTTTGGAATAAAGATTTATACTTATCTAATTACCTTTTGCCAAAGAAAATGGTATCCAAACCTGTTTTCCCTCCCCAGGCATATTTTTCCAGAAAGAACTGGTGATGAAAGAGCCCATCTCTGCTCCCTCCTATCCATGCCGTTGTCCATCCCTCCCCTTTGCCTAAGCTGATCTGGGAGCTCCCTTGGTCATTTTTCCCCCCACCTCTGAAGCACAAAACTAAACCAAAGCTTCAAGAGTGACCAACCTGGGAACAACGTGAGAACCTGTATAAAGGACTAACATTACTAAAACTTTGGTTAAATTCATTGCAAAACTAACTTTCAGTACAGAACTACAAAAATGTGGAAATTAGCTAGTTCAACCCTCTACCTGTAGCATAAATACTATCAAGATCTCAAAGGAAGAGATAGCCGTTACACTTACTTTCCATGATAGTGTGCATTTAATTTTTTTCAAAGCACTCTCACATCCTTGATCTCATTTTATCCTCATAAGAACCCTATGCAGTGAAATAGAACAAGAAGTATTATCTCCATTTTATAGCTAAGGAAACTTAACTATCACACACATAGACACACACACACACACACACATGATCTGTGCCTGTGAAAAGGCAAAGATGATGAACTTCTTTAGAATCTGAGAGGGTATGGGAGGAGGCAGAGACAAAGGCTATAGAATAAAAACCAGCGCTTTGTTTAGGGTCAGGGGACTGATTGGTGTCTACTTCTTTATTCCCTCATTTTAAAAAAAAATCACAAAATAGAATCACTGCTTGTTCAACAACTAAGAGGATCACACTATATGAACCTCCGACGGTGGCTAACATAGGAAAAGCAAGACCTAGTCACTTGTCTTTAAATAGATCTCATGCTCACAAATACAGTCAAAGCACTTAGCCTCCTTAGAGCTCTAGGTTTCTTATAGCACCAGAATTCTTTCTATTCCCCAGGGGGCAATGGGGGAGGGAAGAGAGGGAGATGCAAAGAAAAGGGATGTGCTGTTTAATTAAACTGGTAAATCTTTTTCCTTTGAGAAAAATATGGCTTCTTAATATTTGATTTTGCAACCTTAATATCAGCACAGATGCCAGAGAGCCAGTCTGTGTGTCGGCAAGGGCACAGCTTTTAAGGCTGAGGCAGCATATTAACCACCTCACAGGGGGTGGCTGTTTTACATACATCATTTCACAGAAACAGGGTATAGGCAGCCACCATTTTGCTGTCATGCCTTTGCAGCAATAAAATGGTGGCAGAAATGAAAACTTTCAGGTCAAACACATTTCGGCTCTCTGTCATCATCTTTGGCTCCTTCCCAACTTGCATGTTGATACTGGATGTCATGATACCTAAAATAATTTTATGGAATTCTCCCCCTGGATTTGGTCCTGTAATATTTAAAATGCTACAACAGACATGTGATGCTCTTTTCTCCAGAACACATTCTATCTCCACTTCTCAATTAGAATTGCATTTGTAAGAAATACTGAGGGAAAAAAAAATCAGCAACAATGAAGGCTGACTTTAACATGGGCAAAAGATTTTAAGACACCTTTGAAGATGTCCTAGAGCAAACATTTAGGACTAAGTCTTAAGGCAATGATTTTACTTATTTTCCAAGACCTTCCCCCCTTTAATGGCAGGGGTCATGCTGCAAATACGATCCCAAACCAGTGCTTTCTAATTTTCATTAGTGATTAATTTAAGCCACAGAATCCGAAAGGTATGCTGTAAATGCACAGAAATCAACTCTAAAGGTTTTGGCACACTGTCTTCTGCTGGGTGATGGTAAATTCTGCAAATGCTGATTTTTTTTCTTTAATGGTGACATCATCACTTGAAAAGAGGTTTGCTAAAGAACACTGCTGGCTGTGGGAAGTTGTTTTTCCCTGTAGGAGTCTGGACACAACTTGGTCATTATGGCTTCCAATTGTTGATCCAACTCTGCAAGGCATTCAGAAGGGATCTTGTTCCAAATGAATTTCGACTTTCTATTAGGCATACAGACTAGATTTAGATGTTCCCGGATCTTTCTGATTTCTTACTGGTATTTCTCTCTGATGTTCCTTTTTTTTTTTTTGATGTTTCTTAATCTATGATTATCTCTCAATAAAAGACTGTTTTAAATAGCAGCCCCCCCATTTGCAGTCAGGTTTTTTTTTCCTTTCCTCTCCATTCCTCTTTCCTCCCTCCCTTCTTTCTTTCCTTCCTTCCTTCCTCCCTATGTGTTACACATTTAACCATCCACAAGGTGGAAAAGGAATTCAGTGAACTTACAGTTCTGTTTATGTCACTTTTGATAAATTTCTGATCCTTTTCAAAATACCAGGTATAGTTTTTTGCAAAGTTTTAATCACTGGGCACATGATGTTTTGTGTTATGCTCTTTCTAATTACCATTATTTCATGCAGACATTGCCACACATTGAAACTAACCACCTGCTCAGTGCTCTAATGGCTGCATGGTGAACCACTGAGTTGATGTGCTATTCTTGGCTTAGCCAGTGCCCTTACTGTTGGGCATTTGGGTTCCTTCCAATTTTCCTCTATTATAAGTGGCTTTGCTATAAATATCCTTATAAAATTAGGTTTTGCCTTTTGGCTCATTTCCATGGGCTATACTCTCACATGTGAGATTACCAGGTCAAAGGGTAAATGGAGAGGCATAGTTCCAGGGGTCTCCTATAAACCTTTGTACCATTCAGTAGCTCCTGTCTGAATCCTTCATCCACAAGGCCACCCACTAGCTCTAGTTGAGTCGATCTGTCTTCCTGCTTTTCCTAACTGAAACGTTGTTATTTATGGTTTTAGAGTTTTGTGGTTTTTTTTTGGCCGCACCAGGTGGCATGTGAGTTCCTAGTTCCCCGAACAGGGCTCTAACCTGTGCCCCCAGCAGTGGAAGTCCCTAGAGACTTTTTTGACAAATATTTTTACTTTTTTGCTATCTTATCCAGAATTATAAATATGAATTTGTGAGTGCTAGGGAGACGACCAGATCTTTTGAGAAACTGCGCATCAAAAACATTTGAAATGAATCAACAAATAGGCTTTGCTCATTGTACATAAGGTTGAGCTCAGTTAGAGACCCCAGAGTGGCCAGCCTCCAGCCTGCTCATCTGGGAGTCAGATGATTTAGTTTTGCTTTTTCTATTTTTGGTGAGAAATAAACTTGTGTTGTGCTAAGGTTGATTTCTTTTTGTCCCCATTCACTCAATCATTTATTCATTCTACAGACTTTTGTTGACTAATCCCCATTTACCAAGCATGGTGCTGGGTGCCAGTTGACTTACCCAGTAGCCCCAGGTTCCACATGGCTGCTCAAAGGCTCTGGGGCCAAACAGTGGCTGAGCTGCACCTTTGGGCACAGCTGGCCAAGTGCTGGCAAGCCCAGCCTCCATCCCAAACAGTGTACCGTTTATAGGAAATTTTTAAATTGCGGACACAATTATTTACACGCTGAGTTCCATACCTTCGCGAGGGCTCAAGCTGTCAGCATAATATATCTCATTACAACCATCGCTGGGCATGGAAAGGATTATTTTTCAAGGCTGTGAGTGCAAAACATCAATTAGTCATAGGAGGGAACAGTTAACTGGCATGCGTTCGAGATTTTGCACCTTTGGGAGGGAGGGGAAATGCATTTACCTAATCTTTTATAGCTGAATCAAATGAAAAAGGAGACAACAAAACCACTCAATTTGGGTTAGTTGATTCTTTAATCAGCCTCTCAATTAACTGCAGATGCACACAGTGAACAGAGAACAGAGACAGCTAGGAAGGTGGCCTTTTCAATATGCCTGCAATATTCACTCGGAGAATTACTGCACTTGGGGAGAAGGCTACAGAAATCAATAGCAGCTTTCTCGGGCTTCAATTCCGGGAGCTGCAGCTGCCCTGGAAAAACTACCTTTCCTTGTGTCACTTTTGATTTCTTTCCTCAAACAGGAGAAAGGCCAGATTCAACAAACAGTGACTGAGCCCCCACCAAGTGTGGAGCCCTGGGGTGTAGACTAGAAGGGTTGTTCAGTATAGAAAACTTGGTAAGGAGCTCTAACCCAGTGCTCTTCCTTGCTCCCATAGAGGAATGATTAAATGGAATGGTTTGGATTTTGAGGAAATCTGAGATATGTGAGCATGAATTGGGTATTACATGATGTCAAGAGATTGTCATTAGTTATATTGGCTATATTTTCAAAATGGCATTCTGGTTATTTAAGAAAAAGCCTACATATTTTTAAAAAAGTATCCCAAAGTCACAGAGGTGAAATGACACAATTCTGGAACTTGGTTTAATATTATGCAGCCCAAACACAGTAGGCGGTAAGGAGATGAAGCAAGTATGGCAAAAATCATAGTTCCTGCTCAGCCTGGGTCAATGGGGCTTCCCTGTGCTATTTTCTTTGCTTGTATAGTTTGGAAATTTTCCTATTAGAAAGAGTTTGAAATGAGTGACTTAATTTGAACACGGTATATTTTTCTTATTGCATTGATAGGATTTTGGAGGCAGAGTCTTTGGGATGGCTAGTTTTTAAAAACTAAGAGTGGCATTGTTAGATGTTATATGACTTATTAAAATATTTATTTATTTGGCTGCATCAAGTCTCAGTTGGGGCATGCAGGATCTTTAGTTGTGTCACGTGGGATCTAGTTCCCTGACCGGGGATTGAAACTGGGCCCCCTGCATTGAGAGCTCAGAGTCTTAGTCACTGGACCACTAGGGAAGACCCAATCTTATGTGACTTTATGTTATTGTTTTCAGCAAATTCATAGTTCTAGAAACTCATTCCTGCAGCCAGCCACTTAAGAAATTCAGCCTTATTAGTGATATACAGGTGCAATAAGTGCATGAATCACAGTATACCATTGCAATATTGGTGGTGGGGGGAATGGGGATAGGAAATGACAAGTTTCCTTTTGACAAAAAGCTTCCTTTTTGACATTTTTGCTAAATAAAGGGTAACACTGAGCCCTACCAGAAGTAGGGGCAAAGATGAGCTGTGACTACACCTTTGCATACAGTGGCAGTACCATAGCAATGGTTAGATCACAGGGTAATTAATCTAAAAGATCTGGTTTAACGAGCATGTTTGTAAACATAACATGGTAGTTCTTCGCTTAGGCAAGAAATTGGCATAAGAGTGAAAAAGTGAAAAACGCCCCTAGGTGACATGGAAGACGTTCCTCAGGGTCTTTTATAGTGCTGTTTCCCCTTGGATTTGAAAGAGTGTTTATTGTTGTTTAAGGAAATGACAGAGCAGCTTCGTTTATCCAGCTGCAGCCTTCGGGAGTCTACAGCTGGATTATGAGGTGAGCTTTCTGGCACCTGAGTAACTAACACTGTGTCCTACAGGACCCTTTTTATCTCTGAGATGATCTCTCCCCAATACAATGTCTTCCTCAACTGGGAAAGGTCTCTCCTGCGTGAATATAGTGCCCCCGATCGGCCAGATAAACCCTGACAATGGGCATCTGTAAAGTAGGCATGCATCCTTAAAAATGAAATTCACCACGCTAGGACCCGGAGTTGGGTTGTAAACTACTTTTGGCCTGGGCCGATCTGGCAGGATATGCAAATGAAGTTTTTCTTTAACAAACTCCTGACTGTGCTGGTGGAGGGGGAAAGTGGGTCCCCGCGAGCGCCCATGATATTAAGAATCGTTTGTAAAACTACAAGCTGAGAAGCCTCCAAGTTTGATTCAGAACTTAGGAACAGTAAACATTTCTCTTAGGTTCGTTAAAGAAAGCTTGCATCTACATCTACATTTGAATATGATGTTTAAGTTTTGAGAAATCATTGTCAAGCTTGCCAACTGATAAAAATGATAGATCTGGCATTGACTGCATTGAACAGAGAGGTGGCCTTGGTAGGTGGCTGCGGCGAGCTGGGACCTAGTCCATTAGGCACAGATGTGCTTGTTTTTACTGAGCTGATGTCTTCCAGAAATGTGGACTGTGATGTCTGGTTTTGTAAATTGTACCATGTTGCCCTCAACCTCTGTCATAAAGTTAGAGCTGTTTTCATGAGGGTTCTCTGGCCATTAAGAAGTTACACAAATCATATTTTAGAATGGGAAAAGGTGTTTGCTTGATTTTTTTTTTTAGCCACAATAGAAAGTGTGGCAAGGCTTTCAAAATTCCCATAATTTAAGATAAATTGTCCTTTTATAGCAAACGATTAGAAACGCTGCTCTGATTACATCTGAACAAGGAAGCATGTCCTGTGTGTTACCTTAGTGTTAGATGTATTCCATTGCTCACCTCTCCCTAGATAAATATTTTCTTTGAAAACTCAAAGCATTTAGCTGCCCCTTCTGTAGAAGGGTTTGTCTTATAGGAAATCCCTTCACTGTTTGTTTATTTAATCACCCTGTTCAAGGCTGCCAGGAGTTGCAATGTTTGCTCAATACCCTTTAAAGTTCAGCAGGGAGAAGACACCATATCTTTTTGAATAGTGAGACATCAGATGCTGGCTGAAGGATTATTACTATATTTTGTTACTTCTGTAAGTATATTCCACTAAGGAGTTGTGTTTGAATAAGATCCACCTATATTTGGAAGATATCCAAGACCATTCTGACAATGAAAATTCTATTTTTTTGAATAAAAAGTTATTTTTATTTTTACCTATTTTTTGGCCACACCAAGCAGCTTGTGGGATCTTAATTCCCTGACCAGGGATTGAACCCGTGACCCCTGCATTGGAAACATGGAGTCTTAACCACTGGACCACTGGGGAAGTTCTGAAAATTTTCTTACTATTATTTTTTCTCCTTAACTTGTCCCCTCATTTGTGAAGTTTTATCTTACCACTAATAGGCACCTTTTTCTTATAGCTATTTCTAAAAACAAATGGAATTTAAGTCTTTAGACACTTCTTCTCAGGATAAAATAATGTTTAAGTTGTATGTCATGGAAAGAACCATGTAAAATTCTTTAGGGTCAGTTCTCTTTATTAGTGTTAACCCTCGCCCCCTCGACCTCAGGAGACGCAGGAGATACCAGTTCAATCCTTGGGTCCAGAAGATCCCCTGGAGGAGGAAATGGCAAACCACTCCAGTATTCTTGCCTGGAGAATCCCATAGACAGAGAAGCCTCGTGGGCTATAGTCCATGGGGTCGCAAAGAGTTGGACACGACTGAAATAACTGAGCACTCCAAGTGAAAGTTGCTCAGTTGTGTCCGACTCTTTGTGACCCCATGGTCTATACAGTCCATGGGATTCTCCAGGCCAGAATACTGGAGTGGGTAGCCTTTCCCTTCTCCAGGGGATCTTCCAACCCAGGGATCGAACCCAGGTCTCCCACATTGCAGGTGGATTCTTTACCAGCTGAGCCACCAGGGAAGCCGAAGAACACTGGAGTTGGTAGCCTATCCCTTCTCCAGTGGATCTTCCCGACCCAGGAATTGAACCAGGGTCTCCTGCATTGCAGGTGGATTCTTTACCAACTGAACTACCAGGGAAGCCAACCCTTGCCCCAAAGCTGTATTTTCCTGGAAGTTTCCAACCTACCTGAAAATAGCTTTAAGAGCTGTTTTTTTTTTAATTTGCAACTATATTTCAGCTAAAAAATACTAACAAAATGGAAATGAAGGTCACACTGTAACAGTACCCATTCTCCAAAGGGTGTATGGTCCTGAGTGTCGTATGGAGACTAGTCAACAATTCTCTGAATTCAGCTTCCTATATTTTTCTTGAAAGTTTGAACTCTGAAAAAAATCACATAAAATGAGTCAATGAAAAATAATAATCACAGTCTAAGAAATATTCTCAAAGAAAAATTTAACAATAAATAGGACTCATTCATAGGAAACTTCTCTTTATTCCTAAAAGGTGACATTTTTCAAATCCTGATGTTTGAAAAACCTAACATGAGGCTTTATCTGTGTCTCCATCACATTATGCATCTTGACTTAAATGGAAAAATATGTATTTGTTAGCTACACAAGGACAAACATTTGCAAATATCCATAGCATTGACGGTTCCAGTCAGTTGAGGTTATGTAGAAAGAGCCAGTGTCACATGCACCAATATGCCAGCTATTCAATAACAACCCAGATTTAATTTCCTTCTGAAGTAACATGATATTCATTAATTTGACAGTGTATCTATTGCTGCTTCCTATGAAAACACATATACAAAAGACTCCCGGCTGCATTTTAAATGAAAACCTGCAGCATGTTAGAATCAATCATTTCCCTAATGTTGGTAAATTCATTGTTTTTCTTTTATTTCAAAAATTTTACCCTACTTATAGCATGGCCTTTCCGTGTGAGTCTGCAGGCACATTGTTAATAAATGCTTTTGCAAATATGATTATGCAAAGAACAAATGAATATTGATTAAACTGAATAATGCATTATTTTCTAGGATAAGTATATTAAATTAACTCTCAGTGAACAAACAGCATGAATTAAACTAGTTAATTTTTTGAAGCTGTAACTAGCTTATTTTGCACTGCAATGAACATTCAGATTGAAGTTTAAGACAGCATTTGCACTGCTTTTTCTCCTCTTTTTCCTTATAATTTAAAAGATGTGCACAAGTAATAAAAGTTCCTTAAAGGAAAAAGAAGATACAGATTTGTTGAAAAAAGAAGAGAACACATACAGCTTCATCACTGAGACACAACCATTGTTAATGTTTGTGCTTTCTGGTTTCCTTGTGAATGGCACTGGGTTTTTCTTTTTAAATGTTTACTCCTTTTTGGCATTATGATCCAAACTTTAAAATTTGGTCTTTTTTTTTTCTCCATGTTTTCGTGTTTCCTTAGATTGCAGGATATTTAATACTGAGCAAAATCAATCACAGAAAACAAATCAATTCTTTCATAGCTTCAAACATTGTGTTTTAGGCTAATCTTGTTTGAGACTCTTTATTCCAGAGAATTTAAGGAAGTCTCTAAAAGGGTTTGTTTGCAGCATAAGAAGTAAGATAATAGATATTGGGGGTGGGGGTGGGGAAGGAGTTTGAGTTGCCAAATGGTTTGGTGACAGATAATAGTAAGTATTCAATACCTATTATTAACGTGATGTCAGATACTTGGCATGTGCCATCCTATTTCACCCTCACGACAATCTTGTGAGGTTGGTAATACTAGCTTCCTGATTTTCCAATGGGTAAACCAAGACTGACAGAAGTTATTTTAACCCATGTCGCCCAGCTAAGTAGCAGTCTCACGTTTTGCATTTAGGCAGTCTGACTCTTGAGCCTGTGTTCAAAACCTATACCATGCATAGGGTAGAAAGATGTGATCCCACAAAGGATTTCCAAGGCCCTGAGCACGTTCTGGACAGGGCCTCCAATCTTTGGACATGAAGAAGCCCTAAAGCACAAGCAACCACAGAAGGATACTGAAAGCATTATTGTCTCCAAAATCTACCCCTATAACTACTCCACCAGTTAATTATAAACCAGGATCAAATGCTACATTCTTCCTACACCTCCCAGTCTTGAGACAAATCCCTTGTGTCCACTTGAGAAGATCCAAGCTCTCTCTCTCTGTGGCCCCCTCAACACCCCATCCCACCCCAGAAACATCACATTTGTCTTCCTCCTGCCAGGCTGATGAAAGTGTGGCCTGAGAATGCCCTATTGGGACTTGCCAGTCCTACCACTCATAACTCGAAGCTGTAAGTGCTGCCAAGCTATTTGGAATGTCAGGCTTATGGAGTTCTGAAGAGAGGTGTGGTCTAAACACATCTTCTTTTCTGCCAAGCAAGGACGTATTTCTATCAGATGCCCAAAGGGCTATAGGCAAGAATCTTGGCCTCCTGGTAGAGGAAAATAAGCCACTTTCTATTGGTAGAAATGATTGTGGTTTCAACATGGGCTTAAGGTGGAAAAGGGAGGAAGGAAGCGACAGGTTGTTTTTCCTGCATGCCCACCTATCTCTGGGGTGGTCACAGCAGGAACAGGGCCGCCTGCTCTCCTCTGGACCCCTAGCTCATTCATGCTGCAGTCCACAGTCAGTGCTCTTTCCCCAGCACCAATCTGATCACGTCCTGTCCCACTCAAAACCTCTCACTGTCTTCCTATTGAAGTTTCACTCGACACATGAGGCCCTCTTCCCAGTATTTCCCCTTATGCTCCACATCCTCTCACCCCAGGCCTTTAGACTAGCTGTCTCCTTGCCAGACACACTCTCTTCTTCCCTGTCCCCCTGCCCACCTGCCCCAAGGCTTTTCTACTTTCAGTTCTTGTTGTCAAGATTGCTGTTTCCAGGAGCTCTCCCGTGAGGGACTCCACCACCAGAACCCATGACTAGATTTCCCTGTCCCCCAGCACCCTGCACTTCTCCTTCATGGCACTCGCCCCACTTTATAGTCATTTCTTATTTGGCGTCTGTATTTCCTGGTGATGGACAGGGAGGCCTGGCATGCTGCGGTTCATGGGGTCGCAGAGTCGGACACGACTGAGTGACTGAACTGAACTGAGACCGTCAGTTCAAGGAGGGCCTGGCCTGGGTGTGTATTTCTCATTCATGGAAAAAGGCAGAGAGATAAGAATGATGTGAAGTTAGTTAAGACTTTATCTTTATGATCAAAAGTTAGTTAAGCACCAGGACATGAGATGAAAAGAAGTCCTTCTGGCTGGCTGGGACTTCATGAACAAAGGCACAGAGGTGAGAAATCGCTGAATAGAGGCAGGGCTCTGCATAGAGTTCAATAGCCTCATGATATAAGCCTTACAGTAGGGAGTATAAGCTCTACTGTGTAAGTGTGTATATTTCCTTGTTTCCCGAAGAAATCCATAATTTTGATCACAATCCCAAAAGGAATCAGGTGGAGGGACATTTAGGGACACAATTTCAGGAGGTGCACAGACTTCGCTCAAGCATATCCATGGGCCCCAGTTAAGACCCCCTTTTGGAGACCCTTGTTGCTACTAGGAGCTATAGACCACAGCTGAAATGAGGGCAGGGACTGTGTGTACTCTTCTCCCTCAATGAACCTCCAGTGCCTAGAATAGATATCTCAAATTTAACGTGGCCTACTCCAACTCAAGGGTCCCACAGCACACCCCTACCTGCACCACCAACCTATTTCTTCATCAGATTTCTCCTCCCCCGCCCCCAGTTCTTCCAAACCTTGATTCCTCACTTTTCACTACTCCCTCCTCAACACATCAGTGAATCCTGAATCTACCCACCTTGGTCCACCTCCAGGGTTGTCAGCTCCAATCAGAGCACAGTCTCCTCCTGTGAGAGGTTCTTCTTTTTTCCTAACTGAAAGAAAAGTTATTTATTTTTTTACGAACTTTTTTGTTTTGAAAACATCCTACTAGCAAATGTATAAATGGATGGGCAATATTTTATGTCCCTCAAACCTTGAGTTAAACTTGGTGCTTCTAAGTGAAAGAATATTAGACAGCAATCTCAAAAGAGTACTTTTCTGCCCATACCACACCATCTTGGTACTGTCGCCTTTTAAAAAAAAATTTTTTTACATGCTTATTCATATTCATTTCTATGATGGTTTATCACAGGACATTGAATATAGTTCCCTGTGCTATATAGTATGACCTTGTTGTTTATCCATCCTGTATCTTGTGGCTTGCATCTGCTAATCCCAAACTCCCAATCCGCCCCTCCGCCAACCTCCCCTCCCACTTGGCAACCACAAGTCAGTTCTCTTTGTCTGTGGAAACTGTTCCTCTTCTCCCTCTGCCTGGAAACTCTTCTTATCTGTCAGGTGGTTTCAGCTCAACAACTTTCTTCTCCACCTCCACCTCCTTCTCCTTAGAAAGATCTCCCCTCTTTTATTGTCTTTCTAACATCTACTTCTATGGGAAATTAGCTTGCCTAATACATTTCTTTGTAAGTTAATTTGTTTTCTCCCCTCTTTAGGATATACATATTCTCTAAGGGCAGAAATCTTGGTGGCTTTTGTTGTTGTTATTCATCTATGCATCCCCTTCCCCCAGAACAAGTCCAGCTATTTGTAGGTGTTCAATAAATATGTGTTGAGTGAATAAAGACATTTTGAAAACATCAGTGGGATACTGGAGTAAAGACCATTGACTGTGACATTGAGCATGTCCTCAAACCTCTCTAGGCTCCACTTCGTCTGTAAAACGGGGTTAATCATAACTGTTCTTTCCTACAGGACTTCCCTGATGGCTCAGATGGTAAAGAATCCACCTGCAATGTGGGAGACCTGGGTTCAATCCCTGGGTTGGGAAGATCCCCTGGAGGAGGGCGTGGCAACCCACTCCAGTATTCTTGCCTGGAGAATCCTCATGGACAGAGGAGCCTGGTGGGCTACAGTCCATGGGGCTGCAGAGTCAGACACAACTAAGCGACTAAGCACAGCACAGGAATGGCGTGAGTTGAAAGTTGATACCAATCTTGACTGTATGTTACATTCTTGGAGGAAAGCAATCCTGAGTACTGAGCACAGTAGGGTGATTCCAGGTACTAGATCTCATGGATACCTGCACTCTCTCAGAGGGCAGGCTGGGAGAACCAGGCTGCCCTCGTAAGGTCAGCAGGAGACTGTAGTTCGGAAATTAGCTTGGCCAATATTGCCAGTTCTGCCAGGCAAGCCTGTTCTCTGCCCAGAGCCCTGACATCCTGTCTCTCTCTCCAGCCATTCCTGCTGCCATTCTGCCTTGAGTAGGTAACCAGTTGGGTCTCTCAGGTCTTTCCTTTGGGCAGAGAGAAAAATGAAAACAGAAATACATACATTTCCCAATTTCCAGAGGGCTTTTACATCAATCTTGTTTAACACTCCCCAAAGCCTTCAACATTGGCTTCATCTCATTTTACTGGAGAGAACGCTGAGGTTGGCAATCTCGTGTGACACGCCCAAGGTCGCAAAGGTGGAAAGCAGCGAAGCCAAGATCTACCAGGTCTGCCGATGGACTTGACGTCACACAGCGCTGGATTTCCTACGCTCTGCAGCGTTGGGCTCTTAAGGGTGAAGTTCCCATCTGGAGTCCCACCTCCCTCTGCAGACCCCTCCTTCCGTAGCTCCCAGGGTGACAGGGCCGGCAGAGTGCCGGGCCCCTCAGGACAGTCACCGGGAAAGACAGCCCGAGGCTGCTGGCCACAGCAAGCTCGTGGACCCAGAAGCTAAAGTTAGAAGCAGGTCACAGCAGGCTTGAAGGACTATTTCCTCAGAGGCCTCTTAATATCTTTTAAATGAAATAAAGTGAGTCAGTATTTCTAGTAAACTGCCCTAAGCCATGAATTTTGTGGTTTCTACTTTGGGGCTGACTGCCAAGGCCATGACAAATGTGGTCACCAGCCAGAGGCCTGGCCAATAGCTGCTCCTGGAAAGTTGCACAGGCCTGTGCAAACAATGAGGAGAGAGATAAGTAGGTGAGCAAGAAGTGTGTGTGTGCATGCGTTCACAATCTCCCCTTTAGGACTCCACTGAGCTGGGACAGGAGCTGTCACATTTTTTTCCAGTTAAGTAAGGGGAATCTGGTGAAAACTTGCAGTAACTAGAGCCACATTTTGAGTCCTCACAGGTTACTCAATGCCCTTTGAGGTGGTTAGCTGGCCAGGAAACCTAGGGTCGAGCTTGGCCCTCGGCAATGACAGTTTGGGGTCCTCTCCCCTTTCCCTGTTTTCCCAGATGTGCTGTCAAGAGTCTCCCTTCCTCAGGTGGCAGCACAGTCTCCATCAGTTGGGCTGCACCCGTGTGCTCTGGGGCCCCATCTTCCCCGAGCCCCACAGCTCCAGCCCTCATCTCGCCTGCTGTCTTGCTCTCCAGACCTCCTGAGTCTCATGAAAACCCAACTCCCCTTTGATCTGGCGGCTGGTGGACTTCCCCTCACAACTTCCAAGTCACTTCTGGGAAGTCTTCAGAACCTCCTTTACTCTCCCTAAGACTCATCCAGACTAGGTGGGGGTTCCTGCTCTCTGCTTCCTGAAGGCTATGGACGTCCCACCAGGGACTGTCATTGTCCCATTGCCTGACCATTTCCTGGGCAGGACAGAGAGTTCTCGAAAGGCTGCAGTTCTTCTCCCTGCTTCTGGGGCCTAGCACAGAGCGGATTGTCAGTAAATAGTCCTTCATCGAATCCAGGAATGCATGCAGGAACACATATCGCTGTGGGACATTTGGGGAGTGTAGTGTTTTGAGAATGGCTGTCGAATAAGGGGTGGTATTTGTATTCCCTTGCGTGCATGCTAAGTTACTTCAGTCATGTCAGACTCTTAGCGATTCCATGGACTGTAGCTTGCCAGGCTCCTCTGTCCATGGGATTCTCCAGGTAAGAATATTGGAGTGGGTTGCCACGCCCTCCTCCAGGGCATCTTCCCGACCCAGGCATCGAACCCGAATCTCTTAAGTCTCCTGCATTGGCAGGTGGGTTCTTTACCACTAGAGCCACTTGGGAAGCCCTTGTATTTCCTTAGCACTGGTCATCCTTCTGTAATCCCACTTGCTTGTCCCGCTCCTCCAAGAGATGACTCTGAATTCTGTGATGGAGGTTTTCTTCACCATGTACTACACCACCTGGACAATGATGCTTAATAAATATTTGACGAATGAATGAATGAACAGGAGTAGAAGTTGGACAAAGAGGGACCCACACAGCAGTGCCACAATCACACTCAGTGAAGGCTTGCTGTGTGTTCACCTCAATGCCTCAGACTTTTAGCATTAATTGCAAACTGTCCAATCTCTGGGGCTTAACCCCAAGTAGCCTGAAGTCTCGAAGCTCAGCAAAGACACTGGCAGGGAAGGGAATATCACCACGCAGCCCACCTCATTGCCCATGCCCCACTCTGACTGGAACATTTGCTGGGAAATTTAAATCTAAGCACCAAAATCTTAGGTCTTAAAGCTAACATTGGGAGTGAGAAAGGAGATTGGATTTTTTGTTCATTTTATTTTTGTTTATGTTTATTTATCATTTATTTTTATTTCATCATCGAATTCCGTGTCTCTGAAGCCTGCTGACTTTTCACACCTGGAGTCTGACAATCTCTGTTTTTATCTAGCAAATCGGCTTAATTTCAGTCCCCATGGAGGATTTAAGAAAGTCCAACTCCAAGGACAGATTCCTGAAGAGGCTGAGAGTTTGGCCCAGAGAACAAATAAAAATGAGGAGCAAATGGAAAGTTATAACTCAGGCAGGTCTAAGGGACTTCTGTGTTTGCAGAAGGTAAATTGGGGACAGGAGAGCAAAGTGGTTAGTGGCAAAGCTTTAGGATTTATACACATCGAGGTCCTTACTTTGACATGTACAGTCTGTGTGTCTTTGGGCAAGTAAAAAAATTTCTCAATGCCTTGATTCCTTTATATGTAAATTGTAGATGATGATAAAACCTGCTTCACAGAGGTGCATTATTGGTGAATTCAAATAGTGCATGTAAACAACTTAGCACATAGTCTAAGTGCACAATAAAGCTAGCTATCATTATCTTATAATGAAAAGCCTTATGTTACAATGAGGTCAGCCTTATGCAATCAGGCTCTGTGGCTTGGAGAGGCTGACAAGGTCTCTTAGAACAGGCTTAATTTTTCAGTTGCTGTCTGCCCCACATTCTGCCAAAGGGAGAAGTGTAAGATTACATAATAAATTTGAGAATAGCCAGGGAAGAAAGATTTGTAAAATCTTACTAAAACATAGAAACCTCTAGGTCCATCTTTAAATAAATAAGTAAACAAGGAGAAGGAAAAGCTTTTCCTTGCATAAAAGATCAGCTAATAAATGTTTAAGGGATGACTGAATTAGAAAAAAAATCACCATTTGGCAACCATCATAGTAATAATTAATTTAGCAAGAAACATCAATGGACGCTAAAATTAGTGGGTGAAAGTTGATGAGGAGTGGGATATTGACATAGTCTCAGAGTACCTCCCCTCCCCACAGAATACTTATTAATTACAAAGGGAATAATTTTACTGTGCAGAAGGCTGGCAAATCCTGCCACCTTAATGAAGTGATCAAAGTGAACAGCCTTAGTAATGGGACAAATTGAAATCATGGGCCACCTGATAGGAGGCAATGAGAACATAGCACCGCTTCTGTGCTATGCCTGCAAAAGACACAGAACTGGAATCTAATCATGAGGAAACCTCAGATAAACTGAAACTAAGGGACACTCTCTCTATAAAAGAAAGGGTGTGTAGTCTTCAAAAATGTCAAGATCATGAAAAACAAGGAAGGACTGAGGAACCGTTCCAGACTGAAGGAGACTAAAAAGACAAGAAAATTAAATGCTACTCATGATCCTGGATTGGATCCCTTTGCTATAAAGGACATTCATTGTTGGTGACTATGGAGAAACTTGGGGTTTAGGGATTAGATGGTAGTGATGCATCAGCATTAACCTCCTGGGTTGAATGGTTGTATTGTTGTTATATAGGAGAATGTCCCTCTTTGTAGGAAAATACACCAAAGCATTCAGGGGTGATAAACATCAGGCTGACAGCTATCAAATTAATGACAAGGATGTGTATGTGTTTATTTGCTCATAAGATTAGTATGTTTTGGTACATTGAGAGTTGAGAGTTGTTGGAATAAAATAGAAAAATCCAGAACAAAACCACAAAAGCAGGAATTTTGCTTGCTTTTGTTTGCAGGGCTGAAAGAGTGCTTTGTGCAAGGTGGGCACTCCCTGAAGAGTTGTTGAATGAATGAATGTGGTTCTAAATTTTTAGGGCAAAAAAAGTAAATACTCAGGGAAATTATTTCCTTTTTTTTCTCCCCCCAAAGCCTCAATTTGTTTTTCTCCCTACAGGAGACCATGCTTATAACCCTAGGCCAACCTGATCATGGAGACTGCTCTGTGGGAAGCTGCAAAATGCCTTGCAACGATGACAGATGGTTCTGCCCAGAGGCCTATGTTATGGGAGATTCTCAAGCTTTCCTTCTAATAGTTGCCTTAGCTCTTTACATGGATATGGCTTTGCCACACAGGTAGAATCCTGGGGTGGTGAAGTGTGTGGTAACTGGAGCCAAACTGCTCATGTTGGTTTGAACCATGGCTCTACCACTCACCAGATGTTTGATCTTGGACAAGCTACTTAACCTCTGACTCTTGGTTTCCTCATTTATAAAATAGAAATAAGAAAAACACCTATATCACAAGGTTGCTGTGAGGATTAAGCCAGTATATATACAGAGAGAGAGTGCGCACACTCTGGAAATGTTTGCAATTACTCCACTTCACTGGGAGCTTGTTAAAGCTCAGCCTTAGGCATAATTTAGGACTTCCCTGGTGGTCAGATGGTAAAGCATCTGCCTACAATGCAGGAGACCCGGGCTCGATCCCTGGGTCAGGAAGATCTTTTGGAGAAGGAAATGGTAACCCACACCAGTACTCTTGACTGGAAAAACCCATGGACGGAGGAGCATGGTAGGCTACAGTCCATGGGTTGCAAAGAGTCGGACATGACTGAACAATTTCACTTTCACTTTGGGCATAATTTACCTCAGAGTGTTCTCTCAGATTGCCTTGGCTCTTCCATCATCAATGTGTCCTGCTTGCCTGGATTTCAGGGGCTATGTCCAAAGGAAGGGACATTTGAACTACATCTTGAAGGACAAGTAAAAGTTCACTAGATGGAAAAAGAGGCATTGGAGCACCCTTCAGAGTTCTCAAGGATCCCAAGTCTCAAAGGCAAACTATCCCTGACCCCTGGGGGCCCAATCTTGGGCTGAAAGTCATTTACCAAGAATGGACTGTGTTGTCATTATTTCTATTTACTCAGTGCTCTGGCACAGTGTTTGGTTGGCAGTTTGATGTGACTTAAAATAGCCCTTTGAAAGCCTTCAGAAGCCAAACTAATAAAGTGACTCATAGAGACAGCAGAGTGAGGTAGGCATGAATAGGGATGGCCTGCAATGGATCTTGGCCCTACCCTTTCCGGCTGTGGGACTCTGTGCAAGTTCCTCACCTCTCTGTGCTCTGGTGTCTTCATCTCTGAAATTGGGATAAGATGGGAATAGTATCTGCCTCATGGGGTTGTTGTATGGTCACGCCAGGGAGGTTGGTAGGTGGCAGGGGGAGAGGAAGAAGAAACACTTCCCTGACCAGGAATCAAACCTGGACCGTGATGGTGAAAGTGCCGAATCCTAACCACTAGACCAAGGGGTTGTTAGGAAGAGGAAATATGTCCATATTTGTAAAGTACTTAGAACAGTGACTGGTACAGAGTATGTGCTATGTAAGTGTCTGTTAAGTAGTACATAAATAAATGATGACAACACTCAGTATGGAAACAGAAGATGAGAGGCACTATCCATGTAAACAAACATAATAGTGATAAATTAGTAATACCCTGTAGACGAAACCGCAGATGTCTTCACTGTCTTCCCCCCGTCTTGGTACATAGTCTGGGGGTGGGGATGGGAGATAAAACCTCTCTCATTACCAAGAAGACACAATTATTTTTAAGTAAATTATTAGTTACATATTACAGTTCTAAGAAAGCTAAATCAGAGGGAGAAACATGTCTTTATTGCTGCTATTACTGCTTGCAAAGTGAAGACGCATCTGTGCGAATAGGTTCTGGTGACTAAGCCACTCGTTTTTACCTCTTTGTAAGCAGCAGTTTGGAAACCCTATCACGGCAAAGAGAAAAATCACTTTTTTTTTTTTGAAATGAAAAGATCAAAATGAAAGGAATGAAAAAATAAATAAAAGCACTGTATTTTTACCACCATCATTACATGTTAGGAGGAGGAAAAATGTTCTCCGGTAATCGTTAGGGCATGAATAAGCACCCATTTCATTTGTTCACCTACTCCAGAGTCAAGATGTTGTGAATTCCAGCATGTACATGAGTGTAGTGTCAGCCTTCTGAAGCCACTCGACAAGGCCCTGCATTTTGGTTTGGGCCCCGCCAAGTCAATGCAGACTGGGAGTCACCGTAGGAAGCACAGCAGGGTGGGCTGGGACAGATGAGCTGACTGGCAGCTTTGGCACAGCTTTCCTGGAACACTGGGTTGCCTGAGGAATTCCATGCAGAGTAACTGGGGCAATCAGGGAGACTCTGAAAGTCGAGCTTCGTGGGCACATGCCAAAGCGCACCCACGAATGGGTGAGCTCTGCTTGCAGCCTCTCGCAGATGACACCGAAAAGCAGAATTCTTGGGAGAGTTTTCTTTCCAAAGCTGGCAGAGATACGGCTGGTACCAAGTGTTCTGCCCATAAAAATGATAAAGTGTCAGTTACTGTCAGTCCTTTGCTAAGAGCAACAGCTGGGGCCTCTGTGCTGGCAGAGGGGGGTGAATTGTATAATCAAGCTGAGCCTAACTCTCAGAAGCATGACGATAAGCAGGTCTCAATACTCTGGCTTGTAAGGATGTGTGCCCGCCACCCTGGGACACCCCTCCCCGCCGCCCCCCCACGTTAGGACTCCACACCCCACATAGAGTCCACATACCTTTGGCGTCCACAAGACTTGTGGAACCAACTTTGTACTTTATGGACACATCCGTCTAGCTCAATTTTTATTGTGCCAACAGTAAGTACTGTGTCACAAGAACCAAGTTCACCCAGTTACAAGTAAGCAAGTGGCTCTCACTGCGGTCGTGTCAGCTTCACAGGGAGTGAACATTCACAGCTCTCACATGAGAAGGCTGTGACCAAGGGCACATTGAAAGCCAAGTATGAAGGGTGATGGTTGTTATTACTTAGTAGGTCTGCGGTAAGAACTAACCAGTAAAGACCCATAAATCTCAGCACGTTGAAGTAATATCACCTCAAATAGCACTGAGGCTACAGTAAGTCCGTGTCATCTTAATAGTCCCAAATAATATTTTAATCGATTCTATCCATTTGACAGTCAGCCTGTAGTAACTATCGCTTTCTTCCTTCCCTTCACCATCGCCCCTTTAAGAAGACTTGTCTGTATCTCCTTCCTGCATTTCTTAACCCGGCTCCTTAATCCCCTGTGATTTGGCTCCTGCCCTCAGCACTCTACTCAAAGTGCAGTGTGTTAGTTCTCAATTGCTGCATCACAGATTAGCCCTTAATTTAATGACTTAAAAAACAACATACGTTTATTCTTTCACAGTTTCTGTGGGTTGGGAAATTGGCATGGTATAACTAGAGCCTCTGGCTCAGGGTCTCCTGAGCTGCACTCTTCTGGAAGCTTGACTGGGGAAGGATTCAATTTCAAGTTCAGTCATGTGATCATTGGCAGGATGCAATTCTTCATGCACTCGGAATTAACGAGGGCCTCAGTTTTTTGCTGGCTGTTGGCCGGCGGCCACCCCCAGTTCCCTGCTCCGTGGGCCACTCCACACATGGCAGTTGGATACATCAGCCTGAGCAAGTGAAAGAAAGAATGTCAGTAAGATGAAAGTTACAGTCTTTTTAAACTTAATCTTAGAAGTCATATCCCATCATGCGTGCATGCTAAGTCACTTCACTCTGCAGCCCAATGGACTGTAGCCCACCAGGCTCCTCTGTCCCTGGGATTATTCAGGCAAGAATACTGGAGTGGGTTGCCCTGCCCTTCTCCAGGGAATCTTCCTGACCCAGGGATCGAACCCACGTCTCTTATGTCTCCTGCATTGGCAGGCGGGTTCTTTACCACTAGCGCCACCTGGGAAGCTGCATATCCCATCACTTTCACTGTATTTTGTTCGTTCAAAGGTATTCTATTTGCTAGAAGCAAGTTGCTAGGTCCAACCCATAGAAAAAGGGAAGCGCTTACACAAGGGCGTGAAATCCTGGAGGCAGAGATCACTGGGGTCATCTTAGAAGTCTGTCTACTATGTGGAGATCACTTGAGACCTCATTGGCAAACTCAATGAACTCTGTAGGCTTCATCCTCTCCAGCCTTTCTGGAGCCACTCATTCTTGCAATAACCCCAGCTTGAAATGCTCTCTTCACCGCAACTGCATGGCACTTTATTTTCCCACCTCTCTATCACTCCTTTCTTGTCTCCGTCTCTCTTCCTCTCCCTCCTCCTGCCCACTAAATACGTGGCCTAACTCAAAGTAAGGACACACAAAAATTTGCAGACTGACAGAGTCTCTCAAGGGTCAGTCCTTAACCCATACCCACCTCTTCCCTTTCCTGCCATGACAGTCCCCTCCCCTCTCCCACCTCAATTATCATCTTTATAGACATACTTCTGAAATCTTGATCTATTGGGTTGGTGAAAAAGTTCATTTGGGTTTTTCTGTTACGTTATTGTATGGAAAAAGTTGGACGAGTTTATTGGCCAACCCAATACAGTTTTGGTGCTTTTCCTGAGACTCACTTCTGACTGACTGCTGTGAGACAACCCAAAGGATGGTGGACTGGGACCTCAAAATTGTCTTACCTTTTCCCACCAAAGCCTGCTAACACCGCCACAATTCCCAATTTCTGGCACTGCCATTTACCCAGTTACCCAGACCTAAAATGTCAGCATTATATATGATTCCTCTTTTCCCTCCACCTGTCACATCTAATGAATTACTAGATTTTGTCTATTCTTAACCTTGCATTATCTGTCCTCACCGCTTTGTCCCTGGAGACTGTAATTGGTCTCCCTGCCACTGGCCTCTGTCCTTTTTCATCTCTCCTATGCATTCCCTTCAAATGAATCTTCCTGGAGTACATCTCTGATCATTCCACTTCTTGCTCACCCACTATCAATGGTTGCCCATTGTTTGCAGAATAAACATCAACTTCCTTAGCTTGTCTGTCATTGAAGGCCTGATGTGATCTGGTCCCATCCTTGGTCCCTACTCTTTTCATGTGCTGTGTCCTCAATCACGTGGAACCCCTGTCTTCTCCCCCTAGAGCTTTCATGCTTTCCCTCCTCAGTGGCTTTGTTCCTACTTTTTTTTCCCTCAGCCTGAAATTCTCTTTTCCCGCTCTTTACCCCGATTCTCCACAGTCAGCTCCTACTTCTCCATGGCCTGCCTCACAGGACACCGTCTGCCTGGAATTTTCCCTGAGTGTTCCACACTCTCCAAAGTCCAGCCTGAAGTTTATACTTTCGTTCTGAGACCTCCCAGGCTCCTTCACTTCTCTATCTTATGGCACTTTCCCTAGATATTTCTGTTCAAATGTACCTTTTCCTACTACACTGGGAGCTTCTTGATGGTAGGGTACATGCTCGATTCTTTTCTGTCCTCTGCATCCCATAGTCTTATATATCTGTATCACCAATAGATTTTAAATATTTTTGTAAAATCCCCATTGTATATGTATGCCCATTTTCCACATGGTCACAGAAAAAGAGGGCAGATTCAGTTAATGCACTGCTATTGCTTAAAGTGTAATTTTAGATTTTGATGACATCTTATAGCTCATTATTTCCTTTTATGTTCTTAATTATATCTGAATTTGTCTCAAAAGGGTAAACAATACATACTTCAACCCTAAGGAATGATGTCCAGGTTTTCCTGTTGGAAATACTAAATTAATAAGTGTATTAGTCAAACTTTTTCTTTGGAAGACAATTGTGGTATTAAGTTCAATACAAATAGTCATCGGGCATCTGCAATTGATGATAGAGAGGTAAGCCCTAACTCTTTAGAAAAACCTTTCAGTGGAGGAATGGGAATATAATACAAGACAGCAAGTAATATAAATGCTGAACCTCTTCCCTGCAGTGTCCAAAGACTGCCACCATCAATTAAGTGCATAAACTCATTTGCTACAGCGTGGGAGAATCTCTAGGCAAGACTCAGTCACTTATAGAGGCAAGGGCATGGACTCCTAAGTTTCAGGTGGTTTACCTTAGAGCAGTGGTTCTCAGTGTGGTGCCTGGACGAGCGGCAGCATCACCAGGAGCCTATGAGTGATGCACATTCTCGTGCCCCAACCTAGACCTACTGAGTTGGAAACTCCACTGGCGGGTCTCAACAATCTGTGTCTCAATAAGCATTCCCACCCAGGTGATTCTGATGCATTGTACAGTTTAGGAAGCACTGACTTAGAACATTACTCAGTCTCTCCAAGTTCTTCCAGTTACATTTCTTCTTTAAAGAGATTCCATTGGTCTTCCACCTGGGACTTGTATTTTTCCGGGAGTATGTGAAGACTATCCATGAAGTGGTTTTGGTTTTTTTTTTAATATTTATTTGTCTGGCTGTCTCAGGTCTTAGGTGCCACACACGGGATTTTCGTTCCATCTTGTGAGATCTTTCCACGCAGTGCATGGACTTCTAGTTGAGGCAAGCGGGCTCAGTAGTTGCAATGCTCAGTAGTTGCCCCTCTGCATGTGTGGTTTTCGTTTCCTGACCAGGGACTGAACCCGGGTCCCCTGCGTTGCAAGGTGGATTCTTTAACCACTGGACCACCAGGGAAGGTCCTTCCATGAAGTTTTAAGGAAACCAAGTTCCAGATCCTCAATTTCACTCTGTACTTTTCCTGAAAACTTATCTGCTTGAGGAAGGGTCCATGGTGGGGACAGCAAACCAGTTTTACTTTCTACCTCTCTTTTTACCATAAACCTTCTCTCTGTTCACCAAAGAAAAGCTAACTTTTACCCACCATAACTCTCATTATGGTGCATTCACCCAGGGATGTAAACACCTCGGGGAAAACAGTCCATTTGAAATACTGTGCCAGTGTTAAAAAGGCCGATGACTCTGATCAATACCAGGTAACATGTCTCTTTTCAAGTAGGTGGTATCCAATTCTTTGCTTTTAACAAAATTGCAGAAGGGCCTACTTGCATTGTCACCTGACTGATCCTTAAACAGATTTTTCCATGGTACTCTTGTACATTTCTGGTGGGAATGTAAAATGTACAGCCACTGTGGAAGACAATAAGACATTTCCTCAAAAAATTAAAAATAGAACTACCATATGATCCAACAATTTCTATTCTGGGTTTAAATTCAAAAGAACTAGAAGCAGGACTCAGATATGTGTACACTCATTATTCACCATAGCCAAAAGACTTCCCTGGTGGCTCAGATGTTAAAGAATTTGCCTGCAATGCAGGAGACCTGGATTCCATCTCTGGGTTGGGAAGATCCCCTGGAGAAGGGAATGGCAACCCACTCCAGTATTCTTGCCTGGGAAATAACATAGACAGAGGAGCCTGGCAGGCTACAGTCTATAGGGTTGCAAAGAGTCAGACATGACTGAGCAACTAACACTTTTCAAAGATAGGAGCACCTCAGATGTTCACTTATGAAAAATGGATAAAAAATGTGGTCTATTTATCAATGGAATATTATTCAGCCTTAAAAAGGAAAGAAGTTCTGACACATGCAACAACATGGATGAAACTTGAAGACATTATGCTAAGTGAAATAAGTCAGATACAAAATGAAAAACATCATGTGGTTCCACTTATCTGAGGTGCCTATGGTATTCAAATTCATAGAGACAGAAACTAGAATGGTGGTTGCCAGGGGCAGGGGGGAATTGGAGATTTAATGCTTAGTGTGTACAGAGTTTCAGCTGGGGGAGATGGAAAAGTTCTGGAAATGGATGGTGGTGATGGTCACTCAACAATGTGAATATACTTAATGTCACTTAACTGTACACCTTAAGTGGTTGCAATGGTAAAGTTTGTGATGTATATTTTGCTACAATATTTTAAGTTTTTAATGATAGTTATGTAACTTGGGGGCATGTAACACGAAAGGAGTTTTGAAAAATCAGGTGACATTGCTTGAACAAAACTTCACTCTTCCTTCTAATCTAATACACTTACTTATAGGAATAGGGTTTCTTCGAACTTACATCTGTAAAAATAAGAAATAGAAATAAAACCAATGTTGATTCTTGTCTCATTTTAGCATTAAGTAATAATCTCAGGTACATGAACTAATTTCACAGAAAAAAACCTCATCAATAATTGATGACAGGACTGTGGAGAGAAGTGAACCTTTGTGCACTACTGATAGGAATGTAAATTGATGCAGTCACTATGGAAAACAGTATGAAGGTTCCTCAAAAATTTAAAAATACAATTACCACATGATTAGGAAGCCCACTTCTGAGTATATATCTGCAGTAAACAAAATAGTATCTTGGAACAGTCGTGTGGATCAATGAGACAGAAGAGAGAGCCCGGAAATAAACCCATACACCTATGTCAATTAATCTTCAACAAAGGAAACAAGAATATATACAATGGAGAAAAGACAGTCTCTTCAGCAAGTGCTGCTGGGAAAGCTGGACAACTGCATGTAAATCAATGAAGTTAGAACATACCCTCACATCATACACAAAAGTAAACTCAAAATGGCTTAAAGACTTAAATATACGACAGGACACCATAAGACTCTTAGAAGAAAACATAGGCAAAACATTCTCTGACATAAATCAGAGCCAGTTTTCTTAGGTAAGTCTCCCAAGGTAATAGAAATAAAAGCAAAAATAAACCAACGGGACCTAATCAAACTTGTAAGCTTTTGCACAGCAAAGGAAACCACAAATAAAACAAAAGGACAACTTATGGACTGGAAGAAAATGCAAATGATGTGACCAACAAGGAGTTAATGTCTAAAATATATAAGCAGCTCATACAGCTCAAACAAAAAACCAAACAACCCAATCAAAAAATGGGCAGAATACCTAAACTGACATTTTTCTAAATAAGACATAGCCAATAGGCAGATGAAAAGATGCTCAACATAACTAATTATTAGAGAAGTACAAATCAAAACTACAATGAGGTATCACCTCACACTGGTCAGAATGGCCATCATCAAGAAGTCTACAAATAATAAATACTGAAGAGGGTGTGGAGAGAAGGGAACCCTCTTACACTGTCAGTGGAAGGTAAATTGGTGCAGCCGCTATGGAGAACAGTTATGGCAGGTGCTCAAAAATCTAAAAATAGAGTTACCATATAATCCAGCAATCCCACTCCTGGGCTAGATCTGGAAAAAAACTCTAATTCAAAAAGACACATGCACGCCACTGTTTATAGCAGCACTGCTTACAATAGCCAAGACATGGAAACAACCTAAATGTCCATCAGCAGAACAATGAATAAAGAAAATGTGATATCTCTCTCTCTCTCTCTCTCTCTCTCACACACACACACACACACACACACACACACACTTTATATCCAGGCTTCCCTGGTAGCTCAACTGATAGTAAAGAATCTGCCTGCAATGCGGGAGACTGTGGTTTGATTCCTGGTTTGGAAAGATTCCCTGGAGAAGGGATAGGCTACCCACTCCAGTATTCATGGGCTTCCCTGGGGGCTCAGCTGGTAAAGAATCCGCCTGCAATGTGGGAGACCTGGGTTTGATCCCTGGGTTGGGAAGATCCCCTGGAGGAGGGCATGGCAACCCACTCCAGTATTCTTGCCTGGAGCATCCCCATGGACAGAGGCACCTGGTGGGCTACAGTCCATGAAGTTGCAGAGTCGGACACGACTGAGTGACTAGGCATATATGTATATATAATGGAATACTACTCAGCTATAAAAAAAGAATGAAATAATACTATTTTTAGCAACATGGATTGACCTAGAGATTATCATACCAAATGAAGTAAGTCAGAAAGAGAAAACAAATTTATCATATGATACCATGTATCAATAATTATATAAGGGGATGGAGATATTAACTAACATTACTATGGTAATCAACATTACTGCTGGTAATCATTTTCCAGCATCCATTTCAAATCATCACAGTGTACATGTTTTAAAAAATGTTTATTTAGTTACTTTTGGCTGCGTCAGCTGTTAGCTGCAGCATGTGGGATCTTTCATTGCGGCGTGAGTGTTTGTTGCGGCACGCCAGCTTCTCTCTAGTTGTGGCCTGCAGGCTCCAGAGTGCCTGTGCTCCACGGTGGCCGCCCGCGGGCTCTCCAGTTGAGGTGAGCATGCTCAGTTGTGGCATTTGGGCTTAGTTGCCTGCAGTATGTGGGATCTTAGTTCCCTGATCAGGGATCAAACCCACATCTCCTGCACTGAAAGGCAGATTCTTAACCACTGGATCACCAGGGAAGTCCCACATTGTACACTTGAAACTTGTATAGGTTATATGTCAATAAAAGCACAATAAAACTGGGAAAAAATTTTGAAAGGCTTGTTTTTTATTGAATGAGTGATCTGTGCAATTGCCATTGTTGTTCACTCTTTGTGATCCTATGGACTACAGCATGGCAGGCTTCCCTGTCCCTCACTATCTCCCAGAGTTTACTCAAACTCATGTCCATTGAGTTGATGTCATCCAACCATCTCATCCTTTTCTCCTCTTGCCCTCAATCTTTCCCAGCATCAGGGTCTTTCCCAATGAGTCAGCTCTTCGCATCACATAGGCAATGTATTGGAGCTGCAACTTTAGCATCAGTTGTTTCAGTGAATATTTAGGGTTGATTTCCTTTAGGATTAAGTGGTTTGATCTCCTTGCAGCCCAAGGGACTCTCAATAATCTTCTCCAGCACCACAGTTCAAAAGCATCAATTCTTTGGCACTCAGCCTTCTTCATGGTCCAGTTCTCACATCCGTACTAGAAAAACCATAGCTTTGACTATATGGATCTTGTTGGCAAAGTGATGTCTCTGCTTTTTAGTATGCTGTCGGTGTTTGTCCTCTTGCCTTTGGAGTACCCTAAAAGCCCTCAACTTTTTATTTGCTTGGGATATGGGTTTCCAAGTCTTGTTTTGAGTCACCTTTCTTCAGATATTCACCTGAAAGCTCTCATCACTGTAAAACTTCTGCTTTCTTTTAATTGAAATACAGTTGTACAATATTATATTAGTTTCAGGTGTTCTACATAGTGATTTGACATTTGCATGCATTATGAAATGGTCACCAAAATAGTCTAGTAACCATCTGTCCCCATATAAAGTTATTACCATGTTATTGATCACATTCCTTATGCTGTGTATTACATCTCTATGGTTATTTATTATATAACTGGTTTGTACTTCTTAATCCCCTTACATCTATTTTGCTTCCCCCATCCTCTCTCCCCACTGGCAGCTACTCATTTATTCTCTATAGCAATAAGTCTGTTTTCATTTTCTTTTGTTTGTTTTGTTTTTATAGATTCCACATGTAAGTGAAATCTTATAGTATTTGTCTTTCTCTCTCTGACATTCATTAGCACAATATCCTTTAGATGCATTCATTTGTTGCAAATGGCAAGATTTTTTATGGCTGAGCAGTATTCTACTGCATATATATGCATATATCACATCATATATATATATACACATACATACACACATACATACATATATATATATATATATCTCACATCTTCTTTTTCCATTTGTTTGTTGATTGGACTCTTTGGTTGCTTCCATATCTTGGCTCTTATAAATAGTGATTCAATGAACACAGGGCTGCATATATCTTTTCAAATTGGTGTTTTTGATTCCTTTGGGTAAATATCCAAAAGTGAAATTTCTGGGTCATATGGCAATTCTATTTTTAATTTTTAAAGGAACCTCCATAGTGTTTTTCATAGCAACTGCACCAATTTAAAATCCCACCAGCAGTGCACGATGGTTCCCTCTTCTCCACATCCTTGCCAACACTTTTTGTGTTGTCTTTTTGATAATAGCAATTCTGACAGGTGTGGGATTATATCTCATTGTGGTCTTTAACTTGCATTTCCTTAATAATTAGTGACATTGAGCATCTTTTGATGTGTCTGTTGGCCACCCATATGTCTTCTTTGAAAAACTGTCTATTCAGTTTACCCATTTTTTAACTGGGTTATTTGATGTTCAGTTGTATGGATTCTTTGTATATTTTGGATATTAACCTGTTATTGGATATGCTGCTCACAAATATCTTCTCCCATTCAATAGGCTCTCTTTTTATTTAGTCAGTGGTTTCCTCTGCTGTTCAAAAGCTTTTTAGTTTGATTAAGTCCCATTTGTTTATTTTTACCCTTGTATCCTTTGCCTGAGAAGACAGATCCAAACAATATAACTAAGATTGATGTCAAAGAGCATCCTGCCTGTTTTCTTTTAGGAGTTTAAGGGTTTCAGGTCTTACATGTTATGTTTTTAATCTATTTTGTGTTTACATTTGTATATGGTGTAAGAAAGTAGTTCAAACTGATTCTTTTGCATGTAGCGATCCAGTTTTCCCAACACCATTTATTGTAACACTTCCTTTCCTTTAAAACATCCTCATGACTCAACAGCATGACTCCTGACTGAGCTGCTGCATTCCCACCTCTCTGGTTTCAGTCGGCTAGCTGACAGCTGAGATCACTGCAATCACCCCGGGGAAGGGCTCTTTGCCCCAAAGAAGTAACATGTACCATATACAGCCTCATTTACAGACTTGATCCCTGTATTTTTCACCTATGCTTAACTAGTGGCATCTGAGAATGTCATTTATTCTAAATAGTCGGTAGAGAAGTTTAAACAATAACTACCAGCAGTCACTTTGCAAAGGACCCTAAGAGGCTGATGTTTGCTTTCAGTCTCCTGTTGCATCCTGAGTTCTTAGGGCCTGATGTTTCTGGGGGAAGATCTTCACATCCGGGTGCCTACAGACCCAAATCTTTAGTAATGCAGCCTTTTGGCAGCATCTACAAATAACAATGGACTTCCCTCATAGCTCAGTTGGTAAAGAATCTGCCTGGACTGCAAGAGACGTGGGTTCGATTCCTGGGTTGCAAAGATCCCTTGGAGAAAGAAATGGCTACCTACTCCAGTATTCTTGCCTGGAGAATCCCATGGACAGAGTAGCCTGGCAGTGATGTCATCCAACCATCTCATCCTCTGTCATCCCTTTCTCCTCCTGCCTTCAATCTTTCCCAGCATCAGGGTCTTTTCTAATGAGTTTGCTCTTTGCACCAGGTGGCCAAAGTATTAGAGCTTCAGCCTCAGTGACATCAGTCCTTCTAATCAATATTCAGGATTGATTTCTTTTAGGATTGACTGGTTTGACTTTGCAGTCCAAAGGACTCTCAAGAGTCTTTCCAACACCACAGTTCAAAAGCATCAGTTCTTTGGTGCTCAGCTTTCTTATGGCCCAGCTCTCACATCCACACATGGCTATTGGAAAAACTATAGATTTGACTAGATGGACATTTGTAGACAAACTAATGTCTCTGCTTTTTAATATGCTGTCTAGGTTGGTCATAGCTTTTCTTCCAAGCAGCAAGCATCTTTTAATTTCGTGGCTGCATTCACCATCTGCAGTGATTTTGGAGCCCAAGAAGATAAAGTCTGTCACTGCTTCCATTGTTTCCCCATCTATTTGCCATGAAGTGATAGGACCGAATGCTATAATCTTAATTCTTTGAATGTTGAGTTTTAAGCCAGCTTTTTCACTCTCCTCTTTCACTTTCATCAAGAGGCTCTTTAGTTCCTCTTCACTTTCTGCCATAAGGGTGGAAAGGGCAGTAGCAGCCCAAAGAAAGCTCTTCTCATGGCCATGGCAGAAGTGCAAGAGAGAAAGTCCAACTACTCAAGCACATTCACGCCCTTGCTTACATCATAGCTCTATTGGTCAAGGTAAGTCACATAACTGAGTCCAAAGCTGAAGGGTGGAGAAGTATACTCTGCCTCTAGTGGAACTGCAAAGCTACATGGCGTAGTGTGTAGATACAGGGAAGCTGAACAATTTGTAACAACCACAGAAATTCCAGGCAGAGAAAGTGCAAAAAGATGATCAAATGCAAGGAAATATGAATGCATATGGATCGTTTAGAGGGAGGTATAAAGAATAAAGAATGAAGTTAAAATTTTCAAAAGTTTCTAGCAAAATTATGTAGAGCCTTGAATGTAATGCTAAAGAATGTGGGCTTTCTTCTGCAGGTTCCAGGGAGCCACTGGGGTTCACATGATTATATTTGGGTTTTAGACAAATTGAAAGCAAGGAGACAATTTAGGAGGCCAGTATAATGGTCTAAGAATGCATAAAAGTTGGGTAGATATGAGATGTTTAGGAGATTTTAAGATATGTCCATAAATTATCTGATACACCTCCTTTCAAAAGGACTTTAATTGTCCTCTTTTAGTATGTATTCAATAACTTGTCTCTACTGAATAGAATACGGTAGAAGTGAGGGTGTAAAGCTTCTGAGACTAGGTTATGAAAGACATGTGGTCTCCTCCTCACTCTCTCTTGGGTTACTCACTCTGGGGAAGCTAGCTGCCATATTATGAGGTCACTCTAGCAACCCAGTAGAGAGACCCGTCTACAGAGGAATTAGTATTTTTTTGCCAATAGCCAGTGAAGAAGTGAGGCCTCCTGCCAATGGCCACTAAGTGAGCGATTTTTAATATCGATCCTGAAGCTCTAATCAAACCTTCAGATGACTACATCCTCAGCCAAGATTTGACTGCAACCTCATGAGAGACTCTGAGCTAGAACCATCCACTTAAGCTGTTCATAGTTTATCACCCACAGAAACTGAGTGAGATAACAAGTGTTGGCTGGCTTCCCAGGTGGCACGAGTGGTAAGGAACCCATCTGCCAGTGCAGGAGACACAAGAGACTCAGGTTTGATGCCTGGGTCGAGAAGATCTTCTGCAGTAGGAAATGGCAACCCACTCCAGTATTCTTGCCTGAAAAATCCCATGGACAGAGGAGCCTGGCAGGCTGCAGTCCATGGGCTCTCAAAGAGTCGGATGTGGCTGAGCACAAGGTACCTATTAGAGTACGATGCTAAATTTAGGGATAATTTGTTACATAGAAATACATAAATGCTGCAGCTTAGATGTAGAAGGTGAGGGAAAGGAATAAGGCGATGATGATTCTGAAGTTTTTGGCTCAAGCCACTGAGTGGTATGATTTACTGAGAAGGAAAGAGAGGGGTAAGGGTAAGTTTGAGGGACAGTGATAGAAGAAATAGGATAAAGAGTTTATTTTAGGACAGTTTAGGGGAATGAATTGATGATGATTCTGAAGTTTTTGGCTCAAGCCACTGAGTGGTATGATTTACTGAGAAGGAAAGAGAGGGGTAAGGGTAAGTTTGAGGGACAGTGATAGAAGAAATAGGATAAAGAGTTTATTTTAGGACAGTTTAGGGGAATGAATTGTGCCCCCCAAAACAAACTTATACGTTGAAGCCCTAAACCCCAATGTGACCATATTAGGCGATAAGGCCTTTAGGGAGGTAACTAAGGTTAAATGAGGTCATATGGTTGGGACCCTACTCCAATACGACTGGTATCCTTATTAGAAGAGGAAGAGATACTGGAGATCTCTCTCTCTCTCTCCTCATGTGTGCACAGAAAAGAGGTCATTTGAGGACACAGCAAGAGGGTGGGAATTTTCAACTCGAGGAGAGAGAGCTCTCATCAGACACCAACCCTACTGGCACCTTGATCTTATACTTCCAGTCTCCAGGGCTGTGAGGAAAGAATTTTCTGTTGCTTAAGCCACCCAGCCTGTGGTATTCTGTCATGGCAGCCCAAGCTGACTAAAACACACAGGTTGAATTTGTCTCAGCAGGGCACTTACATTGTGGATATGTAGTGGTCAGTTGGAAATACACCTGGAGCTCAGAAAAGAGTTGTCGCTGTGGGAGTGATCCAATCACTGGCATTTGGAAGTGGATGAGAAAGATCATCCAGAGAGAAAAAGAGCACGGGAAAGAAAGAGGAGAGCTAGGATGGAAAAAGGAAGTGGGGACAGCATCTATGATTGAATGGTTCACTGAGGAACATAGAGCAATAACTTGGAAGGAGTTTCAGAAAAGTAAAAGTGAACTACAGCAGGACTGAAGGGAGGTTTCTAAGCCAGACAAGTTGATTATCAATGCCAAGTGCTCGGAAAATTCATGTAAGAAGAGGATCAAGACAAGGCCGTTGCACTTTCTACTGAGGGGTTCATTGCTCACCTTGGTAAGAGCGATTTAGTTGGCTTCTGAAAAGCCAGCCTGTGGTGGGTTGCAGTAGCCACTGTGATGCACCACCCAGATCTCCCTTCAATGAAAGATCTGTTGCTCAGCTGCTGGGAGGACTCTCTTCAGCGTCCCCAGTAGCCCCCTCAGAGATGGCTTCAGCTTCAGAGAGACCCCTAACCCAGAAGTCACACTTCTTTTCATGGAAGCATACATCTAATAACTGATCTGTACGGGAGCATAACATTTCCCAGTCATCTCAGTTTAACTCGGGGCAGCTCTGAAGGACTACCTCCATCCGGAGAGCCCCGTGAGGTTAGCTGATCAATCATTGAACCTGAATTATGGCCCTTCTTCAGAGAGAGAAGTGCTTCACCTTCCTGATTCCCAAGCCTGCTTCCTCTCCCTCCCTCCCACAGATGTTAATCCCAAGGGAACTCACTCATAAATACCCCACATTCTATCTCTGTCTCAGACTCTGCTTCCCAGAGAACCCAACCTGAGACACAGGTTAAAGGAAAGACTCAGAGGCTTCAAGCATAGACTGCTCTTCCAAGGCCTCAAAGAGCTGAAGAAAGATGGGCGGTAACCTGAGGGCAAGGACCTTGTGCTCCAAGCCTCCCTCTATACCAGGAACAGAGCTGGACACAGAGTAGGTGTTTTCCGCTTGGCTAGATCTCTGATTGGCAACTGGATGATTCACCCCTCAGATTTTTTCCTTTCAAATATTTAAATGAAAGTATGGAGCCAGAAAAATCTTTGATTGATTTGTATTGCCCCTTCCCTGCCCCCCAACCCACCGCGCACACACACACACACACACACACACACACACGCAGGTCTTCTCATCTCCTAGAAATAACTGATCCCCTTTTAGCCTTTCCCTGGTTTAGGTCAGACAGTAAAGGTTATTATGCTGTCTATCTATTTCCCCTAGCTGAGATGGTTATAGGGAAAGTAGAAGAGAAGGAGACAGATGACTGGCTAGAAGCACTTTCAGACTTGAACTACTTAAAACCTTTCCCTCAGATGACAGGAATGCATTCAGCTGGGAACAAACACATGGCTGGGTTGAAATGTCTAGGAGAATCATGGGGCAGGTCCAGATGGAAGCTATACCATTCTCAACAGCCTTCCAACATGACAGACCCCAAGTCTCCTCTCTTTAGAAAATGGGGCAGAAAAGAATGCTTAATGAGGTGCGTTGTGATCACTGAAGAGGGAACTTCCCCACTAAGGCTCCAACCTTCAACTCAAAGGGCGCCTTTTTCATAGAGTGCTCTGACTGGAAGCCAGTCACACAAGCTCTGACTGGAAGGAAGCTTGTGTGTGAGAGACATGCAGGGAGACAGGTGGGGACCCTGGGTGTCATGATTACCCAGCACCAGAACAGCAAAAGGCAGGCGCTGGGGCATTTTAGGAGGTGCAGATGCTGACTGCAATCTGCCTAAGCCCAAAGTTAAGGGCTATGGAAAGATATAGAATTAAAAGGATACATGCAGGAAAGAAAACAGGAAGTATTTCATAGGACACTTGACATCACCCACATGAAATCATCAGTCTTTGGAAGCTTGTTAAGTGAAAGATAACAAGAAAAGAGCTGAGATATAAAAGGTGGCAAGATGAGGGTGCATTTAGGTTTAAACGGTTCCCCAGGAAATGTATGTGGGGGGGAGGACATGCTTCAAACACTGTCCCAGTATAAGAGACTCTTCAACATTTCTCTGATGGTGTTTTGTATTTGAGGTTAAGAGGATGCTATTCTAGAAAATACAGAGGACTTCCCTGGCAGTCCAGTGGTTAAGACTCCATGCTTCCAATGCAAGGAGCACAGGTTTGATCCCTGGTCAGGGAACTAAGATTCCACATGACACTTGGTGGGGCCAAAAAAATAAAAAAAACAAATAAAGAAAACACAGAGATGCAATGGGCAGAGAAAGAAATGGGAAAGAAGTCAGAAAAGCTATAGAAAAAGGAATTGGAACACACAGAAATCTAAATGGCTGGATACTATAAGTCAGTACAACTGGAAACGTAATGCTCATTTCCCCAACAATTGCCTTTAAGTAAAAAAGCTTCACACTATTTTTTTTAACCCAAACCAAAAAAGAAGAAATAATTCAAATCCAGGAATATAACGATATGTTTTGCAGCCACTCACTCCCACCCCCCCCCCACATGCTAACCTCATACTGGTTTAGTTTCCCCACATTATTTTTTTTCAGGTTCAAACACATTTTTAAATCTAAAGAGCAAAAAAAATAATGAAGATAGAAAGATAGCTAGAGATATTGATCTGGATATGTATTATAGACTTAGAATCTATATACGTATCAGAAAGGGTGAAAGAAATAGACTCCAAGGATATTCTTAAACTTCTGCTTCAAATTAACATCTCCTCCAAAATCTAGTGGTTTTCCACTGAACTACCATGTTACACTGTTTCGTATCACTCTAAAATGGAATACTCAGATGACTGCAATGGAAGCAGATTCCAACATGGAACTTCCATCACCCCAGAGCCAAGATGCTCTTTCTTTTGTCTTCTAGCAACTCACTCACTACTTTGTATTCAACCTCAACTACAAATTGTTCTGACTCCAATATCCTTAGTTCTCATTGGTCAAACTGTGTATAGAACTGCCAATTTTTCATCCATTAACTCAGCACACTTTGATTGTGTGCTACTTCTGTAACAGGAGCCATATCATGCCCTGGGAGTGCAGCAATGATGCAACTTTCCACCTGTGAGCAGTATTGGGAGATCTTTAAGTGGACAGGCAACTAAAACATGGAGCAATAAGGTCTGTGGCAAGGGACACGCAAATTACAAAAGAAGGACAAGGGAAGAGGATAAGGAGCCATGGAGGCTTCCTCCAAGAAGTGATGTCTGGGTTCCACTAAAACCCAGCCTTTGCTATTGTCAATCATGAGCCCTGTGAGAGCAAGGACTGTTTGTCATGTCACCAGTGCATCCTTAGTACCAAGGAGAGTGGCTGGGACTCAGCAAATGATACTCAGGATATATGCCTTTCTTTATAAAGGTTACAAGGGAAAGAATCTACTTAAACAATTTTCTCCTTCCATTTTCATAGCAGAAAACATATTTGTCATGGATGTGTGCTGAATAAATAAATGAATGGGGAAAACAAATGTTTAGGGAATGAGACAGTTCAGTTCCATAACTGTCCAGAAGGACAGTTCTGTTCACTAAGCTTTGAGTGCCAGACTTGGGTGCTGGGGCTATGGGATAGCTTAGACACAGGCCTTGTCTTCAGACTGCTTGTTGTCTGCTGGGGTGACAATGCAGGATGACAGAAGAGTGATGACTCTGTGTCTTAAGGTCATTTGGGTGTGAAGATATCTTATCCCTCAGCAGATAGAAAGATGCATGAGCGAGGCAGATGTGGCCTTGGCAAAATGTTCTTCGAGACACTTCCAACTCCATGACAGCCTGAATACTTTCAGAGTAACTCCTCTCATTAGAAGAAATGGCAAGTTATCAAGAACTTCAGCTTTTGTTCATATCAGTACTAGGATTTTAAGTTTTTGGAGAAATCTGCTGAAAATGTATAATCATATTTCAAAGAATGTGAATCTTACAGAGTCTGTTTACTTCAGTTTAAATTTTAACATAACTAATGCTCAAGCCACCCTTGAAAGCAATAGAAGACTCCAAGGTGGAGATGAATGCATTTCTAGGACTAGAGAGTAGTGGAAGGAAGGGAAGGTTTGCATATGCTCATTGGAAATTAGAGTTTAAATATAAACTATGAGTTCTGAGGTTATTTGTCTTGGTGTGTCATCCACCATCCTAAGAGATCGAGACTGAATCTAGCCAAAATCTAGATGATAGATAAGCTAGGAAGGATGGCAAACCTTGAAGTACTGGGTTAGCCAAAAAGTTCTTTCGGGTTTTTCCATATTATCTTATGGAAACGTCCAGACGAATTTTTTGGCCAACCTAATACATTGGCTATGAGCCCGATGCAGGCTAGAGTTGTGTTTTGCTTGGTCACCACACCATTTAAAAAATCAAAAGGAAGAAGACTTTGAAAGCCTTTAGCTACAACCAGCTCACTCTGGTTTGCCACGACTCTCACCATTTCTTATTGTCTCACCCTCATCCACTCTGCCTGGCCCTTGAGAAGGCATTTGGCTCTTTGACATAGTGACTTTTTGTTCCTGTTCAACAGCTAAATGAGCAAATGCTTCAAACTGGCACTATAGAACTCTTAACTTTAGGGAAAACTGCAAGAGTGCCAGTAGGTGAACAAGTGCCAGCGAGAGGAGCTGAGATTGTGACCATGTTCATGCTCAGTTGCTAAGTCGTGTCTGACTCTTTGTGACCCCATGGACTGTAGCCCGCCAGGCTCCTCTATCCACGGGATTTCCCAGGCAAGAACACTGGAGGGCTGGACTCTTGCCCTAGCTCCTCATTGCTCTATACCTTGGGTCCCTCATTGCCAGCACTGCCCCTACTGCTCCCAGAGTCCTAGAAGTAAAGGTGGACCAAGAGGACCACTCCCTCCAACACCTGCTGTGTTTCCACTTCTGGGATGGGAAACCACTTCCGGGATGGGTCCTTCCTCATTTTCCATCCCCAGCACCTGGAGAAGGAGAACAACACAAAAACAGGACAAAGGCAGTTCTGACATTGCTTGGGGGGATGGAGGGGAGAGACAGAATCAAGAGAACAGAGTGTAATGGGAAAAGGTGAAGAGGAAATGAGGAAAAGTAAAGCAAGGAAGAGGAAGTGCAAAGAGAACTTGAGACAAGCCTGGTGATTATGAGTGGGCAAAGGCTTCTCTACCCCTCCCCGTTCAAAGAGTCCCAACAGTGCAAGGTGCTGAGAGTATCTACTTGGCACAATCTTCTTCCTACGCCGAGGGAGGAAAGGAGGTAAGGAGACAAGTGACTTGCTTGAGGTCACACAGTGAGTGAGTGACTTGCTGAGCTGCACCTTGAACTAAAGTGGCCTGTAATTTTCCAAGCTCTTTTCACTCACAGCCCTGCAATAGCAGGTGGAGTTGCTTGGGGGTAAGCATTTCCTCCTAGCTGTCTCTTCCAAAGTCACTGTTTCCTCACTTTGGAGTATTGGCGGCTGCATTCAACCAAGTGTAAGCCCCTAGGATCTGTCGGGCACTGTACCTGATTCTGGAGATGCATCAGCAAGGAAACAGGGTCTATTCTACTGCTGGACACAGACTAGGTATAGGAGCCCCTAGCCAACTGTCCAGGGAGTGCTACCCAACAGAGCCGGAATCTGAGGCACAATTATGAACCGTGTGTGTAATTTTTACTTTCTGGTAGCCCTATTTAAAAAGTGGGGGAAAAAAAGCACAGCTGAAATTATTTTAGTAATGTATTTAACCCACAATCATTTCCACATGTAAAATATGAAAATTATTAACGAGATCTTTAGCATTCTTCTTTTGTAACCAAGTCTTTAAAATCTAGTGTGCATTCCCTGCTTACAGCACACCTCAATTTGGGCTAGCTACATTTCAAGTGCCCATATGGCTAGTGACCACAGTGCTGGACTGGGCAGGCCTAGAGTGAATGTCAGAACCTGCTCCCAAACACCTAACTCTGCTGAATGCCAGCTTAATCTGCCTGGAGCTTCAGAGTCTATGGAGCTTATGAGTCCACAGCTTGGCCACATAAAGTTGGGAAGTGAAGTCGAGGGGACAGAGGACGGCAGGTTCCAGAACAGAGTCGACCTTAGACCTTTAAGTATGTCATGATTTTGCCTATTCACAACACAGTCTAAGCTACTCGGCAAGTGAACAAGTGTACATCCACAGCTGCAATGACTTTGTCGTCAGTTTTAGAAACTTTATGCCAGTTGAGTGGAATAACAAAACTAGCGGTGACCCTGCTCTTTGTGTTAACCAATCTACTATCTGCTTTAGACAGAAACAAGAAAATCCAATTCAAGCAACTGCTTCAGGTGTTCACACCAGTATATAAATTACTCACTGGAGGAAAACCAAAATTTCACTGTGGGTTGAAAAGGCCTGAGGAACACAAATCTGTCAACAGACATGACAGTGACCTTCTTGAATCTGAGAGTTCCCCAAAGTCACTAGACTGAGCATGGGAAAATGTTAAGGGTCCACTCAAGCATTCTGGCCTGGCCCCGGGACCTCAGCCTTCCCATAGTGGACAGTGCCCTAGTCTCAAGGCTTTTTTTTCCCCTCAACAATTTCTACTTACAACTCAGTTGCTGTCTGGGTCTATCAGCCCAAGAACACAGTTTCCACCATGGAAAGGCTGTTTCCACTGTTTCCACCATGCAAGCCGAAGTGTTGTCCTCAAAACAGCTCTCAAGCTGGATAAGGCAAAAACTTAGTATCACAGAGTGGTCAGCATTGCTTGCTACCTTCATCCCTGCCTGCATATTACCATCTTTTTGAAACCAGGGTTTGAGGATCCTAGAATGTGAAGATTAAATTCTAAGTGGGTTCAGATTTAATTTTGTTTCCAGGATCCTATCCTGTTAAAGCAAGAAGGGACTTTAGAGGCGATCTAGTTCCATTTCTACTCCTTTGTATTACGGATGGAGAAACTGAAACGCAGAGACAGGAAGCGACTGGACTAAGAACTCACTGGAAGGTACTAAGACCAAGGGCTTTCAGTGTCATATTTAGTGATCTTTACAGCATTTACAGTTGCTTCCTGATTTTGAGAAGTCATAAGTGTTTCAAGGTATCATGGACATACAGCAAAGGTCAGCTCTTTATCCAGTGGATACTCTGACCTCAACCTCATACTTGAGGAATCAAGATTTTCAAGGTTGGTTTTCCTGTCCTAAGATCCTTTTACTTTTTGGACTACATATGGCTATAAAGTATACCAACATGTCCTCTCTTGCTCTCTTTGTTTTTACTTTCAAGAAATAGACATTTTTTCGCATTTTTAAGATCTCCACTGGAGCCCCATTCCAATGAGATTATATCCACCATTCTTGCCCCTACCTATCATTTGGTGTTAAGTTGCTTCAGTCCTGTCCGACTCTTCCTGATCCCTCAGACTGCAGCCCACCAGGCTCCTCTGTCCATGGGATTCTCCAGGCAAGAATACCAGAGTGGGTTGTCATTTCCTTCTCCGGGGATCGTCCCAGCCCAGGGATCAAACCCTCATCTCTTTTGTCTCCGGCATTGACAGGCGGGTTCTTTACCACTAGCGCCATCTGGGAAGCCCCTAGCTACCATTGTCACCTCCAAATCTGGCAATAGGGTTTCACAGTGACGAGTGCGCCCTCTGCTGACTGAATGTCTGTTCTGCACTCATGTCTGCAAAATTCACACTTGCACATTTGGAGCCTCAGCTACATGAGAGATACAGAAACACAAGACATGAATGAGGGTTTCCTCATTTCTTATCAAGAATCCACACATATTTTTGGTCAAATCAATGTTTTGTTACTCCTAATCAGCTCTTATCATGAGAAAACTATTATTGAAGAGGTTGCCAAATTTTGATTTTCTACAGATCCTGCCAGAAAAGTACATTTCTAGCATTTGCCGTCCTTCCACCCTATACAAAAAGTTCACATGTATAAACAGTGCTTTCAACATGTGGACTGTAACTCAGCACAATAACAAGCTTTTAAAATAGAACTTAAAAGGGGCCCCTTTCCTGGGAGCATGAAAAGTAATTAGAAATACATTTTGAGTCCTTCCTAGATCCCCAGCTCTCCTGGGGCGTGCTTTAGGACATGTCACTTTTCTCACACGCCTCCTCCTGCCCTCCCCCCACCAAAGCTGCCTTGGGAGCCTCTCATACTCAAGCCTTTTCAGCTGGAGGCCTCCCAGAACTCTCCCAGAATTGTTTTCCATAGGGGCCTCTCCTTTCCCACTCTCCCTTCCTTCTTTCCTTTCTTCTTTCTTTTCCTCCTTTCTTCCTTCTTTTTTTCCCCTTTCCTTTCCTTTCCCCCCTTCCTTTCTTTCTCCATTCCATCCTGCGTGAAAGGAAGAGAGGCACCTTCAAGGCAACCGCGCAGGGTTGACACTGGAATGCATTTGCTACCTGCAGCAGTGTAGATACCACCGAGGAACAAACCAACCCACATGGAAGTCGCCCAGACTTCACTGATGAAGTTTAGATCTAGAAGGAGGGTAGGGGTCTGTATCTCTTGATTGTCTGCACATTCTCTCAAACCACCTGGGGGACTGACACATCCTGAGTTCTGCTTGGGATTCTGACTTCACTGTAGTTAGATTCTCCGTGAAGAGTCAGGGATGAGAGGACAGGAAAGCTGTTTCAGAGAGTTTTAGAAGGAGAGGGAGAGAGAGGTCAAGGGATGGCTCAGGATAAACCTCAGGTTGAGGCAGGAAAAGAAGCAAAATGAAACCACCAGACCGAGAGGGTGAAATAAATCCAAGAGGATCCACGAGGAAGAATGCTGAACAAAACCCTACTTCCTATTCAACCCCTGGAAGGCCTTGTGCAGAGACAGAATAATTAGGGCCTTCCCCAGACGCCAACCCAGTTCACACCTTTGCTACAAGTGGCCAATGTCAGCCACCTTTAATTCCTAGCAAAGCAGCCCGTGGTCACTGCTTCTGAATCTAAGTGAGGGAGACCCGGATACCCAGTTAGAAAGGACAATTGCTAGAATTCAGTTCAGTTCAGTTCAGTTGCTCAGTCATGTCCAACTCTTTGAGACCCCATGTACTGCAGCACTCCAGGCTTCCCTGTCCATCATCAGCTCCCCAAGCCTACTCAAACTCATGTCCATCACATCGGTGATGCCATCCAACCATCTCATCCTCTGTCGTCCCCTTCTTCTCCCGCCTTCAATCTTTCCCAGCATGAGGGTCTTTTCCAGTGAGTCAGTTCTTCGCATCAGGTGGCCAAAGTATTGGAGTTTCAGCTTCAGCATCAGCTAGAATTCATGCTGACAATTATTCAAGGTATGGGCTCAGTGTGTGTGTGTGTGTGTGTGTGTGTGTGTAGGTGTGAATCAAGATACCTTAGGAGATGATAGGCAAATTGTTGAATACAATGGCTAACACAACTTCTCTCTCTAATTTAATTAGAAGCTGGAAAAAATCGTCAAGAAAAAGTTTAGCAGCACCCGTTACTGTGGAGAAAAACTTAGCCCTAGACGGAAGAAAAGAGCACGTTTGGAGTGGGATGGGGAGTGCCGGTTTGTGGACTGGTGGTGTGTGTGAGGTGAAGCTGAGAATTGGTGGCGGCTGCCCGGTTTCCGGAGGCAGTGGAAGCTTATCCCAGCCGCCGCCCCCAGCCGATCCGGGACAGTTAGAGACGGGGGCAGCTCACCCCAACCCCCCAGGACGCGGCACGCCTAAACTTTCTACTTTTGTTCCTTTGATGAGAGGTTTCCTGGATCTGGCGACCAGTGGCGACCCGGGGTGGGGTTGGGGCGTGTATTTGTGGGCCCTGGGAATATGTGTGAGAGCAAACATCCCAGGCTACTAAGAGATGAGTGTGTGTCTTCCCAATTTGTGGAGATCGGCTTGAATTGTGCCCGGCGAAGCGGGGCCAAGCGAATCAGTTTTTAACAGCTTTGTGGGGGTGTCACTGGGAACTTCGGTCCAGTTTCTTCGCGAGAAACCGTGAAGTTTGCCAGGTGCTGTATCAAGAGGTGGAAATCTCCGGTCACTGAGTTTAGCTTTGGGCTCGGGTCAGGCTTATAGGTGCCACGCTCCCCACTCCGCAGACCCGCTGCCCCTCACCGCATCCTCTGGGCCTGGAGGGCGCCGGCGTGGTCCTAGACCTCAACCCCAGCACCGTCTCCCCCGCCCCGTCTACCTGTAGCTTTCGGTCCCTGGAACCCCAGGCTGGGCCGCTTAATGAGTGGGTTGTGCAGCTCTCTCTGTTGATCTAATACAAGTGCACCGTGAAAGCTGAAAAATAAATAGAAGGACCGAACATACGATTCTCCGTAGTGAAAAGTCTTTTCGAATAAATAAAAAAAGGCAGAGTTTTCACTGTTGAATGTAAATTCCTTTGCAGTGGAACGAATCATTTCAAGGATAGTTCACGTTGTCCTAACAACGCGGGTGAATGGCCAGGGTCCTTCTTTTTGTTAAAGATATGTTTTCTTTCTTTCAGTCAGAACTGATGATGATACCTCTTTCACGCTCTGTCCTCCGGGATCGTAAATCTCCACTCCCAGCTACCCAAATCGCACTTTCAGATGCCAAGCCCCCGCGGGTGACCGCTTCTCAGGCGGGACCCGCGAGCACCCGGCTTCCCGCCCCCCAACCGGACCCACCCCCCTCCCCGGGGGCTCCCCGGGGCCCGCCGGCTCCCACCTCCGGGCCTTAGGGGGCGCTGCAGCCGGCGGGGGGGGGGGAGGGGAGCGGGCCTCCTGGACCGGGGGTGCGGCCTCGTCCTGGGGCTCACGGGCTGCGAAGTCCAACTAGGCGGGATGCCGCGACTCCCGTACCTTCAAGGCCCCTGTCAATCTTGTCCTGGCCCCAGGAATGTGAAAAATATGCACAAAGACTGCACGCCCCTCGTGCGCGATTGTCAGCTGCTGGTGCCCACTTACTGGGGAGAAAAGGTCATTCCGAAACAATCCTGGCCAGCCAAACCTCTCAAATCTAACTTTTCTTTTTCCCCCTCAACCGGCACCTCCCTCCACAATCCCGAAGACCCTTGCGGCCCAGGCCCCCCGACTTCCCAGCCCCATCCTCGACACCCCAGTCTCCGGGCCGGCGTTTGTACCGAAGCCGATGGTGGCGGAGGGGCAAGCAGGGGATTCGCGGCCCCAGAAAGTGTGCTTGTGACCTTGAGCTGAAGAAAGTTGCTCCCAGTTCACCCACTCATGGGAGAGGGGGCTTCAGACGTCCGGACAGTCCCTCTAGGGTCCCAGAAATGATGAGCCCGCGGCAGGGATGGCTAGCTGGGGTTCCCCGTACCGGGGCGAGGGCGGCTGCCCTCCCCGCCAATCCTTCTGCGTCCCGGAAAAAAAAAAAAATAACGAGGAAAGGGCTCCGCCGAGACAAAAGGAGAGGTACTTCGGTCGGGGCCGGCCGAGAGCCCCCGAAAGGGTGGGCCTGCGAGCGGCGGACCCGGACAAAAGCGTGGGGAGCGAGCTTCCCCAGAAGGAGCAGGCTGGGCACTTGGGGCCCAGTTCCACCCGGGGACGAGGTGGCGCTTCTGGCGGCCCGGCCCAAGCGGGTCCCGCTTGCTGCTCGAGCACTCGGGCCGGGCCTTGGGACGCTAACCCAGTCGGAAATGTCCAAGGAGAAAGCGAGGGACGGGTTCCTCCGCGGGGTTTCGCGCCAGGTCTGGCCCCTGGGGAAGCGAACGTAGCCTCGATCGGACCCCAGCGGTGACCATTTGCCTTCACCCGGGTTTTCAACTAGCCGCCACCTCCGAGGAGAACCGGCCTGCGCCCCGCGGGCGGTCCAGTCCCCGCGCAGTTGCCCCAACGTGGGTGGAGGGGCTGGGAGGGCCACCCCTCGTCCCTACAGCCGGGCTCGCGGGTCTGGGCAGCGAACGCCCGCGGGGCAGAGCCGGCACCCACCCGCCCCCCACGCCCAGCTTCACCCGGGCCTCCGAGCGCCCGGGGACCTGGATGAGCGGCTCCTGGACCCGGGAGGGAGCAACTCGGGGAAAGTTCATCAGTCGGGCTACTCCGAGGAACTTGGAGCCAGCCGCTAGCTCAGCTCAGGCCTTGATTATTCAAACGAGCTCCTCTTCCTCGAAAACGAAACAAAAATTGCAAACTCCAGCCGCCGACTGTGCGCAGCCAACTCTGAGGCAAGCGCCGGGCCCGGCGGCCGGTTCTGCCCTGGCCCCCAAGCCCTCCAGCCTAAGTTACCGAGCAGAACGTTTTTGGAGGACTCTGAGGTCAAACTGGGCAAGGTTTTTCTCGAACTTGCTTTCTTCCCGAAGAGCCGGGCTGGGCAGATGGCAAGGAGTAGCCAGGACAAGTATTGGCAAGTCGCTGCCAAGGGTCCTTGCGGCCTCAGTGTCTACATCTGTTAAGGGGGAGCAGTGATCCCCTCTGCTGGGCTAGAAGGAACTAACTGTGGCTCAGCAGGTGTTCAGAAAATTCTGATTGTTTCTCCGCACCCCGCCAGCCCCAGCTCCTTAACTTGCCAATTTGGTTAGAAAGGCTTGAAAAGGAAAGTCGGCGTGAGCGCCGAAAGAGGCTGCGTTGTCCAGATTCTCGACTGCGGGATGGGCCCGGGCCCCCCGCACCCTGGAACCCACCCGACCCCCACGGGCCGCAGAAGGTGGCGTGTACCCGCTACCGCAGGTCTCTCCCCGGGCTGCGGCCTGGGGGCCAGGGCCGAGCGGGGAGCCGCGGGCTCCCCCGCCCCTCTTCTCGCTCAGCCTCCTGGCCTCTGGCCTTTGGGCCGGGAAAGTGGCTTAGAGGCCGGCGTCGAGACTTCGGGAAGAGGGGGAACAGAATCGAGCGGCAATAGCCTGTGCGATCTCGGCAACTGCGAGGACGCTGGCGGCCGTGCCTGACACTGAACGGCGCGTCCCGGGCTCCCGGGGCCGGTCGGGGCGCGGCCGCCTGCGCTTCGTTTGGCCGAACTCGGGGCTCGGCGGGCGGGCGGGCGGGCGGGAGGCGCGATCCCGGAGGCTCCTTCCCGCCACAGCGTCGACTGCGGAGGTAACATCTGTGCCCACCCCCTCCTCACCACCCCCTCCACCCGCCACGCCACTTACATATATATGTGTGTATTTTTTTTTTTTTTTTAAGAAAGAAAGAAAACGAAAAACCAACCTTCCTTTCCTACACAATAGACGCACCAGGGGGCCTTTCACTTGGCCAATCTCAGGAGTTTCATATGAACTTCATTAAATCAATTACTCGGTGAACACATCACAATTTATTTGCAATTAGTATCAAAATGTCTTACTTTTCTTAATAGGTCGGAGCAGATGTAGCTACAGAAGGGACAACGCGTTTTCGTGAAATCTATCTCTTGGAACACATTAAATCTTCTGGTCAGAAGAGAAGGAGAAATTCAAAGGCAGTTTAGAGGAGGAGAGAGAAATCAAGCTGGAGACAAATGCGATCCGTGCAGGTGTTGGAGCAGCTTGCGTTATAATTGTATCTAGCGAAAAGGTTGCCTTTATTATCCGTAATGATCGAACAAAAGTCACCATAATTAAACGTCTGGTTTTCTCCGATGACTGAGAGGTGCGTGTCTGAAAGGCGCCGGGTACAGCGAGGGACTTCAGAAATGGTTAACAAGACGCCCCGTTCTTTGAATAGTGGCTTTGTCTTATGGGGGTGGGGGGAGGAGAAGAGACGGAGAGAGAGAGAGAACAGTTATCTAATTTTCATTGCCCCAAACCAGAGATTTATTGATTGCGACAACAGTTTTATTGTACTCGGGGAGGGGGTTGCTGTAGGTTTATAGAAACTGATTTACTTTCGTTTGGAAGTAAAATCATATGCAACAGTCTCCCCGTTGGAAGGTTGGACCTCAGCTCCTGTTAATACCATTAGTGACACAGGATCGAATTTCAAATGAAGCCTGGTGACAATTACAGACGGAAACAGATGCCCTTGGAAATTTAGGTCAAGTGTTCAAGATTCTGGTTTCATGGTCAAGGTTGTCTTGGGGGTAACCTTGAGGAGACGCTCATAAATCTATCCTCCTCTCCGAACTGAGGATGCGCCTTCCAGCGGGAGTGATATGGAGAAGGGGAGGGGGCAGAAAATTTATTTAGAGGGTCCTCAGGTCACCGAAAACAGAAGAGAGGCTTAAGTGTGGTGAAAACCGGGCAAGTGAGCTGGGCGGGTAGCCTGAGTGTGTGTGATGGCGTGGGGGGGTACCAGCCTGGAGGTACCGCGGGGAAGAACAACTGCTCCCGGGACTCCCGCATCCACTTACTAGTCCCCAGCAGGCAGACCTGGAGGCTGGCCGTTAGCCTCCGAGCTTTTTTTTTAAAAACCCATCCGCAAAATGGGAATCAGGGTCCCGCCTGGTCTTTCTGGAAGGGTGGTGGCGAGGATCGAGGGTGATAACGAATTTGAAAGCGACCAGGCTTTCAAATGGAAGGTATTATTCCGAAAGTGCAGCCTCCTTCCTTTGCATTTTAATCACTTGCCCCTCAGCTCAGTGAAAAAGGCGTCGTGTCTCTTCCCTCCGGCCCGCGGGAACCTTCCCCCAGAGCCGCCAGCTCCGGCTTCCGCGGCACCAACGCCTTCGTTCAGGGTCGAAAAACATGTTGTCTTTCCCCCGGTTCCCCATCCCAGCCGGCGTCTTTAAGCGTGGCAATCTTCGGGGTTTACATCCCTCTGGTGGGTGTTTTCCACTTGACAACTCTTTTAAAGACATAGAACCATATTTTATTTACTGCCTACTATAAATTATTTACTAGCAGGCTGAGGTAATTCCATTAAAGACTCACGGTTTGTTTATACTAAATAGTTATCTGGGGACTCCTGGCTCGCCTTCGAGCTGCGAGGCCGGGGAGGTGGAGACGGTCCTCTCCGGCAAGAGAGGCCCCCGGAAAGGAGAGGGTCCAAGGGAAACGAAAAGGGTCTTCTGTCTCTTGAGGATTCATTAAAAATTAAACACAATCTGATAATCGTCGTTTTTGCTCGGTGCGAGGTGTCATTACCGCCCCCGCTACCCGTCCCGGTGCCCCCGCGTGCACGGGCTCACTCTTGAGAGCAAGATGACTTCGTCCTAGGAACTAACTCGACGGTGGCCTCAATCAGATTTGGGGGAGGGTGGAGGATACAGCTGTGGGGGGTGGTGGTGGGGAGATGCAGGGGGCCCTTCCAGGGATGAAGGGAGGAGGAGGGGAAGGGAAGGCCGGCCCTCTTCGCCCGGGTTGCTGCGGAAAGCTTGCAAACCCTGCGAACTTTGCCTCTGGTCCCCTCCCCCAACGCGTGTACCCCGGGCAGAAAGGAGGGACTAGGAAAAAACCAGCCTGAGGGGAGGCACTGGGCTTTAGAGGCTGGCTGCGCGCGCACATCTGTGTCTTCCCTGGCCAAGATCTTAGCACTGGCCTGCTGAGTTGCTTCTTTCTACTTTTCTGACTCTGAGTCTTACGGGTATATAAAACAATTTACTTCTGTCTCTCAACTTAGGGACCTCTCTGGAAATACCAAACACCCCAGGAAATATATTGGCCTTTGGGGGAGGGAGGGGGGGATTCAGCCAAACAACTGTAAATGAATTTTTTGTCTGATCTGGCTGCCATAAGTTATGTTGGCTTTGGAAGAAAAGGGGGGCGGATTTATCTGTTTCTGTTGAAGGCTTTTTCAGAAGGGGCTCTGGAGGCATGTAGTAATGGTGTGTAAGTTTCCCACCTGGTTTTGCAGACGAAGATTTCAGAATAGTTGGGTTATTGCCATAACACAGGAAGAGATAAACAAGACACCTGGACAAAAAGCCAGTTGTCTAAAGCGACTGGGAAGTGATATGCAATAAATAGAACGGTCACCATATTTCATACATTTTTCTCTTTTTCTTTCAGCTGAAATAGATGCAAGGTAGGGGGAAAAATCATATTGGTCTCAGTGAGTGAGAGACCTACTGCTGTTCATTATAGAGCTGAAGAACTGGAACTGACAAACATTCAGGATACAGCTTTCATTCTCAGTAGTTAGGTTCACCAATAATTTAAAATTCAATGACATATTTTTAATATTCTTGGCTTATATTTTCTGGTAATTTGGTTACCTTTATTAACTTAAATCCAGTTTTATCAAAAAAGAGGAGAAAATTGTAATATGTATAAATACTTAAGTATGCAAACACGAAGGAGGCATTTTATGGTGATGGAGATGCAGGTTAACCCTGGGAACGCCAAGTTGAATGTGTTATGTAACCACTATATTTCAAAATATTTCAATACCCACATGTATACATTTAAAAAATTAACCATTTACACTTGAACAATTCAGTGATATTTAGTACATTCACAGTGCTGTACAGCTACCACCGCTGGGTTCATTGAAGACGGTGATGATGGTCACACAATGACATAAATGTACTTAGTACACCTGAACTGTACACTTTAAAATGGTTAAGATGCTAAATCTTTTTTTAATTGACTTATTTTCACTACAAAATTCAATCCTAATCCAATCATACAAAAATACCTACTAAAAAAAACCCAGAAAATGCAACCCAAACCAAACCAACCAACAAAAAAATGTTCATCAACCCCAAATAAAACCTTGTACCCAGTAAATCATGAGTCCCCATTCTGCCTCACTCCAAGCCCCTGGAAGATCTTTTTATTGGTGCTGGTATTTCTTAAAAACAAGTATTTTCCTCAGCAGCAAAATTTCTGTCTGCTACTATTTCCTTAAAATCTATGTCATCACATTCTATTCCATACATCTAACTACAGATACAAAGAGGGGATAAACGACATAATCTGCTTATTTGTATTTGTTTTAGAAGCCAATAGAAGGTTTCCAGATTGGTATTTGCAACATGGGTCTTTATAATGAGCGGGTGGATCCCTGGGCAACACATACAAATACTTTGTTAGTCATTGTGGGAGGGACATGAGTTTGAGGCAACAGTTAATCTTGCTGTCATCAATAGAAAGTGGATTAGCATGGTATTTTCTCTTTTGAAATGTAATTCATAAAGTTTAACAAAGCAATAGTTATCATCAACCTTTTGGGAAAAAGAGTGCTAAGATGAGTTTTTTTGCAAACCATTTGTTTCTGGGCATCAAAACTGTGCCCTGAATTCACAATTATGGAAAAACTTTGTGAATAGCTTACAATTGTCAGAGTCCCATCTCCTTGGTCTTGTGTGTGCTGACGCATTCATTTATTTCACAGGGTTCACCACAAAGACGAAAGGAAATATGACTGTGGCTAAAGAATTTTAATCAAAATGGAAGCTACCATTCATGTAACTAGGACCACAGGGTTCGAGGCCATTGGAGAAGCTATTTCTGTAAGATGGCAGCAAGAGGTCAGGACTGGCCCAGAGTTGTGAGCTCAGACAGATTTTTGAACCCTATCCATCACCGTGGATTAATGGGAATGAAAGGAGCAAAGAATATGTTGGTGAACAAAAACATGGGTGGTCAGTTCTGTGGTTCAACTTTGTGCTTTATTCTGTTTGAAGAATGATAACTTTCAAAAGAGTTAGCTGATTTTGACCTGTGTTGTTAGCAAAAGTGAGTTAGCAAAAGGCATATTTTACGTTTAATGTTCAGATTAGTTTGTCAAGAGGGGAAAACAAAAAGTGGCACTTAAAGAAATTCCATTCCTCTTAATACATTCCTCCAGTGAAACCTATTTCCTTTCTTCCCCCACTATCGACATTTTGGGCTGCATAGTGAGTATCTATGAAAGCATGAGAGTGTTAGTCACTCAGTCGTGTCTCTTTGTGACCCCATGGACTATAGCCCACCAGGCTCCTCTGTTCATGGAATTCTCCAGGCAAGAATACTGGAGTGGGTTGCCATTTCCTTTTCCAAGTATCTATGAGCTAGGTACTATTATTATTTTCATTTTATGGAGGGGAGAAATTGAGGTAGGAAACCTAACATAAATTGCCCAAAGTCACAGAGCTACTAAGTGCAAGCCAGAATTCAAGTCGAGACAGTCTGACTCCAGAGCCCAGACTCTTAAGCACTCCACTACCTTACCTCAGTTCAGTTCAGTTCAGTTCGGTGGACTCTTTGCGACCCCATGGACTGCAGTACACCAGGCTTCCCTGTCCATCACCAACTCCCAGAGTTTACTCAAACTCATGTCCATCACCTCAGTGATGCCGTCTAACCATCTCATCCTCTGTCGTCCCCTTCTTCTCCTGCCTTCAATCTTTTCCAATAAGTCAGTTCTTCGCATCAGGTGGCCAAAGTATTGTAGGGCATGGAGAAAGCAAGGGTGAGTGTGGGGTGTGAGGAGGCTGGTAGGGGGGGACAAATTGGGGCCAATCCCCGTGAGGATTGTGTAGGTCTCAGGAAGGAATTTATATTTATCCCTGATGGGAGGGGAACCCCTGAACTGTTTTGAGCAGAGGAGTGACGTGACCTGGTTTACATTTTCACAAGATCACTCTGGCTTCTTGTTGAGGATAGACTGTAGAAGTAAAGGTTGGAGTCAGCCAGACCAGCTAGAGGCAACTACAGTTATTCAGGTGGGAGATGAGGGAGATTGCAACTAGGATGGTGGTGATGGAGAGGAATGGAGGGCTTAGTAAATATGTTGGAGATAGCACTTATGCCATGTACTGGTGATGCCAGACTTGGGAAGGTTAGGTGGAAAAGAGAGGAATAAATCAGACATGACTGATAGGTTTCTATTGAGCAACTAGATGGATGGTGGTACTTAGCTTCTTCCCTGCTCTTTACCCATGTGGATTCTGGGTGCCATCTTGCCTTCCTGACCTCTGGGAACTATTCAGCCATTACCTCTTATTATTTTCTGGGACAAATGTCAATGATTTATATCCAGAATGCTCAGAATGCCCCAGGTTCTCCCCACTCAGTCCTAGTGTTCAATATGAACCAACACCTAGCTCAGAGCCAGTTTGCATGGCAAGTATCAGTTGTCAACACCATTGAAAGTTCTCAGGTCACCCCAAGACATTCTAGAATGAGTCCCCCAGGTAACTCCATTTCTGATGTATAGGCAGTATGGAATAAAGAAAAGATAGTATAGCACGGAAGATGAGATCACTGGCTCTGGAGTCAGATACACATTCAGAGTCCTACCCCACCACTGATTATCTGTATGATCTTAGGCAAGTTACCTAACCTTTCAAAGCTCCAGTGTCCTCATCTGTAAAATGGGTATAATAATATACTTTACAGTATTAAATGAAAGAATGTATGTAAAGTGCTAATTATAAGTATCTGCCATATCAGTATGTTAAAATTGATCTTTATTATTGTTTTATTTGTATTTCTTATTTTTGTATTCAGTTCAGTTCAATTGCTTAGTCATGTCTGATTCTTTGTGACCCCATGGACTGCTGCACACCAGGCCTCCCTGTCCATCACCAACTCCAGGAGCTTACTTAAACTCATGTCCATTGAGTTGGTCATGCCGTCCAATCATCTCATCTTCTGTCGTCCCCTTCTCCTCCCACCTTCAATTTTTCCCAGCATCAGGGTCTTTTCCAATGAGTCAGTTCTTCGCATCAGGTGGCCAAAGTATTGGAGTTTCAGCTTCAGCATCAGTATTTCCAATGAATATTCAGGACTAATTTCCTTTAGGATGAACTGGCTGGATCTCCTTGCAGTCCAAGGGACTCTCAAGAGTCTTCTCCAAAAGCATCAATTCTTTGGTGCTCAGCTTTCTTTATAGTCCAATTTTCACATCCATACATGACTACTGGAAACCATAGCTTTGACTAGATGTACCTTTGTTGGCGGTATTATTTTTCACATACCAGTTTTAGTTCTGCCCAGGAAGCAATATAAATATGACTCCTCTTCCTCAAGGTGGAATTTAGCATCTGTGAAGAATTTCCACCTTACTGAATGTACCCTTCTAAGAAATGTCTGTCTTTGATTTGTTCATGGGGTGAAACACTTCCAGATCTCTCTACATCCTTAGCTTGTTCATAGGAATATTGTGAAGAATAATGAGGTAATGTTAGTGAAAAGACCTTGTGAACTGTGGAAGAGCTAAATAAATATTTTTATTCTTTAAAACATATATATGATATATAATAATAAGTTATCCTAATTTGCATATGAAAAATCAGGGCACCAAAATTCAACTGAAACAAATTGTGAATTTCTAAATTTTTATCTTATGTTATTGAAAAAAGAAATATTTCCAGCTTTCTTTTTTCCATTGTGAGCAAAGATAACTGCATTACAAGAAAAGAGTTCGAATGTATGGTTAATTGAAATGCTTATTATCTAGCCTACAATTCGACCTTGACATGCAGTGTATAAATACCATACTTAATTCTAGATTTACAAGTTTAACTCACCTCTATAACACAGGAGAGGAAAGAGAACACTGAATGCTTTTGTGCCAGGTTCTGTGCTAAATCATATATTTATCTTCTAAAAATCAAAGTAAATATATATCACCAATTAAAAGATGAATATATATGTTACACCTATTAGTTAAAATTATTCAAAATTCAGAATTATTTGTGACCAAAAACCCACATTTTAATTTAAGAATATATCCATGCTTTTTGTGAATGTCAAAAAAGAACTGTTTTAATTATACATGTCTCAGTTTGATTTAAAATTGTGAAATAAAATAGGTCTGGTGTCTCTTTCATCAAGGTCTGAAAGTCTTAGAAATGTTTGAGGTTTTACTTCATCATCAGAGTTGATGAAATACCCTTCTACTTTGTACAAAAAAGCTTCAACATTCTTTGTATTATTGAAGTGGTTCCAAAAGGAGCCATTTTTTTTCTCTTTAATAGCTCTATAAAATAAATTTGGCAAAGTATTAACAACTGGTGAATTTAGGTGAAGGCCATATTCTTTAAAATTTTTGTAGTTTTAAAATTTCCAAAATGAAAAGTTAGGAAAACATATTTTTAAAACGTTTTCATGAGTGGTAAAGATTTCATTGCATGTTGAAATAATTAAAAACTAATACAGAAATAAAATAAAAATCATTTGGCAAAATATAGAGTAGATTTACTTTGAAATGCATGGGTTTACAATGAATCTAAATAATATTTGGAAAATGCACTTTAAATTTTATTAAACTACTTATTTTACTTCTTTTAAAAATACTTAATATCTCTTGGCTTCTGCAGTCATTCCTTCCACAGATATTTATTGAGAACCTCCACCATGGCTAGTAATTGTCTAGATGCTATGTGAGATACAAAGATCTATAAGACATGGCCTGTGCCCTCAAGGAATTTACAAGCTAGAGGTAGTATCATATTCTTCAAAAAGCTTCCACAGTGTAAACAGAAACTATAAGCTTATAAACAAAAGCAAGCAAATCTACTCCAGAAGTCCACTTGGCAATATCACTACCCTGATTCTGCAGTTGATGTCTTAAGGCAATAGTGGGCTGAGTTGTGCCTGACTCATGCGACCCCATGGACTGTAGCCCAGCCAGGCTCCTCTCTCCATGGGACTTCCCAGGCAAGAATATTGCAGTGGATTACCATTTCCTTCTCCAGGGGATCTTCCTCACCCAGGGATCAAACTCACATCTCTTGTGTCTCCTGCAGTGCAGGCAGATTGTTTACCGCTGAGCCACCAGGGAAACCCTCTCTCTAAGGCAGAGATGGTGCTTATCATTGCTTCTTCATCCTCTTTGTCCTCTTTCTCTGCTTCCTCTTCCTTCACCTCCACTTTTTTCTTCCTTTTTCTTCATTGTTCACATCATTACATTTTCATAGTTTTTCAGTGCTTGCAAATAATTTTCGATCCTCAAAGTTACTTATTGTCTTTATGCTTTTAAATTGTAGGAAGGACAGAAGCATAAACTATAATTGACCTAGGAATATTGGGATAAAAGTAAATAAAATAATAAAAACAACATTAGCTTCACATGATCAGTGCTTTTCTCAAATAACGTTTTACTGCTTTAGGTAAATTTATCCAATAAGACATTAGAATATCTTTTAATACCCCATAATGGAGAACTTTCCTGTAAAAAGAGTGCTTCCTTTATGATTTCCATTACCTGCTCTCTTGGGTTCCTGCCTTAACTCTGTTTTATGAAGATACTGTACTAAAGTAATAAGGTACTTTACTAAAGGCAGTAATAAGGTACTGTACTAAAGTAAAAAATAAGGATTGAGAGGTGTGACTTTGCATATCAGCAACAATTACCACAGAACATGACTTCTTTTTTGGCTTGCCTCTTTTCACTGCTCTGGAACTTTTTTTGGTTGCAAAGGAAACAAATGATCGAATACCTGCTTGATAGTGTTTGCATTTAACTATAGAAGTATGTTCACTTTATGTCAGCAAAACATGGAGATCTGTGAACAACAGCAACAATAGAGGTGATGAGGGGTTTAGTCTGATTATAAGATTCAAAGCTGAGGACTTTTTAAGGAAGGAAGAGACTAGCAATGAGAAGCAAAAGGACGTCTACTCCATCTCTTTACAAACCTTGGGGATCTTTCTGTGTCAACTAGTATAGAACTACTTTATTCTATTAATCTGCTGCTTACTATTCCACAATGTGGGCAGGTCATAATTTAGTTAACTTTTCAAACATCTAATGGATATTTAGGTTATTTCTAATTTTTTTGATATCACATACAATCTCATGCAGTTTTTTACTATGGTTCTTGTACAGAAAGAACTTGTTGCTCCCTACAAGGGGGCAAAAAGTGGAGGCTCTTCTGTATTTTATCTTGTGCTTCAAGATCACAGAATGTCAGAATTGAAAAGGGTTTTAGACGCTTTCATTTCTCTAGTACCTCCTCTAGTACCTCTCAAGTCACTAGTACCTCCTCTCCCATCCTCATTCTCAGCTAATGATCTTGTTTCCTGTTTCCTTGAGAAAATAGAAGAGATCATCAAAGATCATCCACAAGTTGCCAGCACCACGTGTACATATCTACCTGGAGCGTCTGCACCCCTGGACTTGTCCATCTCTCCAGATACTATGGATGAGCCATTGTGCTACTGGCTAAGGAGGAGACACCCTCTAGTATACAATAGTTCTACTCTTCTTGCATACTCAAAGACACAAGCTTAACAATTCTTCCCTCTTCCTTCTGCATCATTAAAATTTCTCTCTCTAATGGATCGTTCCTGTTACCATACAATCGTGTTGTTATTTCTCCTATCTTAAAAAAAGGATACTCTTTCCTGACCCTACTTCTTCTTCTATATACTGCCCCACTTCTCTGCTCCCTTCTGCAGCAAAATTCCTCAAAACAGTTGTCTATACTTATGAATTTTAATTCTTCTTTCACTATGTTTTGAGCCTGATTCATCGACTACTACTCTGCCAAAATTGCTTTTACCAAGGTCACAAGGGAATTCAACCAAGAGCAGTTTTGCATCCTCATTATTTCTTGACCTAGCAGCAGCATTTGGCACAGTGATTGCTTCCTCTTACCTTGACACTTCCACCTTGGGTTCCAGGATACCACCTGTATGATGTCCCCTCTCTCACTCTTAACATTGGTAATTTGCGGGGTGTTTTCCTTCTTCCTCATCAGTCTATGTATAAATCAATTTATCAGTTTTATTGAACTTATCAGTGAACCAGTTTTTGGTTTTATGGATTTTCTCTATTGTTTTTCTACTTCCTATTTCATTGACTTCTGCTTTCTTCTACTTTGGGTTTTTTTTTTGCATTTCTTTTATTTTTTAATCTTCTTAAGGTGCAAATTGAGGTCATTCATTGTCTTCCTTTTCTAATGTAGATGTTTCATTCCATACATTTCACTGCAAGTATTGCTTTAAGTGACATCCCATAAATTCTGTTTTATTACATTTTCATTTTTATTCAGTGTAAAAAATTTTAATATTTCTTTGGATTATTTTCTGTGACCCATGGGATATCCAGAAGTGTGAGGGTTTGGCTTTGTTTTAGTTTCCAAATATTTGGGAATTTTCCAGTTAACTTTCTGTGACATAGTTTCCATTTTAATTCCACTAAGTAGAGAACAGACTGCCAATCAAAACCACAATGAGATATCACTTCATACTGGTCAGAATGGCTATCATCATAAAGAACACAAATAACAAATGTTGCTGAGGATGTGGAGAAAAGGGAATCTTCTTAAACTATTGGTGGAAATGTAAATCGGAGCAGCCACTGTGGAAAACAGTATGATAGTTTCTCAAAAAACTAAAAATAGAACGACCATATGACCCAGCAATTTCTCTCCTGGGTATATATCCTAAAAAAACCAAAAACACTGATTTGAAAAGATATATGCACCCTATTGTTCATAGCAGCATTATTTATAATTGCCAAGGTGTGGAAGCAACATAAGTGTCCATCAACAGATGAATGGATAAAGAAGATGTGGTACATATATACAATGGAATACTACTCAGCCAGAAAAAGAATGAAGTTTTACCATTTGCAACAACATGAATGGATCTTATGGGCATTATGCTAAGTGAGATAAGTCAGATGGAGAAAGACAAATACTTTATGATATCACTCACATATGGAATCTAAAAAGTACAACAAAGTAGTGAATAAAACAAAAAAGAAGCAAACTCACCGATATGGAGAACAAACTAGTGGTTACCAGTGGGGAGTGGGAATGGGAGAGGGGCAATATAGGGGTGGAGGAGAAGGAGGTACAAACTATTGGGTGTAAGATAGGTTCAAAGATATATTGCACAACACAAGGAATATAGGCAACATTTTGTAATAATTGTAGATGGAAAGTAACCTTTCAAAAATTTTTTAAAAAATTAAAAAACAGAAAAACAATTAAATGTTATTATGGGATTATATGAGACATGTGTGTTCAACTTTTGAAAACTGTAAAGTACTATAGAATTTAAAGAATCTTGCATTTAATAAAAAAAATTACTGACACTTGTTTTATGGCCTAGAATGTGATATATGTTGGTAAATGTTCCATGTCACATGAAAAGAATGTGCACTCTGCTGTTCTTGGGTAGAGTATAATAATGTCATTTAGGTCAAGGTAGTTCATAGTGTGGAGAAGGCAATGGCACCCCACTCCAGTACTCTTGCCTGGAAAATCCCATGTACGGAGGAGCCTGGTGGGCTGCCGTCTATGGGGTCGCACAGAGTCGGACACGACTGAAGCGACTTAGCAACAGCAGCAGCAGTTCATAGTGTTTTTCTAAACTACTGTATCTTTGCTGTTTTTCTCTTTACTTTTTATATCAGTTATTGAGGGAAGGTTATTGAAATCTCTAACCATCATTATAGGTTCCTCTATTTCTCCTTGCAGTTCTATCCTTCTCCAACTTTTTCTTCATTCTTTTTCAAAATTATCTTGACTATTTTTGATCAGTTATTCTTACATATGGATTGTAGATTAGCTTATTGAGTGCTATGAAAAACCCATATTTGGAATCTATTTAAATTCTAGATTATTTGGGAGAAGGAATTCTTATCTTTATGATACCATGTCTTCTTATCCATGAATACGGTATGTTGCTCTGTTGATTCAGGTCTTCAACTTCCTTTTTATAACTTTTATTATTTTTGTCTATAAAGGTTGTACAAAGGAAAGGCATGCATCAAATATATATTGAGTCACCATGATGCATCAAGAGCTTCTCAGGCTCTGAGAATCCACTGACAAGTAACCAAAAGTAGACATGGTCCCTGTTCTCCTGTAGCTTGTATTTGAGGGGGGTGTGTGCAGTGAACAGGCACATAATAAAGAAGTAATAAATAAATAGAATAATTGCAAAGTGACACATGCTCTGAAGAAAATAAAACAGAGTAATATAATATAGAATGGTGGAAGAAAGTTTCATGCATTGAGTAGTCAGGAGAGTTTCTCTAAGGAGGTAACATTTGAGCAAAGACTCAAATGACAAGAGGTCAGCCACAAGAAGTCCTAGGGAAAGAAAAGTGCAGGCAATACATCAAGTACAAAGCATCTGTTGAGGGAATACAATGATGTCAACAAGTCTTAAAAATAAGACTACTTATTTTTAAATATAAGGCTACTGTTTTTATATAAGGCTACTTTTTAAAAATAAGGCTACTGTTAGTTGACTATGTCACTTGTACTGTGCCAGGCACTATTTTAAGCACCTAACTTTCACTGTGTCATTATTGATCATTATTGAAGCAGATACCAGCTAGCAAGTGCCAGAACAAGACAGGCAGCCTGGATTTCAAGCCTTTTTTCTTAACCAGTATGCATTGCTAATCTTCCCCCCTTAAGCACAGATCAGTGTGGCTGAATTGTATGGGGTAAATTGTGTGAACTGTGTGGTAGAACTTGAGGTTAGGGAAGGAGCATTTTAATAAGACTCCTCTCTAGTGATGCAGATACTTCAGTGACCACACACAAAAAAGAACATGGACTTCAGAAAATTCGTTCAGAAAAGTCACTAAATAAACATGCTACAACAACAAACTCTGGGAAGGGAAAGAAACTGATTTCCAGAGTTGCCACATTATATTGTTTAAAATGCTTACTTTGCAACAAAAAATTATGAGGCATGCAAAAAAAAAAAACAACAACAAGAAATTATGGTCCATACACAGGAAAAAATATAACGAAAAGAAACTGTGTTTGAGAAAGTTCAGATATGGTGTTTACTAGACAATGACTAAACATCAGCCATTTTGTATATATTTAAGAACTAGAAGCAACCATGTCTAAAGGACTAAATAAGGTATGAGAAAAATGTCTCCCTAAATATCAATAAAGGGACATAAACGATAAAAAGCAAATCAAATGGAAATTCTAGAGGTGAAAAGCAGAATAAGTGTAATGAAAAAGTCACTAGAGGAAGTCATCAGCAAATTTGATTAAGCAGAAGAACCAGGGAACATAAGTCAACTGAAATTGTTCAGTCTGAGGAACAAAAAGAGAAGAATAAAGAAAAACTGAACAGAGCTACAAAGAACTCTAAAAAATTCAACAATAAGAAAGTGAACAATTCAATTGAAAACATGGGTAAAAGATCTGAATAGACATCACACTAACAGATGGCAAATAAGCATCTGGAAATATGCTCAACATTAAAGAATTAGGTCATTAGGGAAATGCAAATTAAAATGAGATACCATTATATACTTAGTAGAGTGGCCAAAATCCAGAATATTGCAACATCAAATGCTGCAAAGGAGGCAGAACAACAGGAACATTCATTCATCGCTGGTGGGAATGTAAAATGGGACAACAATTTTGGAAGACAGTTTGGTTGATTCTTATAAAACTTAATATTCTTTTTTTTAACTTAATATTCTTTCACAACATGATATAGCAATCACCTCCTTGGTATTTACCCAAAGGAGTTGAAAACGTAAGTCCACACCAACACCCTGCACATGGATGTTTATAGCAGTTTTACTCATCATTGCTAAAACTTGGAAATAATGAAGGAATCCTTCAGTAAGTAAATAATTAAACTGTGCAATGCAATATTATTCAGTGCTAAAAAGAAATGAGCTATCAAGGCATGAAAGGACATGGAACAACTTTAAATGCATATTACTAAGTGAAAAAAACCAACCTGGAAAGTCTACATGCTGATGATTTCAACTATATGACATCTTAAAAAGCCAAAACTATGAAGACAGCAAAAATATCAATGGTTGTCAGTGGTTAGGTGGGAGGGAGGGAGGGATAAATGGGTAAAGCACAGGAGATTTTTTACGGCAGTGAAAATATTCTGTACAATATTACTATGGTGGATACATATCATTACATATTTGTAGAATATACAAGAGTGAGCCCTGACATAAACTATGAACTTTGGATGATAATGATGTGTCAATAGAAGTTTGTTGGTGTTAATAGTGGGAGAGGTTGTACAGATGGTATATGGAAACTTTGTCTTTTCTGCTTAATTTTGCTGTGAACCTAAAACTGCTTTGAAAATAGTCTGTTAGAAACATAAAATAAAATTGTCTCATGTCTTTTGGATCTCTCTTGTTAAGTATATATATGTTTATAGGTGTTTTTTGGGAAAGATTAACACTTTTAGCATTATAAAATATCCTTTTTGTCTCTCGTAACAATTTTTTAACTTAAAGTCTATTTTGTTTCATATTATTGATAGTAGCCATTCCAGTTCTTTTCTGGTTAATGCTTCATGGTGTGTCTTTTTCTATTCTTTTACTTTCAGCCGACTTGTGTCTTTAAGTCTAAAGTATGTCTCTTATAAACAACATATAATTATATCATGTATTTTGTACCAAATCTGCAAATCTTTTCTTTGGAGTGTTTAATTGATCTACATTTAGGGTAATTGGTGATAACATTCATTTTCCATTTTGATATTTGTTGTCTATATGTTTTCATTTTATTTTGTTTATTTATTCCATTAGTGCTTTCTTTTATGTTGAATATTTTCTCATCTACTATTTTAACACCTGTGTCATTTACCTTATGGTAATTTTTGAGTTATTTTCTTAGTGATTTCCCTGGGAATTGCAATTAACATTTTACCATAACAATCTAGTTTAGATTAATATCAATTAAATTTCAATATTACATTAAATAAAACTTTGATCCTCATACCTCCTTTCCTCCTTCCTTTTTTTGTGATGTTACAGTCATACAAATTAAAAGTTTATCTATTGTGTGTCCATCAATTTACACTTACAATTTATTACTTTGAACAGCTGTCTTTTAAAATCAGATAGGAGAAAAAGTGTTAACCAACAAAAATACAATTCAATAATAATACTTGGAGACTTCAATACCCATATTCAATAATGAATAGAACTACCAGACAGGAGATCAAAATGGAAATATAAGACTTGAGCAGCACTATACACAAACGAGAATAAACACATATCTACAGAGCATTTCATGCAACAGTGGCAGAACACAAATCCTTTTCAAGTGCACATGGAAGATTTTTTTAGGATAAACCAGAGGTTAGGCCATAAAACAATAAACTTAAAAGAATTAAAATAGTAAAATGTACTCTGACTAAAACAGAATAAAATTAAAAATCAATAACAAATATGTAGAAATTAAAGAACACAGTTCTAAATAACCAGCAGGTCAAAGAAAAAATTGCAAGGAAGATTAGAAAATACTTTTAGATGAGTGAAAACGAAGCACAATATATCAAAATTTATGGGATGCAGTGATAACAGTGCTAAGAAGGATATTTATAGCTGTAATGCCTATATTACCAATATTTTCTCATCTGATGCAAACTCATTGGAAAAGTTCATGATGCTGGGAAAGACTGAGGGCAGAAGGAGAACAGGGCATCAGAGGATGAGATGGCTGGATGGCATCACCAGTGCAATGGACATGAACTTGGGTAAACTTTGGAAGATGGTGAGGGACAGGGAGGCCTGGCATGCTGCTTTTCATGGGGTCACAAAGAGTCAGACACGACTGGACGACTGGACAACAATACATATATTTAAAAAAAAAACCTCAAAATCACTAGCTTAAACTTCCACCTTAAGAAACTGTAAAAAAGAAGATCAAACTAAAATCAAAGTAAGCAGAAGGAAGGCAATAATAGGGATTAGAGTAAATAAAATAGAAAACAGAAAAACAATAGAGAAAAACAACAAAACTGATTCTTTGAAAAGATCAACAAAATTGACAAATCTTTAGCCATATTGGCCAAGAAAAAAGTGAGAAGGCTCAAATTCCTAAAATCAGGAATAAAACAGGATACATTACTATTGACTTCACAAAATAAAAAAGATTATAAGGAAATATTATGAATATTTGTATGATAACACATTAGATATCCTACCATATGACCTAGCAATTTTTTCGTAGTTATATTCTGAAAAGAACAGAAATGGAAACAACCAAAAAACCCATCTACTGGTGATCAGATAAACAAAATGTGATCAATACATAAAATGAAATAGTAATCAGCCATAAAAAGGAATGAAGTAGTGATACATTCTTCAGCATGGAAGGAAGTACATTAAAAACAACATGCTAAGTGGAAGAAGGTAGACACAAAAAACCCACATATTGTATGATTTTATTTATATGAACTCTCTAGAAAAGGCAAATCTATAGAGGCAGAACAAGTATTAGTGTTTTCAAGGGGCTGGAAGTAGGAAGCAATGGAAAGTGATTGCTAAAGGTATGCTGTTTCTTTGGGAGTGATTAAAATGTTCTGGAAATAAATAGTGGTGATAGGTGCATAACACTGTGAATACACCAAAAAGCACTGAATTGTACACTTTGAAAGGGTGAATTGTATGGAATCTGAATGATATATCAAAATTTTTAAAATAAACGTATAAAGCCAGACTGCCTGGATTTGAATTTCAGCTTTGGACACTCTCATTCACCTTAGCTAAATTATGAATTAGTATCCATGTTAGACTTAATAATTGGTTCCACTTCTTCATTACATCAGTAGTGGTATACACTCATACCCTTGTCATTTCATTATGGAGAACAGATTATATTCCCCCCACCTCTTGATTTTGGTCTTGGTCATGTGACTTGCTTTATCCAATAAGATGTTAGAGGACATGATGCCACTTCAACAATTTAAAATATGCTTGACAACCTAGATGTCCATTGGCAGACAAATGGATAAGAAAGCTGTGGTACATGTACAGAATGGAATATTACTCAGCTATTAAAAAGAATGCATTTGAATCAGTTCTAATGAGGTGGATGAAACTGGAGCCTATTATACAGAGTGAAGTAAGTCAGAAAGAAAAACACCAATACAGTGTATTAATGCATATATATGGAATTTAGAAAGATAGTAATGATAACCCTATATGTGAGGCAGCAAAAGAGACACAGATGTATCGAACAGACTTTTGGACTCTGTGGGAGAAGGCGAGGGTGGGGTGATTTGAGAGAATAGCATTGCAACATGTATATTACCATATGTGAAACAGATCGCCAGTCCAGGTTCGATGCATGAGACAGGGTGCTCAGGGCTGGTGCACTGGGATGACCCTGAGGGATGGGAAGGGGAGGGAGGTGGGAGGGAGGGTCAGGATGGGGAACACATGTACACCCATGGCTGATTCATGTCAATGTATGGCAAAACCAATACAATATTGTAAAGTAGTTAGCTTCCAATTAAAATAAAAAAAAATAAAATATGCTCAAGCAGTTGGACTTGCTCTCTTGTGATTCTGCCACTGTGTGAGAAGAACAAGCCACTAATAGCTTGTGGTCCTCCATCTTGGGCCCTTCAATGAGACACATGGAGCAGGCGGCCCCATTGACCTGCCAACTTGAAAGCAAGAAATAAATGTTAATCACTAAATGCCAATGAGATCTGGTGGCTGTATGTTACACTGCTAAAGATGAGCATGGCACTAGTGGTAAAGAACCCACCTGCCAACGCAGGAGACACGAGAGAGTTTAGCTCTTGGTCATGTTATGTGTACTCTGTGGGTCAGCTCCATTTCTGTTCCACCTGTCTTCAGTCTCGAATCCCATATGAAAGAATGTCCCTTCTCTCAAACATGGGTTTGATTCCTGGGTTGGGAGGATCCCCTGGAGGAGGGCATGATAACCCACTTCAGTATTTTTGCCTGGAGAATCTCATGGACAGAGGAGCCTGGTGGGCTAGAGTCCATAGGGTTGCAAAGAGTCAGACACAACTGAAGAGATTTAGCACACATACATGCACACATGTAAAGATGACAAACATATGAACAAATAACCCAAGGGTTTGGGTGGTTTACAATCACAAAGGTTTAGTTCTTGGTCATGTTATGTGTACTGTGTGGGTCAGCTCATTCTGTTCCATCTGTCATCATTCTCGAATCCCATACGAAAGAATGTCCCTTCTCTCAAACACTGTTGGGCTTATGGATAAAGAGGAAAATGAACACGGTGAGCTCTGAGCTGACTTTAAGGCTTTTGTTCAGAACATTTTACTTTTGTTCATATCTCACAGGACAATGCAAGTTACATGGCCAACCTGAATGTAAATGGAGAAGGAAGGCACCACAAGTAATACAGCTCAGATTGATGCCAACACGGAGGAGCGCCTAATGTTTTAAACACTAATAAAATCAACTACAGTGACCTTGAGTATGGTATTTGACTTCTTTGTGCTTTGATTCTCTCATCTTTAAAATGAGAGCAATAATAGAACCTACCTCACAGGTGGTTATTATAAGGATTGCAAGACTTCTTCCAGTAAAGCACTTCAAAGAGTGCCTGACATACTAAACACTATATGTTAAATAGAAATAAATCCAAGGTTCACCCATGCCATTGTTTCCTCTTGCCATGGTGAAAATCATGTATTCACCCCTTCATCTCACATGCTGAAAGGAAAAGTACTTTATTTACCAGCATTTAAAACAAGACACTTCTATTTGTCAGAGTCTGTGCTTTTAAGATGAAGCCTTAAAAAGTTGTGTCATTGCTTAAACTCAGTGAAAGCCGTGTCTATCGTGGGCTTTGCAGTCAGATTAGTTCTTGTCTGGAGAAGGGAGAAGAGTTCTGTGTGGTAGGAACAGGACAGCAGGTGGTGGTAGCATAAAACAGAAGAAAAGCTTCCTGGCTGGAAAAAGACAGCAGCCAAAAGAGGTCCAAAAAAGCTGTTTGTGGTTATGATGGGAAGAGCATCGCGGGAACTCGGGTGCCTAAGCTGCTGTCTGAGTTGACAGTACCCTTGGAATAAAAGGATTTCTCTTCACATTATGCTTTTTTTCTCTTTTCCTGCTACACTCTGAGTGCTCACTGTGTATTTTGATTGAAATACTCTGCTCACTCAGCATGCCTGTTAATGCCCATCAGGAGCACTGAACACACACCTGGGATTTGCTAAAAGCATGCAAAATTTTTTCCCTCACTTTCTTCCTGAGTTTAGTTGAGGTTTGGCAGAAAACAACAAAATTCTGTAAAGCAATTATCCTTCAATTAAAAAATAAATAAATTAAAAAAAAAAGACTGCCGAGGAGTTTAGTCAATAGATGAAAACTCTCTGAAGAATTGTACTTTATAGGTAACATTGAAAACTATAATAAAAAATTACCAGACCAAAAAAAGAAAAAAGCAGTAATCGATACACACCTGAAAATAAATTGGGGAAAAAAACGTAACAACAGACAAATGCAGCCTGTTCAGTTCAGTGTCCAATTCCTACCAAAATAACAACTACTTGTGTGAAGATTGAGAAAGGAAAGTTCTGAATATCTTTTCTTACTGACCCTGCCTTGCACAAGAGAGCTTAATAAATGCCCATGATATTACACTTCTCATTATCTTTATAGTACTTCCTATATCTTTTCTTTGTATATCCTGGGATTTTTAAGGTGACTTCCAGTACTGGAGATTCTATACAGAGTATAAATATAATATAAAGCTTCACTGTGAGAGTGATTGGGGAGGGGACAATCTCAGGTTTCTCTGTCTCTAATCACTTATGTTCTACAGTCTTAAAATAGAATGAGTTGAACCATTTCCCAGCTTAGCCGGAAAGATTTACTTTATTTCTTTCTTTTTAAAAAAATTTATTTATTTTAATTGGAATCTAATTACTTTACAATATTGTAAAGTAGTGGTTTTTGCCATACATTGATATGAATCAGCCATGGGTGTACATGTGTCCCCCCGACCTGAACCCCCCTCGCATCTCCCTCCCCATCCCATCCCTCAGGGTCATCCAAGTGCACCGGCTTTGAGTGCCCTGTTTCATGCATCGAACTTGGATTGGTCATCTATTTCACATATGTTTCACATACATGTTTCAATGCTGTTCTCTCAAATCATCCCACCCTTGCCTTCTCCCACAGAGTCCAAAAGTCTGTTCTGTACATCTGTGTCTCTTTTGCTGTCTCACATACAGGGTTATCATTACTATCTCTCTAAATTCCATATATATGCATTAATACACTGTATTGGTGTTTTTCTTTCTGACTTACTTCACTCTGTATAATAGGCTCCAGTTTCATCCACCTCATTAGAACTGATTCAAGTGCATTCTCTTTAATAGCTGAGTAATATTCCATTGTGTATATGTACCACAGCTTTCTTATCCATTCATCTGCTGATGGGCATCTAGGTTGCTTCCATGTCCTAGCTATTGTAAACAGTGCTGCGATGAACATTGGGATACACGTGTCTCTTTCAATTCTAGTTTCTTCGGTGTGTATGCCCAGCAGTGGGATTGCTGGGTCATATGGCAGTTTTATTTCCAGTTTTTTAAGGAATCTCCACACTGTTCTCCATAGCGGCTGTACTAGTTTGCATTCCCACCAACAGTGTAAGAGGGTTCCCTTTTCTCCACACCCTCTCCAGCATTTATTTTTTGTAGGCTTTTTGATAGCAGCCATCCTGACCGGCGTGAGATGGTACCTCATTGTGGTTTTGATTTGCATTTCTCTGATAATGAGTGATGTTGAGCATCTTTTCATGTGTTTGTTAGCCATCTGTATGTCTTCTTTGGAGAAATATCTGTTTAGTTCTTTGACCCATTGGGTCGCTTATTTTTCTGGAATTGAGCTTCAGGAGTTGCTTGTATATTTTTGAGATTAATTCTTTGTCAGTTGCTTCATTTGCTATTATTTTCTTCCATTCTGAAGGCTGTCTTTTTACCTTGCTTATAGTTTCCTTCATTGTGCAAAAGCTTTTAAATTTAATTCAGTCCCATTTGTTTATTTTTGCTTTTATTTCCATTACTCTGGGAGGTGGGACAACAGAATGGGAAAGACTAGAGATCTCTTCAAGAAAACTAGAGATACCAAGGGAACATTTCATGCAAAGATAGGCTCAATAAAGGACAGAAATCATATGGACCTAACAGAAGCAGAAGATATTAAGAAGAGGTGGCAAGAATACACAGAAGAACTGTACAAAAAAAAGATCTTCATGATCCAGATAATCACAATGGTGTGATCACTCACCTAGAGCCAGACATCCTGGAATGTGAAGTCAAGTGGGCCTTAGGAAGCATCACTATGAACAAAGCTAGTGGAGGTGATGGAATTCCAGTTGAGCTATTTCAAATCCTGAAAGATGATACTGTGAAAGTGCTGCACTCAATATGCCAGCAAATTTGGAAAACTCAGCAATGGCCACAGGACTGGAAAAGGTCAGTTTTCATTCCAATCCCTAAGAAAGGCAATCCCCAAAATGCCCAAACTACCGCACAATTGCACTCACCTCACACGCTAGTAAAGTAATGCTCAATATTCTCCAAGCCAGGCTTCAGCAATACATGAACTGAGAACTTCCAGATGTTCAAGCTGGTTTTAGAAAAGGCAGAGGAACCGGAGATCAAATTGCCAACATCCGCTGGATCATCAAAAAAGCAAGAGAGTTCCAGAAAAACATCTGTTTCTGCTTTATTGACTACACCAAAGACTTCGACTGTGTGGATCACCATAAACTGTGGAAAATTCTGAAAGAGATGGGAATACCAGACCACCTGACCTGCCTCTTGAGAAATCTGCACGCAGGTCAGGAAGCAACAGTTAGATCTGGACATGGACCAACAGACTGGTTCTAAATAGGAAAAGGAGTATGTCAAGGCTGCATATTGTCACTCTGCTTATTTAACTTCTATGCAGAGTACATCATGAGAAACGCTGGGCTGGATGAAGCATAAGCTGGAATCAAGATTGCTGGGAGAAATATCAATAACCTCAGATATGCAGATGACACCACACTTATGGCAGAAAGTGAAGATGAACTAAAGAGCTTCTTGATGAAAGTGAAAGAGGAGCATGAAAAAGTTGGCCTAAAACTCAACATTCAGAAAACAAATATCATGGCATCTGGTCCCATCACTTCATGGCAAATAGATGGGTATACAGTGGAAACAGTGGCAGACTTTATTTTCTTGGGCTCCAAAATCACTGCAGATGGTGATTGCAGCCATGAAATTAAAAGACACTTGCTCCTTGGAAGAAAAGTTATGACCCACCTAGACAGCATATTAAAAAGCAGAGACATTAATTTGCCGACAAGTTCCATCTAGTCAAAGCTATGGTTTTTCCAGTAGTCATGTATGAATGTGAGAGTTGGACCATAAAGAAAGCTGAATGATAAAGAATTGATGCTTTTGAACTGTGGTGTTGGAGAAGACTCTTGAGAGTCCCTTGGACAGCAAGGAGATCCAACCAGTCCATCCTAAAGGAAATCAATCCTGGGTGTTCATTGGAAGGACTGATGTTGAAGCTGAAACTCCAATACTTTGGCCACCTGATGGCGAAGAGCTGACTCATTTGAAAAGACCCTGATGCTGGGAAAGATTGAAGGCAGGAGGAGAAGGGGACGACAGAGGATGAGATGGTTGGATGACATCACTGACTCAATGGACATGAGTCTGAGTAAACTCTGGGAGTTGGTGATGGACAGGGAGGCCTGGCGTGCTGCAGTCCATGGGGTTGCAAAGAGTCGGACATGACTGAGAGACTGAACTGAACTGAACTCACACATACACACACACGTGCACACACACATATATATGTGACAACATTAAAGAATCTTGTGGGCATTATGCAAAATGAATTAAATCAGACAGAGAAAGACAAATACTGAATGATATCACTTATATGTGGAATCTAAAAAAGCCAAACTCATAGAAACAGAGGAGAATGGTGGTTGCCAGGGGCTGGGTTGGTGGAGGGGGGTGGTGGTGGAAAGATGTTGGTCAAAGGGTACAGCCTCTCTGGATAAAAGTTTGTCAGTTCTGGTCAAAACTAAAAATAAGCTCACCACATTGTCCAGATATTGTACTATCAGGTGTTTATTCCTAATGAAAACTTATCATCTATGGCCATACCACCCTGAATGTGGTCAATTTCACCTAATGAAAACTTAAGCTGACAGAAAAGAATCCTCTATGCAGAAGTTCATAGCAGCTTATTCATAATAGCCCAAATTGGAGGTAGCCAAAATATTCAGTGGGTGCATAGATAAACCCATTGTGGTACATTCATAAGATGAACTACTACTCAGCAATAAAAAGGAATGAACAATATTTCTTGAGAGTCCCTTGGACCGCAAGGAGATCAAACCAATCAATCCTAAAAGAAATCAGTCCTGAATATTCATTGGAAGGACTGATGCTGAATCTGAAGCTCCAATACTTTGGCCACCTGATGTGAAGAACTGACTCACTGGAAAAGACCCTGATGCTGAGCAAGATTGAGGAGAAGGGGACAACAGAGGATGAGATGGTTGGATGGCATCACCGACTCAACGGACATGAGTTTGAGCAGGCTCTGGGAGTTGATGGACAGGGAAGCCTGGCATGCTGCAGTCTATGGGGTCACAAAGAGTTGGACATGACTGAGCAACTGAACTGAACTGATACAAACAACAACTTGGTTATATTTCCAGGGAATTATGCTGAGTGAAAAAAGCCAGTCTCAAAAGGGTGCATACTGTATATAACACATAACATTCTTGAAAGAACAAAATTATAGAGATAGGGAACAGATTATAGTGCTTGCCAGAGGGTAGGAATGGTAGGAGGAGTGCTGTGTGTGTGGTTATAAAGGCATGAAGGACACCTTTGTGGTAAGAGAATAATTGTATACTTTGACTGCAGTGGCAACTATATGAATCTACACATATTATAAAATAACATACATATATATTGTACAATGTCACACTTCTGATTTTGATATTGTACTATAATTATGTAAGTTAAAGTCCTTGGGAAAGAAATCTGGGTTAAAGGTGTATAGCACCTCCCTGTACATTTTTTGCAACTACAATTACTGCAAAATAAATTTTTTTTTAAAGTTTGTTAAATGAAATGTTGGAAACAAAGCTGGAATTTTAATGTTAATTTTTCTGATTTTAAAGTTAGCATAAAATAATAGTGAGAAATTATTAAGTGTTTAGGTCAAGTTCTGTTAAGTTATTTGCCAGACATCACACAGTTAGAAAGTGATAGTGCAAGAGAAGAAAACCCAACTCTGATTCCAAACATGCACTTTTAACCACTGTATTGACTCTCTGAATCATATGGGAGGGGGAGGAACATGGCAAAAGGAAAAGAACTGGATATGAGAGAAACTAAAAGATAAGAAGGACAAAGTGACAAATTTAATTTACTGTAGTCAGAAAAATAAAAACTAGATCCACAATAAGATGCCATAACCCACCTACCAGACTGATAAAACTGACAAGTCTGACCATACAAACTAGTCAGGTTGTGGAGTACTGAACTCTTATATGCTGGGATGGGAGTGCAAACTGGTACATTTTGGGAAATAGGCACTGGCCAGTGAAGTGGCCAGTGGAAATAGGCACTTTGCACAGTGAGCATGTGCAAAATTTACACATAGCAATTCCACTCCTAGGTATATGTTATGAGAAATCTGTGTATCAGGAGATATTTTTCTACATCTTTGTTTATAACCAAAGAAATTATAATCAATTCAATTGCCCAGCTGTAGTAGAATGGGTAAATAAAATGTATAGGAAATCTTGATGAGGGTGAAAGAGGAGAGTGAAAAAGTTGGCTTTTCACTCTGAAAGCTCAACATTCAAAAAACTAAGATCATGGCATCTAGCCCCATCACTTCATGGCAAATAGAAGGGGGAAAAGTGGAAACAGTGACAGACTTTTATTTTCTCGGGTACCGAAATCATTGTGGATGGTGACTGCAGCCATGAAATTAAAAGATGTTTGCTCCTTAGAAGGAAAGCTATGACAAACCTAGACAGCATATTAAAAAGTATAGACATCAATTTGCCAACCAAAGTCCATGTACAAAGCTGTGGTTTTTTCAGTAGTCCTGCACGGATGTGAGAGTTGAATCATAAAGAAGGATGAGCACTGAAGAATTGATGCTTTTGAATTGTGGTGCTGGAGAAGACTCTTGAGAGTCCATTGGACAGCAAGGAGATCAAACCAGTCAATCCTAAAGGAAATCAACCCTGAATATTCATTGGAAGGACTGATGCTGAAGCTCCAATACTTTGGCCATCTGATGCAAAGGGCTAACTGATTGGAAAAGACCCTGATGCTGGGAAAGATTAAGGGCAGGAGGAGAAAGGGACGACAGAGAATGAGATGGTTGGATGGCATCATCGACTGAATGGATATGAGTTTGAGGAAACTCTGGGAGATAGTGAAGGACAGAGAACCCTAGGGTGCTACAGTCCATGGGGTTTCGAAGACTTGGACACAACTTAGCGACTGAACAACAACAAATAGGAAATCATGGGACTTGAATAACACTAAAAACCAATGAGACACATCAGAAATATATAGAAGGCTCCACTCAATAACAACAGAATAAACATTCTTCTCAAGTCCACATGGAACACTATCCAGGATAGACCACAAAACAAGTCCCAATAGTTTTTAAAATATTGAAAGCATGCACAGTATCTTTTCCAGCTACAGTGGAATAATGTTGTAAATCAATAACAGAAGGAAAACTAGAACATTCCAGGGAGCCCAGGCTCAGTGGTTGCAGCAGATGGGCTCTGGATCAGGGACTCAGTAGTTGTAACACATGGGGCTTAGGTGCCCTGTGGCATGCGGGATCCTTCCTGGCCAGGGATTCAACCAGTGTCCCCTGCATTGGCAGGCAGCTTCTTAACCACTGGACCACTGGGGAAGTCCACATCACTGAATCTTAAAGCACCCTCAAAGTAGGCTCTCTAATTGTCCTCTTTTTACAAATAAGGAAACTGAGACACAGAGAGGTCAGGTGATGTATCTGGGATTCCAAAAGCTTCTGGTAATCTGCAAAATCCGCATTCCAAAACCTCGCATGAAGAAGAGTGAATTCCCAGAGTTTCTGCAGTAGTAAGAAGGAAGACTCTGGGCTGCTGCCCTGATCAAGGAGGGTGCAGGCCAGGGAGCAGTGGTGGCGCCTGGGGGGAAAAAGGGGGAACCGCCCCCAGCCGCCCTCGGACCGATCCTCAAGGCCATGCCTTGGCTTCTGTAATCTGGGCCTACAGCGCTCCTCTGACTTGAAGGTGCGCGGTGGTGGCGGTGGCTGTGGTTACTGGACCTGGCCTGCGGACAAGCCCTCCCTGCTCTGCATCGTGCCCAGGTTGGAAGACCACACTCCGGAGAAGGCAATCAAAGTCTTGGACTCTCCTGCGTCGGTGCCACCGAACTCCGGAGCCCTTCGTGGTGCGCGCTTACCCGCGGACGGGCGGGTCGCTCCGTGGCCGCACTGGGGCGATTTGAAGAAGCAAATTAGGGCCAGGGGGCGCGCGGTCAAAGGCAGTCGGGGTGTCGCTGGCGGCTCTTCACTTCGCAAGAGGAGCGGTGGGGCCCTCCAGAGCTTGGGTCTCCTGCGCCCCGTCTGGGCTCGCTGTTCCGTTGACAGAGATTTTGTGCTTTATCTCCACCCCTCAACAATAAAAGACCTAAACGCTGTACTTTTCTGGTGTTTCACCCGCCCCCCTCCCAATTTTTTCTTCTGCACAAACTCTTTGAATGAAAATCACAATGTTACAAAAGATATCTAGCATTTAATACCTTTCTGTTATCTTGGGATTTTCATTCAGAGTTTGTGCAGAAGAAAAAAATTGGGGGGTGAAATGTCAGAAGGTATCTGGCATTTAAAAGTCTTCCCAGGTGGCTCAGTGGTAAAGAAGCCACCTGCAATACAGGAGACATGGGTTCCATCCCTGGGTTGGGAAGATCCCCTGGAGGAGGAAATGGCAACCCATTCCAGTACTCTCCCCTGGGAAATCCCGTGGACAGAGGAACCTGGCAGGCTAGAGTTCATAGGGTCACAAAGAGTCGGACACGACTTAGGCACTAAACAACAGTCTGGCAGTTGAAAACATTTTGAAAACTAGCTTGGGTTTCCACTTAGAGCCCTTAGTTACCTGACAATACAGAGTATTATTTTCAAAATGTAAAATTATTTGTGGTGAGATGGAAATGGGAAGACATCATTCTTGAGGAAAGCCATAAGTGCAAAATGCTTTTTTAAAACCAGTACTATGGATGGTAATCTACTACAGAAAGCGATATTATTTTCCCAGTGATTTATTATTCATTATAGTTATAATGAAAGATGCATGATATTAGGATTTAAAGTAGAATGAAATGTTCTTTCTTTAAGCTTTACAAATCCAGCTGTTTGTTTTCCATATTTGTGATAACCTATTAGTTTTAATTACACTAATAATTTCCCTGGCTTCTTAAATTTACATTAGCTTTTAAAGTATAGAGAAAACATTCCTCATATAATTTAATCATTTGTGCAAATGGCAGACAAGGAAGTTATTGGCTTGTATTGTAATTATTGTAGTTCATGTTTTGAGCTCATTTGTACAATTGGTAAATTAATAATTATCATTTACGTAAGCAGATTAGGTCATCTGCACTCATTTACAATTATAATGCAGAAATGATTAGATGTTCTTCAAATTTCCCAATTTCTTTAATGCTCTTATTAAAATTGTACATTAAAGACTTTTCCAATTAAGTCCATTATCATAAGTAAATTTGGCTTAGCACCTGTAATTACTCCCATGCTATTGCATATAAAATTTCAATTAATCCATCTCTTCCAAAATGTATGGCAAAACAAGTTGATTGTAATACTGTTGTCTGCAGCATTTGCTCAAAAGCCATTCTAGTTAATATTCACAAGATAAAACCATTATGATTAGTATAAAATAGCATATGAAGTTAGCCTATATAAAAAACAGATATTACACCAGGTAAAACTTGAATGTTCCTTGCTCTTTACTGTGATGTATAGTTTGTGGGAAGAAAACTTTTGACTAACTGCATAGATTCTTCAATATCATAGAATGCCAGGAAATATTTAAAAGCCACACAGAGTTGAAACACACTGACTTTTTTTTCAAATTATAAATGTAATGCACATTTGGAAAAATACAGAAAAGCACAAAGAAGGAAAAACATCATATATAGTTTTGCCACCAAAAGATAGTCTTTGTTATCATTTTCTTTTTTGTCAATTCCTTCCTATGGATTTTTATCAGTCTATCCATTTGTGTGTGCTATGCATTTAAAAAATTGTAGTTATATTATACATACTGTTCAAATTCTTCTTTTTTATGGTAGCAATAAAAAGAATGATGTTTTGTTCCATTTTCTTTGCCACAGAACTGACTTACTATTGTATTTATTATAAAAGTTCTATACTTTGAAGAACAAAGTTCCTTGTAAACAAAGGTAATTGAATCCCAACTCTTACACTTACTAGTTGTGTGACCTTGGATAAAATATTTAATCACTCTGTGCTTCAGTCTCCTTATTAGTAAAATTGGGATAATAATGGTGTACCTATTTCAGAGAGTTGGGAGGATCAAATGTCTTAATTTAATATGAAGCTCACAGAACAATGCCTGACATTGTTATATAAATGTTATATAAATGTTGCTATATGATATGAATTATTTTACTAGCTTTCTGGGGGTTAAATAATTAGTTTGCTGCTCGGGCATCTGAATCTTGGAGATTTTATTTTAGGTTAGTGTTACCATTACTATGTGAGAATAATACCATCTTCTCAGGCCATTCATGAAGAACATCATGTCTACTCTGCATATACCACATGAAGACAGCTGGGGCATGGACAAAGAAAGGTAGAGGAGGAGAACAAATAGGAAAACAACTTAGAGATAGTGTAGAAAAGGTAAGGATTAAATGGGCTCTTTCTGAGTGCCAGAACTAGTTTATTAATGTTTTAATGAATGCTTTGAAAGTAAGAGTACATAGATAAATGCCTATTTTTGCAAATAACATTATGTCTTTCCAGTGCTGAAAAGTCAAATTAACAGACATAAACTAGAGGAATATTTTACTAGTTAGTAGGCAAAAAACTATAAAATAACCTTTTAAATGAACTTATTGAGGTATAATTTACATGGAATAAATTACACCCATTTAAACAATGCAGTTTGATGAGTTTTGATAAATATATTCACCTGAATAACCACTGAAAATCACCTTCACCCCACCCACCACCTCACGGCCAGACTTGAAGAACCATCGATCTTTCTGTCATCTAAGATTTAGTTTGCATTTTTATATCCCTTCCCTGGTAACTCAGATGGTAAAGAATCTGCCTGCAATGCAGGAGACCTGGGTTCAATCCCTGGGTCGGGAAGATGACCTGGAGAAGGGAATGGCAACTCACTCCAGTATTCTTGCCTGGAGAAGTCCATGGACAGAGGAGCCTGGTGGGCTACAGTCCATGAGGTTGCAAAGAGTCAGACATGAGTGACTAACACACTTTCTGGAATTTCATATAAATGGAATTATAGAGCATATACTCTTTCATGTCTGGTTTCTTTCATTCAGCACACCTTTGAAATTCATCCACGTTGTACCATGCATCAGTAGTTTATTCCTTGTCATTGCTGAATGGCATTCCATTACACTGAATATACCATGATTTATTTACCCACTCAACTACTAATAGACATTTGGGTCATTTTCAATTTTGAGCTAAAAATTAGTGATATGCTGAAGCTGGCTCATATTGGCTTATAGGAGCTGATGGTGCACATTTGTTCTCAACTCCATGTTTGGTGATGCTACAGAATGGTAGCTTGAAATTAACCATGGTAGGAATATTTACACAAATGAAATTGACAAGTCAGAACTCCCCCCACTCCCTCCCCCCAGAAGCCAGTTTTACCAGGACTGCACAAGCTATTATGAATAAAGATGCAATGACTATCTGTGTAGAAGTTTTTTTGTAGACATAAGTTTTTATTTCTAGTGGGCAAATACCTAACAGTATAATTTCTGGATTGTATGGTTAGTGAATGTTTAATTTTATAAAAAACTGCCAAGGAGTTTTCCAAAGTGGTTGTACCACTTTACCACTCCCACAAGCAATATGTGAAAGTTCCATTTGTTCCACATCCTCACCAGTACTTGGTATGATCAGTCTTTTGATTTTAGCCATTCTAATATTTGTGTAGTGGTATCACACATGGTTTTAATTTGACTTTCTATGAAGATAAATAACATAGAGCATTTTTTCACAGGCTTATTTGCTATTCTTATATCTTTTTTTTATCTTCTATTCATGCATCTTGATCATTTGGGGAGGGACAGTATCTATCTTCCTATTGAACTGTAAGAGTTCTTTACACATTCTTGATACAAGCCCTATATCAGATATATGTATTACTAATATTTTTGGGCTTCTCTGGTGGCTCAGACGGTAAGAATATGCATCCAGTGCAGGAGACCTGGGTTCAATACCTGGGTTGGGAAGATCCCATGGAGAAGTGAATAGCTACCCACTCCATTATTCTTGCGTGGAGAATTCCATGGACAGAGGAGCCTGGCGGGGCTACAGTCCATGGGGTCACAAAGAGTTGGACACGACTGAGCAACTTTCACTTCACTTCACTTCACAAAATGCATGTTCTAATTTTCACTGGGATTGTATTGAATCTAAAAATCAATTTTGGGAGACTCAATATCTTATCAAATTTTGACCTTCTAGTTCATGATCATGGTATATCTCTCAATTTATATGTTTTCTTTAATTTCTTTTGACAATGTTTCAGAATTCTTTAAAACGTACACAACTAGGTAGAGGGCTTCCCTGGTGGCTCAGAGGTTAAAGCGTCTGCCTGCAATGCGGCAGACTTGGGTTCTATCCCTGGGTTGGGAAGATCCCCTGGAGAAGGAAATGGCAACCCACTCCAGTATTCTTGCCTGGAGAATCCCATGGACAGAGGAGGCTGGTCCATGGGGTCACAAAGAGTCGGACACGATTGAGTGACTTCACTTTCACTTTTCATGTCACGTGCCAATAAGTGAATCACATGAATATTTTTGTTTCCAAGTGCATACAAAAGCTGTATCTACACTATACCATAGTCTGTTAAGTGTCCAATGGCATTATGTCTAAAAAAGTGCCTTAATTGTAAAATACTTTATTGCTAAAAAATTCTAATCATCACCCTGAGCCTTCAAAGAGTCATAATCTTTTTGCTGGTGAAGGGTTTTGCCTCAGTGTTAATGGAGGCTGAATGATCAGGGTGGTGGTTACTGACAATTGGGTTGGCTGTGCAATTTTTAAAAATAAGACAACTGAAGTTTGCCAGGTTGAATGACTATTCCTTTCATGAACCATTTCTCTGTAGCATGCAATGGTGTTTGATAGCATTTTACCCCCAGTGGAACTTCTGTAGAAAGTGGAGTCAGTTTACTCAAGCCCTGCTGCTGCTTTATTGACTAAGTTTATGTAATATTCTAAATCCTTTCTTGTCATTTCACCAATCTTCATTAGGAGTAGAAGCTTTATTGTAGTAGTCTGAATCAAACCTGTGATATCTCTGAGGTATGCTTGAACAGTGTTGAAAATAAGTGGTAAGAATCAATTTTTCAGTCTTGTTCTTGAACTTAGAGGAAAAGCAGTCAGTCTTTTTTTATAAGTGTGATATTTGCGGTAAATTTTACATAAATTCCTTTTATTAGATTGAGGAAGTTCCTTTCCACATAAGAGTTTACTGAGAATTTTTTAATCATGAACTGATATTCAATTTTGTCAAATGCCTATATCTGTTGAGATCATTATATATTTTTCTCCTTCATTCTGTTAATAGGGGAAATTCTATTGATAGATTTGAATGTTAAATCAACCTTGCATTCTTGAGATAAACCCCTCTTGGGCCTGCTGTAAAATTTTTTCTCTATGTTGTTGGATTCAGCTTATAATATTAGAAAGAATGTTTGCCTCTATGTTTATCAGTTGTGTTTGCTTAGTCCCTCAGTCATGTCTAACTCTTTGCAACCTCATGGATTGTAGTCTGCCAGGCTCCTCTGTCCATGGAATTCTCCAGGCAAGAATACTGGTGTGGGTTGCCATTTCCTTCTCCAGAGAATCTTCCCAATCCAGAGATGGAACCTGTGTCTCCTGCACTGCAGGTGCATTCTTTACCCACTGAGCCATCAGGGAAGCCATGTTTATCAGTCATATTTGCCTGTAACTCTTTTCCTGTAACACACAAAACATACTATTATTGTTCTAAGCTAGGGCCAGCAATCTATGGTCTGTGGCTAAATCTGATCCACAGTCTGGTTTTATAAATAGTTTATTGAACACAGCCACACTCATTTGTTTCTGTATTACTGTCTATGACTGCTGTTACACTACAATGGCAGATATGAATAGTTGTGAGAGAGACTATGTGACCTGCAGTGTCTAAAATAATTACTATCAGGCCCCTTAGAGAAAATATTTGCTGACTCCTGCTTTAAACCCACGCATCTAGATGTGAAAATCTCGGAACAAATTCAGTCAGTGTGGACTATAAGTTAAACACAGATTTTTGTGAGTGTGGAAGATTGGGCTCCCTAAATTCCACATTGTTCAGGGGTCAACTATATACAGTTTGGAGGCATTTAAACTACATGTTGGCTAGTGTCACTGCCCCCTCCCCTTGTTAAAACCTAAAGCCCTCCACAGTGACTTCCCATTGTACTTAGAGTAAAATCCAGACTCCTTTCCTCAGTCTACAAGGATCTATATGATCTAGCCTGTTCCCATCTAGCCATTCTCATCTTGAACCACTCTGACCATTCTTACTTCTCTGCAGCCATACTGGCTGTCTCAATTTCTAGAAATCTGCCAAGCCCGCTCTCACCTCAAGACTGTTTACCTGTTGAGGTTTGACAGAAAACAATAAAATTCTGTAAAGCGATTATCCTTCAATTAAAAAAATAAACAAATTTTTAAAAAAGACTGTTTACCTGGAAGTTCACTTCCAACTCTACCTCCAAATCCTTGTCCAATTCCTACTCATCCTTTAGGTTTTAGCTTAAGTGTTACTGACTCAGAGGAGCTATCTCTGAGGTTCCTATCAAATCAGCCTTCATAGTTCAGTTTTTTAAATAATATCCTGTTCTTTTCCTTCAATGACTTATTTGAATTTATAACTTAGATATTTATCTGTGACGCTTTTAAAAAAAATGTCTGTTTTACTTATTAAGATCATGATGGCATGGATTGTGACTGTCTCTTTCATTTCTGTATCTTTAACACTACAACAGAGCCTGGCATCTAGGAGGTACTCAGTGTAAATGCTAGGTGAATGAAGAGGGACTTTCAGTTGTAAAAGAATGTCTCCTATTTACCTATCTCTAATGAAAACTGAATCCTACTTATCCTAAGCCATGCAATCCTTAAGCCCTCTATGCACTATAATCTTATTAAGTTGTTGTGACTACAGGACTACCAGACACCTGCTCCCAGTTTCACTGGGTGTGATTATGCCGTCATTTGTGTTAAATTTCCTATCATGTCTCTGAGAATTCCTGCTGGAAATAGCCTTTATGCTTTCCTGTAATGTGCTTCGTGGTTGATCCTCACTGCACTTCACTGTCCAAGCCCCCTCACTGTCACCCATGTCCACGCCATTTTCTGAACTTTTATGCTTGGATTGACTACAGTCAAGACAAACTATGAGTGTAAGATGTCAATCACTCCGAAAAACACTGAATATTTTGTATTCAAGTAGTCAAATTTAACTCTTTGGAAATGACACAATCCCCCTTTTAATAGAAGCCCCAAATACAGGCATCTTGAATTAGAGATGTAGGGAGAAGAGGATCCACACAAAAATCTTCTAAGCCCTGCCTCTGGTGGGGTGTTCACTATGGGTGACGATTCAGTTAGCATTAGAAGACTGAGAAGGCAATTTTCCTGATTTATCTGAATTATTTCTTCAGGTTCAAGCCCTTTCGTAGTTGCTTTGTCCTAGTATGTCTGCACTTCTTTGTCCAGTTCAGTTCAGTCGCTTAGTCGTGTCCGATTCGTTGCGACCCCATGGACTGCAGCACCCAGGCTTCCCCGTCCATCACCAACTTCCGGAGCTTGCTTAAATTCATGTCCATTGAGTCACTGATGCCATCCAACCATCTCATCCTCTGTCGTCCCCTTCTCCTCCTGCCTTCAATCTTTCCCAGCATCAAGGTCTTTTCCAATGAGTCGCTTCTTCGCATCAGGTGGCCAAAGTATTGGAGTTTCAGCTTCAGCACCAGTCTTTCCAATGAATATTCAGGACTGATCTCCTTTAGGATGGACCGGTTTGATCTCCTTGCAGTCCAAGGGACTCTCAAGAGTCTTCTCCAACACCACAGTTCAAAAGCATCAATTCTTTGATGCTCAGTTTTCTTTATCCACTCTTTATCAATAAGTCCAATCATCCACTCATGGCTTATTTCAGGATGCAGTTTAGCATAGTGGCTAAGACTTTGGACTCTGGAGCCAGGTTTCCAGTGTTTGAATCCTTGATTTGAATATTTATTAGCTGTGTGGCCTTGAGTAAGCTACTTAAACCTGCCTGTGTATTAGTTTCCTCATGTATAAAATAGGGATAATGAAAAAGGACAATGACAACAGTATGTACATCATAGAGTTATAAGAGGATACAATGAATTTATATTTGCACTGCCTAGAAGAGGGCCTGGCACATGGTTCAGTTCAGTTCAGTTCAGTTGCTCAGTCGTGTCCGACTCTTTGCGACCCCATGAACCCAGCATGGGGTTCTTTGCATCAGGTGACCAAAGTATTGGAGGTTCAGCTCCAACATCAATCCTTCCAATGAACACCCAGGATTGATCTTCTTTAGGATGGACTGGTTGGATCTCCTTGCTGTCCAAGGGACTCTCAAGAGTCATCTCCAACACCACAGTTCAAAAGCATCAATTCTTCGGGGCTCAGCTTTCTTTATAGTCCAACTCTCACATCCATACATGACTACTGGAAAAACCATAGCCTTGACTAGACGGACCTTTGTTGACAAAGTAATGTCTCAGCTTTTTAATATGCTGTCTAGGTTGGTCATAACTTTCCTTTAAATAGCATGCTGGCACATGGTAAGCATGCTAATATATGTATATATGTATATATATATATATGTATATATATACACACACATATATATGTGTATATATATATAAAATACACACACACACACACACACACATATATATATATATTTCATTTTGAACAAAAATCTTCCTCAAAAGGGATGTGTGCACATTTTTGTGTACAAGCACTTGCCCTTTCACTCTTATCATTGACCATTCTCAAATTTAGAAGGCAAGAAAATGACTACAAGAAGGCAGGTATCACATAGAGTAATAGTCCATCCTGTGAAATCATTTATGCTCTCCCTATTTGTCAATCTTGTGTGTGGGGTGGAAGAGTTATTAACAACTGGAACCCATGAATGCCCCATTCTTCTTTAATGCTTTGAAGATCCCCAGAGGCTTGGACAGATTCAGGCATACCCCAGTCCATGAGCAGTCTAGATTCATGGCATAAGCCCAACTGTGTACATTTTGTTTTCTAGGGTGACCTATCATGCTGGTTTGTCCAAGATAATCCCAGGTTTAGCACTGAGAATGGGGCCTCCCTGGTGGTTCAGATGGCAAAGAATCTGCCTTCAATGCAGGAGACCCAGGTTTGATCCCTGGGTCTGGAAGATTCCCTGGAGAAGGAAATGGCTACTCACTCCAGTATTGCCTGGAGAATTCCATGGACAGAGGAGCCTGGTGGGCTATAGTCCACAGGATGGCAAAGAGTCACACAACTGAGTGACTGACACTTTCACTTTCATCAATTTCCACAAAGAAACCAACGGATATTCTCACATGCTTGTGCGCTAAGTCACTTCGGTCATGTCCAACTCTCTGTGACCCCCATTGACTGTAGCCCTCCAGGCTCCTCTGTCCAATTGATTCTCCAGGAAAGAATACTGGAGTGGGTTGCCATTTCCTTCTCCATGATTCTCATAGGGATTGTTTTTAATCTATATATCAATTTGGGGAATATTGCTATATTAACAATATTAAGTCTTCCAATTAATGAACATGGGATTTTTTTTTAGTTGTTTAGACATTGTTTAATTTCTTTCAGCAATTTTTGATAGTTTTTAGGGAATTAATTTTATTACTCTTTTGTTAAATATATTCCAAAATATTTTAAAAATACTTTTGATGACATTGTAAATAAAATTTTTAAATTTTATTCTTAGATTTTTCATTGCAGGTGTATAGATATTGACTTTTTTTGTATATTGATCTTGCATCCTGCAATTGTAATGAACTCATTACACTAATAGTCTTTTAGTAGATTATTTAGGATTTTCTGTATACAAGATCATGTCATCTGCAAGTAAGGATTGTTTTATTTCTTTCAATCTGGAATCTTATATTTTATTTCTATTATATGTGTTAAAATGAATTTCTTAGTGGATTACCTGGGAATTACAATTAATAATATCTTAATTTATAACAATCTCAATCAGATTGACACAAAGTTAATTTCAATAGTGTACAAAATATTTTCTCCTGTATAACTCCACTCCTCCATTCTTTTGTGCTCTTATCCTCATACAAATTGTATATTTATACGTTGTGTATCCATTAACACAGATGTATTTACATATTACACAGTTGTCTTTTAAATGGAATACAAGGAAAAAGGTACAAAAATAGATTTATACTATTTTATATTTAATTATGTAGCTACCTTTACCATTGCTCTTTATTTTTTCTTGTGGATTTGAGTTATAGTTCTTTCAGCCTGAATTTTTGTAGGGCAGGTTTGCTAGAATTGAAATTATTTCGTTTACCTAGGATTGTCTTCATTTCTCTCTTAAAGGATAGTTTTTTCTTGATATCAAATTCTTCTAGCACTTTCAGAACTTTAACTTTGTCAGTCCCATCACCTTCTGGCCTCCATGGCCTCTGATGAGAAATCAGCTCTTTAATTGCTGTGGATCTCTTTTACATGATGGGTCATTTCCTACTGCTTTCAAGAGACTTCCTCTTTTCTTTTGACATTTTGATTATCATGTGCCTATGTATGAATCTTTTTGAACTTATTGAGCTTCTTGGATATGCAAATTAATGTATTTTTTCAAATTTGGGCAGTTTTCGGGCATTGTTTCTTCAAATGTCGTCTCTGTCTCTTTTTTCTCTTTTTCTGGGATTTCTATATCATAATATGCTTGATGGTGTCCCATAGGTCTCTGAAGCTCTATTCAGTTTTCCTCATTCTTTTTCCTCTCCGTTCCTTGAAGTGGATAATCTGACTCGACCTATCTTCCAGTCCACTGATTCTTTCTGCTGACTGCTGTTGGGTTCTGCAAGTAGATTTTTCATTTCCATTACTGTGCTTTTCAATTCCAGAATTTCTATTTGGTTCCTTTTTGTAATGTGTATCTCTTTAACAATATTTTCTATTTGGTGAGACATTATTCTCATGCCTTCTTCAGTACTTTAGAACTGCTTTTATTTAGTTCTTTGAATATGTTTAAAATAGCTTATTTAAAGTCTTTGGGCTTCCCTGGTGGCTCAGATGGTAAAGAATCTGCCTGCAGTGTGGGAGATCTGGGTTTGATCCCTGGGTTGGAAGATCCCCTGGAGGAGGGCATGGTAACCCACTCCAGTATTCTTGCCTGGAGAGTCCCCATGGACAGAGAAGCCTGGTGGGTTACAGTCCATGAGGTTGCAAAGAGTCGGACACGACTGAGCAAATCTAATAAGTCTAAAGTCTTGGCTTTCTCAAGGACAATTTTTATTGATTTCCTTCCCTCTACCCCCAGGGCTGTATATTCTTATTTTATACTTCACTTTTTGGTTAAAAACTGAACATTTTACATAATATACTGTGACAAGTCTGAAAATCAGATTCTGCCCATCTCAGGGTTTCTTATTGCTGCTATTTGTCATTATTGCTGTTGTTGTTGTTTGCTTGTTTAGAGATGTTTCTGAATAAATTATGTAAAGTCTGTAGTCTTTATTATGTGTAGGTACAGAAGTCATTGTTTGGTTAGCTTAGAGGTCAGCTTAATGATTGGACACAATTTACCACAAATTTCTGGAACCAGTAAGTCTCCCAGCCTTGTCAAAGGGCTCTATGTGTGTGTTGAAGCATGTCTTCAATACTCAGCCATGTGTTCCTAATCTGGTTGACCCAGGCTCAAACTCATAGTCACTCTTTGGTGGGGAAAATACACACTACACATACTATTATTAATTATTTTCTGGTACAAGTTGTTTATTTGGTCGGAGCTATAATAGAAATATATAAATGGATCAAATAAACATTAAAAAATAATGTTAAATTCCCCAGGTGTTTTATTGACTGGAAGGCAACAAAAACTATGCTATCACTAACATTGTTTCAAGCTATTTTTGTACTAAATTCAAAACTTTAGGAAAAATAATTTGCTATGGTTCACTATGCTAGGAATTTCAAGTTTTTTCCTTTAACTGTACTAAACTATCTTTTTGGTTGTATTTTTATTTTTTCTTATTAAACTACTATCTTTTCTAAGCTTAAGAATGAGCTTAAGAAATGACCTAGAGACATGTTAGTGAAGGGTCACTTTGATTTTGACTTCCTATGATGTTGTCAATATAAATTCTTTGATTTTCTTTTAGTAAAGGTGAAACAGATTATGAAAGAAAACAGATACTTTTAAACAACCATGGACTGAGTGAAAAAAGAACTTTAATATCAGGCAAACAAAACTCTTTGACAGTTGGAAGTATTTTGGAGAACAACTTTCCTTGGCTTAAAGCTGAGAAGTCGTTTGAATTAGTCTAGCATGCAAATTAACGTGCTTGAGTTTAGTGAAGGAAGATATGTGAATGTCTTGAAGATTAGCACTTAGGATCATAAGTGATAAGGAAGGATGGCAAAGTACAAAGAAAAATGATTGAATTTAATAGTCCCCAAAGAACAATGTTCCAAATCTTGCTCAAAGTTTTTTTCAGATTGCATTTTTTGGTACTGTGATCATTTAGAACTTTTGGAATAGCAAATGAAACGAGAATCCATCTAACTGGAGAAGAGTCATTCTAACTGAAGGGGAAGATATATAGGCAACAGTAAAATTCCAAATCTAGAAGAAATCTACTTGTAGTTAAATACCTCTTTAGAATAAGGCCTGGCACACAGCAGGCACTCAGCCAGTGTTTGTTGAACTAAAATTTGTTATGATGAGAATATACTGAGCTGAAGTTTATTTTTACTGAGCACAGGGAAAAAGATTTGCTAAGCAAGCATGCGTCCTTAACACAAATAAATGTTAGCCTCATTGATAGTGGAGGCTGACTATAGTGCATGGAGAAAATATTTTTGTGCATCTGCAGAGACGGACCTTATAAATAAATGTTGTTGAAAACTTTGGATCTTGGGCTAAGAGTAAGCCTTGGGAAAGGAATTTATAACTGTAGAAATGGTGATAGAACTCCAGGGGGATTTATCTAACTCTGGAGGTAAATGTTTACATTTCAAGGAAAAATGAGGCCAGGGACCTTGGAGACATTTCTAGGTCATAACAGTTAGAGACATATCTGGTCCTTGGAAAGATGCATTTATATTCAAAAAGGCTGGAGTAAGAACCCAGAATCCTTTTCATTTTGTCTCCAAAGAAAACGGTTTCACTCCCTCCTTTCAAGAGGGAAGGAAGAGGTAGCTGCCTCTTTCTTCTGTATTTAAAACAGAGGAAATCCATTTTTCTCTGTTCCTCACCTGTGATACAGACCTTGCATGTGTAGGAGATTTGATCTGACTTTCATCATGTTACCCCAGGGGTAAAAATCAGGGTATGGGGAATAGAGGTCATTATTTGCTTTTTAACTTAATAACAATGAACTGTCTCTGATCCAGAACACTCCCTGTGTGCATTCAGAATAAAATTAATAAATATGAATATAAAACACCCAATACAGACCAATTGTTTTCAAGAACTGCCGTTACAGCAGCATTTGCATTCAAACAAGAATGTGCAATTTTTTTTAAAAGCACTTACAGGATTCTCAAGTACAATACTTGAAAATAGTAACATTGCAGGTTATTTTTTAAAAGTCCATAAGTCTGAGATCTCCCCAAATCTGATTGACCATCTAATTAATAGGGCCAATTATGGGGATTTTACAAAAATTAAATCTCATTTGAATTGTATCTCATTTGACTCTAAAGAGATAAAAGCTTTTCTTTAAAAATCAGAACCAAAAATAAAAGCTAAAATATGGAAGGTTTATATTGTTGTTAAGATGATTCTATTTGTTTTTAACTGAAAAACAACATATCATATCAACTGGGAGACAGGCTTTCTACGAAGGAACAGCTACAGATATTATTTCATTTCCTGCCCACAGACATTTGAAATAGCTTAGAAAACATACAATGTTGTTCAATTTGTTGTAAATGATAAACCTTTTATGTTCGATTTTTTTTTTAGTCACATTTGGATCAAAATGATAAGAGATACAGCGCAACCAGATAATGAGATTCTGGAAATTAAGCTGACTTTGTGGCAGCAGAAAATAACTGACCTCTATTTTCATCTTGTTTTTGCTATAAATGATTTCCAACTCAGATGCAAGAATTGTGCAGGCAAAACCAAGGGCAGAAATAGAAGGAAGGCAAACTCATGCCTCGCTTCATGGCCTCCATAAAGGTTCAGGCTCCTTGGATGGCCCTCAAGATCTAGCCAGTTTCACACTTCCTTCCTCCTCCCATCTCCTCTTCCCCACTCTCCTGACAGACGCCATGCTACAGCAATGACGAGTTACCTAAAATTTTACAAACTTGCTCCATATCTTTGAACATATTTTCCCCTTCATTTATTTATTTATCTATTTAGTTTTTAGAATGGTCTTCCCAATTAACCACCTTGTCTTCCAGGCAAATTTCAATTCATCCCTTAGAATTTTACTCAGGCATGACTTTCTCCTCTGTCAGATCTTCCTGGATTCCACTTCCCCATAACATCTTCATGACTCTTTCTGTTACTTATACATCTGTCTTTGCATGCATTATCCTATATTATAATTATCTATTTACATTTCTGTATCATACATTTCTGTGTCTTATATATCTTGTGCTTAACACAGTATTTGGCACATAGTAGTCATTCAATAAGTGTTTTTGTGAAATAAGTTAATGAATGGACGCTTGAACAAATGAATGAAGGTATGTGATTTTATTTTCCTAGTTCTTGATCAGCACCATTGAAAAAACAATTTAGAATATAAAAGCGATAACTTTAGAAATTACTTAACCAATCTCCCACTCATGCAAGCACCCTTTCTACAGCGTCTTTACCAATGGTTCAACTAACTTGAACATCTCTAGGAAGCAATCTTTACTTTTTGAGTAAATGTATCCTATTTTTGGATAGTTTTCATTTTATAAGGTTTTGTTTATTAGTACTGTTTATCTGAAATGTGCTTTCTTGTAATTTTTATCTATTTATTCTAGATTTTGTTTTTGTTATATTCTCCTAATATTTCTCCTAAAATGCAATATTGACATTAAACCTGAAGAGTTATTACTTACCACATATGTACACTATTAGTTTAAATGATACCCACCTAGGTGGGTAAAATGAGATTTCCTGGCACCAACACTAGATCTTACCTTTTCATGTCAAGCTCTTCCACAATCCCATATGGCCACTTTGACTTCAACTTTGCTGGCAAGGGAAAACATGGATGTCCTATGCAGAGGAAGACACAGACTCTTATCTTGTCATAAAGCACTTTTAATTAATTACCTGGATCAAAAAATAATTCTCACAGTCCTATTCTATATTCTATGCAATTGACTATTAAGGGTTTACATAGGGCTTCCCTTGTGGCTCAGCTGGTAAAGAATCTGCCTACAATTTGGGAGACCTGGGTTCGATCCCTGGGTTGGGAAGATCCCCTGAAAAAGGGAAAAGGCTACCCACTCTAGTATTCTGGCCTGGAGAATTCCACGGACTATATAGTCCATGGGGTTACAAAAAGTCAGACACAACTGAGCAACTTTCACTAGGAAACATTAGCCTGAATTCAGTAATCTCACAAACATCCCCCCTCGCCAACACACACGCATGCAGGTATGTACGTGCATACAGGGGGCTCAGCCTTTTGAAACAATACTGGGTTTGTCTTGAGGATTTTTATTCTAGGAAGTTCCATAGGGATGCCTCAGTCAGTCTCTTCTCCCACATACATGAGGAGATGAATGTCTCCCAAACCACACACTGCTCACTGAATACCAATAAAATAGCCACAGTTAAAAGTGATCAACTATGATCTAACATTTACAAAGATTATAGAGAAAAATCTTTGGATTCCTCACAAACACAGTAAATCCTTCACCCTTTACCCTTTTCTTTCTTATGGGTTAAAGTACTATCTAATGTGAAAATCAGTGGTCTCTATCTGCTGGTATTTCTTCTGTAGACATGAAGTATCAAATATTTGCTTTCTTATTCTTTGAGTTTCAGGGAGAAGAATTTCTTCAGAAACAATTCTATGAAATAAAGCAAAGGAGTTACTATTGATAAGATTTCATATTAATCAACTTGTATTAACAGAAACTGCTTCACATGCTATAGCCAGTTAATGAATAATCAAAAAATGAAGAAAAACTTTCACTTAAAATGATACTAAAATTTTACTGATCTTCAGTGTTTACAGAAACTTAAAGCCAGAAGGGGCTATCATGATTTAATTTAACCTGGAACACTAAGAAATATTTATAGTTCCTAGTCACTATGTGCCAGGCAGTGTACTAATCATTTACACAATATTTTCTTATTTAATCCCTATTTTCTTATTTAATCCCTATGAAACACTGTGAGGTAGATATTGGTGTTATCTCCATTTCTCAGGCAAGGAAGCTGAGGCCCAGAGAGTGTGTGACTTTCTCAAATCGACACAACTGGTAAGTGGAAAACCTGCCTCTTCACTTCTGTCCTGCCCTGTCTTCTCACCTGTCCTGTCATTTCAATTCTAGAGAAAGGGAAACTGAAGCCTAGAGATGATGAGCTATTTTTCCCAGGTTGCAGGGCTACCCAGTGGCAGAGTCAGAGCTATAAGCCTTGCCTCCTGACACCTAACCTAGTGCCCTTTCTATGGCTTCCAGCCTGTAAGCTCTTCAGGGAGATAGAACATGTTCCCAGCAGTTAAATCAATATGCTTCAACAAAAATGAAAAACAAAAGTTGAGCAGGAAGTCACCTTGGTTTTGTCTTGCAAAGCTTATTCATTAAAAGGGAAAAAAGAAAATCTTCTGTCCCTTAAAATAGCCTTTTCTGAGTACGCTGCCACATAATGGACATACTCAGGCAAATGGAAGCGGGTCGATAGTGGGGTGCAGAACAACCATCTTTGCACAGAAGATGATTCAATAGGCTTGAGCTCACTGGCTGCTTTAGGCACTGGTTATGTGGTACATCCATTCCTAGGGAAAAGCTAAGAGCAGTTTCAAATATCATTCTCAATAAGCCCAGAAAAAAACACTATTAAAAATAAGAAAATGTGTTTTGCTACTGTTCTAGATGCTCAAATGTTGGTTGATATTTAAGTAAGGCAGAGTGAAGTTCTTTGGAAGGGATTTGAATACATGTTTCACAGAAGCCAGAAGTCAACACTTAGTTGCTGGGTTTATCCAGGATTGGTACAGGTCACGAATGAAAATCAATGAACTGGGCTTCAGATTGAATCCCTAACAGTTTCATATTATGTCCGATTTGTCCTCCCATTTATCTCCAATTTGTTCAGCCCATTTGTCTGTGTTTTGCAGTCTCTTGGCACCAAACACAGATCATAGCATATAGTAGGTGCTCCATAATTGCAGATTCAATGACTTAAGGGGGGGTGGCCTCAAATTACCAAGGTTCGAAGGGCTGGACCCTGGTTTTTAGAAGGACTTGAGAAACATAAAAGAGGACATAAAGGAACTATATGTGCTCTTTTATGAGCCTCTTTAAATGAAACACAATAAAGTGTGCAAGTACTATTTGCTGGGTTTTGCATTGTTTTTTCCCTCCATACACTGGGTAACCACATCTCCAAGCAGATCTGTAGATAGTACTCTGTCCTTGGCTCCAGATATGAAATCCTGAGGTTTCAATTACAGTGTGTGAGATGATTAACTCTATGTTTCAATACGGTTTTGGGAAAACTGTAGTGTGAACTTTGCCAAGTTCGCAATCCTATAGAAGCGCTTGCCATCCCCCCAACACCCTCCCCACACACACTGCCTAGCTATAGAGCCAGTAGGGCCACAGGTAGTCCTAACTAAGGAAGGAAGCCTCTTCCAACCAATTTTCATCTGTCTTCACTCAAGGGCAGACAGCGGTCAGGGAGAAGCTCATCTCCTGAGATAGATGGAAACAGCAACTGAGCCCTTTGGCATCATCCATTCTTCATCTAGATGTCCCCTTGGTTCATTCTTCCGTAAAGACATTTCCTGCACATCATTTATAAACTCGAGAGGGAGGCAATTGATCAGAGGAGTTGTTCCAATATTCCAGGGAGGACAGCTGGATTTAAAATAACCTTAAAATCTACCCTCAGCTGCCCATTTCTCAGGGCTGTTTTGAGAAGAAAAGGTCAGTGATGAAACCTTAAAGCAAGTAAATGTTACCTTGCTTCCAAAGAGTTCACACATTAATTCGTTGAATTTTATTGCTCAGAAGCAATAAAACAATCCTTAAACAAAACCCTAGTAAATGTCACAAGTACAGACTTCTCTGGTTTTCCTGGCACTCCTCTCCCAGCCTCTTCAGACATTAACCCAGCAAAGCATGCTTTCAGGTTTTGCCCTTTAAACTCCATACAGAAATTAAAAATATTTCTGGGTTCTTGGGGCTACCAATTTAGGGATAAACTACCAGCTTATAAGGAGGGGTTAGTAGACTGAAGGAAAGCGTGTGAAGCAGGTATTAAAAAGGGTCAGTCTTGACACTGCCACTTCTCACTCTGTACTCTTCAGCATGTCAACTGCCCTCTCTGGGTCCCAGTTTTCTTTTCTATTAAAGGAAGGAGGTTGGGATAAATGTTTTCCGAGATCCTTTTGAGTGACAAAAACTCATGATTCATCGTCATTTTTGACTTTCTTAAGATGATGGTATCAGAAAAGCGAATTAAATAAAAATAGCTTTATTTGTAGCAAGATTACCAATTTCCAGAGAGTCGGATATGAACCAGCACTATCATAAATTTCTCTGAGAAAAGCAGAAGCTGTTTGTTTGGCATTATAACTGCAAAAACATGTGCTAATCAAAATGTCATTTCCTCTCAGTAATTAAAGCCTTCGCAAAAAAAAAAAAAAAAAAAACAAAAACAAAAAACAACTGCAGCCAAAATTGCCTGGCATCAGAGACTGTGGGATGGAGTAGTGTAAAGACTACAGGGTTGGAGTTGGGAGTTCGGAGTTCAAATTATGGCTCCACCACTTACTAGCTGGGTGACTTTGGGGACACCGCCTAATTCCTCTGGGACTCAGTTTCCTCATTTGTAAAATAATGTCCATATGTTCAGATTGTTGTAAGAATTAAATTAGATAATGTACCTAAATACCCTGGTAAGGAGCAGATGCTCAATGAATTAGACCCTTCCTCTTCCCACCTACTCCCTCAATATAATTCATAAGAAACCCAGTTCCTGCTCTGCAGAAATGTATAATCTAATGATCAAATAAACAATAATACACCTGAGAACAATTAGGCAAGAGTGTCAGATAGCAGATGAGCAATAAAGACCCAAAGGGATTCCAAAAAGGCTAAAGTGATCATGGAAGCTTATTAGAGGAGGTAGGATTTATAGATGATACTGCATTTTCATCTTTGCATTTAAGAAGTGTATGTAGAGAGATTTTTACTCTCAGTGTACAGATGAAGAAATGAGCTCAGAGAAGGTAAGTGACTTGTCTGAAGTCACACAGCTTCTCGTGGGAAGAACTGGAACTTGAATCCAGGGTTTCTGGCTCTAGATGCAGTACTTTTTCCAAAGCAAAGAGGCTAAGCCTGGATGGCTATAGAGGATTTGATTAGGGAGTATGAGGCAGGAGGTACAGCAGTAAAAGAGATAGAGATATGACAATATTTGTCATCAGATCGGAACTACCTCATCTTCTCACCACCAATTCCATCAACCCAGATGTATCCACTTTGCCTTCCTTCTTAAAGTAATAGGTAATATGCTCTTTCTTTTATCCAAGTTCAAAGACTAGATTCCCACCCATCTCACCTTTGGAAGGGCCCTGTGCCTGCAATTTTCTCATTTCTCACTTCTCCTCAACTTCCCTCCCTATTCATAGAACGATTTTTCAGAATGGTTGTCTCCAATTGCTATATTTATTCCCTTATTCCCTTCCTCTATTCTCAGGTTCCTGATTCCACCACTCAACTGAAATTGCAATTATCAAGGCCAATGACGACCACTATCTTTGCCATCCTTCTCAGTTTTTGTCTTTATTCATCTTTTAGCAGTATCTTATGGCTGATTACTCCTCCTTTCTGAAACCTCTTTCTTCCCTAGGCCTCTAGAAATTCATGTTCTGCTGTTTTTTCCCCTTATTTGGCTGCTACTTCGGCTCCCCTGGTGGCTCAGACAGTAAAGAATCTGCCTGCGATGCAGGAGACCTGGGCTCGATCACTCATTAGGAAGATTTCTTGGGGGAGTCCATAGCCACCCACTCTAGTATTCTTGCCTGGAGAATCCCCATGGATAGAGATGCCTGACAAGCTACAGTCCATGGAGTACAAAGAGTTGGACATGACTGAGTGACTAACAATTTCTCAGTCTTTTTTGATGACTCCCCTTTCTTCCTTGCCTGACTTCTTTTTTTGTTTGTTTGTTTTTAACTTATTTGTTTTAATTGGAGGCTAATTACTTTACGGTATTGTAGTGGTTTTGCCATACATTGACATGAATCAGTCATGGGTGTACATGTGTCCCCATCCTGAACCACCCTCCCACCTCCCTCCCCATCCCATCCCTCAGGGTCATCCCAGTGCAGCAGCCCTGAGCACCCTGCCTCATGCATTGAACCTAGACTGGCGATCTGTTTCACATATGATAATATACATGTTTCAATGCTATTCTCTCAAATCATCCTACCCTCGCCTTCTCCCACAGAGTCCAAAGACTGTTCTATACATCTGTGTCTCTTTTGCTGTCTCACATATAGGGTTGTCATTACCATCTTTCTAAATTCCATATATATGCGTTAGTATACTGTATTGGTGTTTATCTTTCTGGCTTACTTCACTCTGTATAATAGGCTCCAGTTTCATCCACCTCATTAGAACTGATCCAAATGTATTCTTTTTAATAGCTGAGTAATATTCCATTGTGTATATGTACCACAGCTTTCTTATCCATTCATCTGCCAATGGACATATAGGTTGCTTCCATGTCCTAGCTATTGTAAACAGTGCTGTGATGAACATTGGGGTACATGTGTCACTTCCAATTCTGGTTTCCTTGGTGTGTATGCCCAGCAGTGGGATTGCTGGGTCATATGCTTGCCTGACTTCTAAATGCTGGGGGATGAAGGCTCAATCCTTGGCTCTTATTATTCTGAATTTTGTCCTCTCAAATTCATACATTGAAGCTTTAACACCAAGCACCTCAGAATATGACTGTGTTTGGAGATAGGATCTTTAAAGAGATAATTAAGTTAAAATGAGGCCTTTGGTGTGGGCCTTAATCCAGTCTGACTTGTGTCATTAGAAGAACTTTGGACACATAGAGACACCAAGGGCACATGTGCACAGGGGAAAGGCCATGTGAGGACACAGCAAGAAAGTGGCCATCTACAAGCCAAAGAGGGAGGCCTCAGGAGAAACCAACCCTGCTGACACTTTGATCTTGTACTTCTAGCTCCCAGAACTGAGTTCAGTTCGGTCACTCAGTCGTGTCCGACTCCTTGTGGCCCCATGAACCGCAGCATGCCAGGCCTCCCTGTCCATCACCAACTCCTGGAGTCCACCCAAACCCATGTCCATTGAGTCAGTGATGCCATCCAACCATCTCATCCTCTGTCGACCCCTTCTCCTCCTGCCCTCAATCTTTCCCAGCATTAGGGTCTTCTCAAATGAGTCAGTCCTTCATATCAGGTGGCTAAAGTATTGGAGTTTCAGCTTCAGCATCAGTCCTTCCAATGAACACCCAGGACTGATTTCCTTTAGGATGGACTGGTTGGATCTCCTTGCAGTCCAACGGACTCTTAAGAGTCTTCTCCAACACAACAGATCAAAAGCATCAATTCTTTGGTGCTCAGCTTTCTTTATAGTCCAACTCTCACATCCATACATGACTACTGGAAAAACCATAGCCTTGATCAGATGGACCTTTGTTGACAAAGTAACGTCTCTGCTTTTTAATATCTGTTATTTAAGCCACCCCATCTGTCATGCTTTGCTATGGCAGCCCTAGTAAATGGATACAGATACCTTCTCTTCTCTCTTTTCATTGTCTATACTCACCATCTTTCTGATTTCATTTAATCCCATGGCTCTAAATACTATCTATTTGCTGACAAGTCCCAAATTCATATGGCTAGCCTACCCATTTCTTGCAGCTAACTACCTATGTCACATCTCCGGTTGTAGGTCTAAAAGGAATCTTTAATTTCACCTGGCAAAAATAGTATTTTCTTCCTCCAAGACCCACGCTTTTAATCACTGTATTAAATTAGAGCTATTTCCTCATACGCCTCTATTAATGTGAGCTGTGACTGCATTATTAGTTTTTCCTTTGGTCTATTTGTTTTTGTTCTTATCAAAATACTGGTGACTCACACTCTACTTGAGATATTTTTCACTTGGAGTGCTGTCAGGACAAATAATCCTCATGATGTATTTTGGCAATTGATTTTTTAAAACCTAAATGCAGTTCTTTTACTTTATCCTTGTTAAATTTCATCTTTTTTGGTTTTGACCTATCCTTATAGCATGTCAAGATTTTGAAACTCGGTTCTGTCATCTGTATGTTACTCTCTCTTTTATCTTTGTGTCATTTTACAAACTTGACAAACATCTAGGTCTTACAAAAACAAGTTGAATAGGGCAAGCTCATGAAGAGTGTTCTGGGGCACTCTAATAGAGAGCCCCTCCCCCCAAATTGTCCTCCATCCAATGTACACTCTGGCTATAGCTACCCAAGTAGTTGCAGATGTAGCTAACTAAACCACCATCTCGCCCTTATATCACCATCTTGTTCTCTAGGTTGTCATACGAGATTTTGTCCAATGCCTTGCTGGAACCAAAATATCACAGAATGATGGCAGAGTGGTAGCAGTGAGAAAGGAAAGGAAGAGAGAGAGACAAGATCTCCGAAAAGAATATGAATAGGATGGCATTAGGATATGAGGAGAGAGGAGAGATACTCAAGCACAGTGCAGAGTTTGCACCCTGACATCTCATGGATTGCAAACGTGGGTTTTATTTTTTGTTCTACACAGAGATCTTTTAAAGGTGATGGGTTCCCTGATGACACCAATAACTCTCAATAGCATTATGCTGAGTACAAAAGAGTATATATTACATGATTCAATGTATATGAAACTCTGGGACATGAAATTTAATCTATGGTGGAAAAAATCAGATCAGCAGTTATCTTGGGTAGAGAGATTTGACTAGGAAGAAGCACAAAGGAACTTTCCAAAGTGATGGAAATGTTTTATATCTTTCGCAAATACTTTCTCCCATTCAGTAGGCAGACTTTTCATTTTGTTGACAGTTTCCCTTGCTCTGTAAAAGCTCTTCAGTTTGCTATAACCCCATTTGTTTACTTTTGCTTTTGTTCCTTTGCCTGAGGAGACATATCAAAAAAAAAAAAAAAACGTACCACCTACATTTTCTTCTACAAGTTTCATGGTTTCAGATCTTACATTTAACTATTTAATCCACTTGGACTTTATTTTTGTGTGTGGTATGAGAGAGGAGTCCACTTTGACATTTTTGCACACAGTCTTCTGAATGAATAATAGGATTCTTTCTTAAGGGCTTGAGTAAAAGATGTCAAGATCGGTAGTCTTGATGGGTGGTAAATAGGAGAACAGTGTTAACCTTGACAGAAACAGGGAAGTTGAACTGGGATTTGGGGAAAAAGAGTAGGCAGAGAGTAAGATGTATCCAGTTTTAGGCAAGTAGAATAGAGATAATGACTGCTTATTTGAGTTGCAATAGGCATTAGGCGGGCTTCTCAGGAGGCTCAGTGGGTAAAGAACCCACCTGCCAGTGCAGGGAGACACAGGTTTGATCCCTGGGTCGAGAAGATCCCCTGGAGGAGGGCATGGCTACCTACTCCAGTATTCTTGCCTGGAGAATTCCATGGATAGAGGAGCCTGGTGGGTTACAGTCCATGGGGTCGCAAAGAGTCAGACATGACTGAGCATGTACACACTAGACATCTGAAGACAGTAAAGTCAAGTTTACTGCAGACATCAAGGCTGGACAGAGTTTAGAAGATTCCCCTTTAAATAGGTGATAGGTGGAACCATAAGAGTGGGTGAGAACCTTGAAGCAGTCGGTAGAGAGATGAGCAGATGTGCAAGGCATGAACCTCAAAGAGTCTCCACAAGTTGGAAAGAAGAGAAAAAAGATGTAGAGAAGCAGGAGAATGTCCCCAAAACCAGGAGAAGAGAGTGTGTTAAGGAGAGAGTTGTGAATAAACAGAAGTTTGTGGAAGTATAACATAGAAAAGTGGTCTCCACCTGCTTGTCAAGTCATAGAGAGACCATAAAATGCAAACAAGGGCTTATGACAACCTTCGTTTGACCTGCTTACTCCTCTGGGTTGCAGCTTTTTATATGGCAGCCAGGCCACAGTCTGTCACGTGTAAAACAAAGTGTCGTGTTCTTTAGGCAACAGAATCATCTGTTTGCAATAACAGTTCTGGTAGTCCTACTATGGTTGAAGCAATATATACTATCATAGGAAAGACAAATAAAATGTCTTCTTCATACCAGGCAATAACTTGCGAGAACTAGGAGGGGAGATAAGTGATAAGCTTTTAAACTTTTCATATTTCTTTTCATTGTGAAGTGACTTGGCATTTTACTGATTTTGAAATGAACACTATATTTGACATCAGTTTATAAATATGGAACTAGAATGATATTTAGTTACATTATGAAAAAGTGAAAGTGTTAATCACTGTCGTGTCCAACTCTTTGTGACCTATGGACTTAGCCCACCAGGCTCCTCTGTCCATGGGATTCTCCAGACGAGAATACTGGAGTGGGTTGCCACGCCCTCCTCCAGAGGATCTTCCCAACCCAGGGATCACATCCAGGTCTCTTGCATTGCAGGCATATTCTTTGCCATCTGAGCCACCAGGGAAGCCCCCTATTATACTATGTTGTATTCCTAAAATCCATGACTGAGTTACATTAAATCTCCCAACTTCCATAGTATAATGAATAAAAATGGTCTAAACCAATGTAGCACAATGATTTAAAAACTGTTTACTTTTCATTTTTAAAATTGAAGTATAGTTGATTTACAATGTTATGTTAAAAACCTGTCTTTTAAAAATGACAACTTTAAAACAATGTTACACTGGAGACATATAGTTATTTGAAAGCCTTTGATTATGCTAATATATTAATGCAATTGGTTGTTCTGGGAAATAATAGGATCCTGATCTTTCCTCAGTGTCAAATTTTCTGTTTGACACCAGTTAAACATTGATATTAATATTAAAAATAGATAAGAAAATGTACACTTAATCTTTAAAAAAAACTATATTAATTCCCCAGTCATCATCATTACCCAAAATTCCTCTTAAAAATGCTCTTAGCAAATGTATTTCCAGAAACTTATGAAATTGCACTTGGGATTTCCTCTGTTCATAAGTTTAGCAAGCTACTGGTTTATCTGCTTAGCAAACAAAGCCACTGGAAGGCTTTTGCAAGTTCCATCTATTCCGCTGTTACCACTTTCCACTAGGCTGCCTAGCTTACTTCTTTAAGTCTAACTTAAATGTTCCAAATGTTAGCAGTTTTCACTCACATTTTCCAAGTGATAAGATCTAGAAAAAATTCAGAATTCATATACGGAATCAAATTCTTAAGATGCACCCAGAGACCAAGCTATTCAACTTTTCCAAATGCCAGGCACAAGGACTTGTTTACTCACTGACAAATTTCAGTCAATTGCCCAGGTATCTTTTGTTTTCCTTCTAAAAGATGGGTAAATACACCACAAGACAAAGAAAAATGTGTGCCTTAATCACTAATGTGCCTACACTTTATTTCTCATGGGCACTATTTTAGAACTGAAAGTAAACGCTTGTATTTAAATAAATAAAATTTATCATTGTTACAAACAGTATGTCTTGAGGTAAACCAGAGATCTCCTTCAGCATGCTGCAAAATTAGATATAAACTGGTAAATGATGGCAGATGAAAAAAAGTGACAAAACATCAAAAAGCTTCATCACAAACCTGACTCCCACCACCGAAGTATTTTGACATGAGCTGACATCTTTTTCATCTTGAATAGTATTAAAAGTTGTTTAATTAGGATCGCACAGTTTGCTTCAAATTTAAATCCAGTGAAGCTCTTGTTGTATAGTAACTTGTAAAAGATTTTCACAACAAGGTAAGCTGTAATCACCTGATCTTGAAAAGGAAGCGATTTCAAGAGAGTCTTCCATCCGCGAACGAAAACATAAATTATATTCTTTTGTATGTGAATCATCCATCTTCTTTTAAAGTTCATTTATTATACACTCTCTAACCTATTGTAGTAGTTCAATCTCTCATGGACGTCTTTGTTTTTACGTACATTCAACTCTTGATTACCTCAATTCAGCAATACCATTGAACAAATATTTATTGAACATTTGCAAATGGGGCAGCTAATCTCAAACCAGTTTAAAAAATAATTCAGAGTTGGTTGAGTCATATGTTATGATTTTATTGTAAAAATACCTTGATTTGTATAGTGCTTTATAATTTTCAGAGTACTTTCACCTACATTATCTCATTTGATTTTATGCAGATTCACTTCCCTACTTAGAGGAGGCTGATTTGGCTTAGGCTGATTGATATTAATATTAATTTGCATTCACGAAGCACATAGAGGCTGAACAGCAGGAGCAGGCGGCTGCTGGAGTGTGCTGGGGGGAACGGGATGCTTATCTGCGATTACAGCTCCGAGGTGGACAATAGTGCTGATGCACATAATAAGGCAGTAATGACCACACACACACACTGGCATATATGCCTTCATTTATTTTTCCATTGCTATTAACCACTGAAACAGGCATTTTGGAGGTTTAAAATGGATGGCTAATTATGATGGGCAAATAGGATGGCATAATAATTGTGTTTGGATGAGTCACTCACTCGAGATCCAGTAGTTGAGGAAACCTTTGTGACGATCAGTATTGACTCCGGAAAAAGAATTGAAATGGAAATGCACAAAGTAACCACAGAGAAGACTTCAGTGTCAGCTCAGAGAGTGGAGGCTGATGGCAGAAAATCCATTAGCAGAGGAGCTTTAGAAACGGATTTTAGCCAAATAAGGGGCAGCAGCCGTTTTACCTCTGGAAGCACGCTTACACTTTGGTTTCACTGGGAGGGCAATAGGAGGTGTCCAGAGAAAACCAGCATAACTTTTGGAGGCTGGGTTTGAATTCCAGCTCTTGGATTTGTTAACTATGAGAGTCAGCTGCCATAGCTGTAAAAAACAAAACAAACAAACAAACAAAAAAACCCCACCAGTTCGCTCATCCCAGGATTGTTCTGGGGATTCTAGAAGATACTGTGTATAAAGCACTCACCCCAGGCCCTGGCACATAGTAAGCACTCAATAAATGGTATCTATTACTTGCAGTAGTTTTTTTTTAATCAAAATAAAAAGCCTTTATTGCAAAATACAAAATATTTGAATACATTTAAGGTGTGTATAGATTCATGGTGACACTGTGAAATAACTATTTTATTTTGTGGATTATACCTAAACTTGTAGTAGTTTTTAAAAAATTATCTGAACTCATCACTTATCCCCTTGGGGCAAACCACCCACGCTCTCATGTCCAAGGCAGCTATCTGGAAACAGTGGCTGTAGCAGGCACCAGATGGTCTGGGCAGCAGGTATACAGGGACGGGTACTAGAAATGAAGAAAGGCCAGGTTCATTACCCTTAAGCAGAGAGTGAGCTTACAGGAGACAGGAGTTTGAGCAGACTAGCCAGCAGAAGCAATCTGACAGAGGCAGGAAGCCAACCTCGCTGCTTCCTATGGAATGATGAGACAGCAGGGGGAGAGGCCTTGTCTTGTCTCTAAGTGTGGATCACAGGAGTTTCCACATCCATGGCAGATCTCCCTGAGTCTCCTCCAACTGTCAGAAGTGGACCATGAGTTTGCAACCTCAGCAGCCTAGAAAGGTAGGAGAGGATCAGAAAGGCTCTAGGCATGGAAAAAAGAAATTTAAACAAGGAACCAAAGCAACAAGGCAGCCTGACTTGACTGATTAGGGCCCCTATTAGGAGAGGAACATATGCAGGTGACATGCAAGGGGAGAGTCTCTTAGAAACAAAGAGGCCATAAGATCAGAATCAATGGCATATGTGGTGGTCTTTCTGGATTAACACAATGCCTTCTGAACAGAGAGGAAACGTGATGGGTTACTTCAACTTTCTTCAGATGGTGAAGTTTCTGTTAATCTTTTCATGGCTGAGATCCTTTTGGAAATCCAATGAAAGCTATGTATTCTCCCAGGAAAGGAGACGTATTCCTACCCACAAAATGTTATTAATACATGCAATTTCAAGAGGTTTTTAGACCACATTAATCTTAGATTAAGAATCTCTGCTATCCAAGGAGATAAGTTAGAATGGAATTGGTATCATAAAATATGCTGCGAGTTCCAAATTTCAAGAGATAACAAAACAGCTCTCCAGTGTTTAGCTCAGTACTGAAAGAAATGGGGAGCAGCTAGTTAAACTTTCTCATCAGTAACTGGGACCTAACAGTCCCTAGCAACATTGCCATTTCATTATCAGACAACCCCAAGTTTCCACCAAAGGAACCATGCTATCTCTAGTGAATGTCTCGTGGGTCTAAAAACTGTTAGTTGCTCAGTCGTGTCTGACTTTTTGCGACCCCGTGGACTGTAGCCCACCAGGCTCCTCTGTCCATGGAATTCTCCAGGCAAGAATACTGGAGTGGGTAGCCATTCCCTTCTCCAGGAGATCTTCCAATTCATGAGTTCTTCTAATAAGGAGGCATAAAAGAAGAGTGAAACTCCAGAAAAGTCATCTTCCCTGTTGGGCAAGAGATAGTTTCAGAATTTCAGCTCACAATCTGTTATTTACCTCTTAACATCTCCACACTTTGACTATGAAGAATTCATATTGGGCCCCAGAGCCACTATTTATTTTATGTCCTATCTTTCCCATCCCAGCTCTGCCTCCAGCACAGGCTCTATGGGGAAGATGGAAGAGCACTAGCTGAGCACTTCAATGGTCACAAATCGAGTCACCACCATAAATAATGGAATATTTCTTGTTTGGACACTTTCAAGTTCCACAACTCCAGAAATAGCAATTTAAATGACTTAATTTTCTTCTCCATTGACTTTAATGAAGATCTCCTTAGATTCAGCCATCCGGCAAACGTAAACTCTCAAATAGTGCTGCAAGTGTTTGACTTGGGCCAGGAATGTCTGAGCAATGGACTTTGGTTATGCAACTGAAATATGAATTTGGATTAAGTGCTCTCACGACAAAGCCCTCAAAGGTTAGGTGCTCATTTTAAAAGTTAGCACACTCCAGTACAACTGCAGTGGCATTTCAAACCCTGAAGCTGATGGACCTAAAGCCCATAGATGTTTACATTTCTTTCGATTTGGTTTTATTCTTCCCTCAAGGACACCTTTAATATCCAACTATCACCCTGGGATGCTTGGATACTGGACTTCTCTCCTTTCTTCCCCTGGTGGCTGAGCAAACCAAACATAGTCTTAAGTGAATCTTGAAGGTGTCACGTGTGAGTGCTAACAGGCCCTGGGACCTTCCCAGCCACATGACCTCATTTTATGCCAGAGAACACCTGAGCTCAGAGATGGGAAACACTGACTTTGGGAAATCTGGAAGCTGGACATGAAAGGGCAAGGCTAAACAAGAGTATGATAAAGATGAAAGTGGGTGTCAAAAAGCACTTAGGACATAGAAATGAAAGTTCTCAGCCTAGAATCAGATCGTGATTTCAGATTTAAGGTTAGGATGTCAGTTTTCTTGGATGAAAGACACTGATAGCTTAATAGTCCAAAATCGTCTGGGATGGGCATAATTTTCATTAAAAGCTTTGTTGCATTTTCTGTGTTTTCTATGTTGACCTTAAGATGACATTAACAAAACCTTGTTGTGTATTCATTTAAATGTAATGACAATTTAGATTAACTACTGTTTAACATTCTCCTTTAGTAATTGTAAAATGAACTGTCATTTAATCACAAGTTTGCCCTGGGGCTAAACTAATAATAAGTATAGCCTGAAAATCCCCCTCACTTGCAGGCATTCTGAGGACATTAGGCCACAAGTTTCAAAATCAATCTCCCTGACTGGTGTCAACAAGAGTGACATAATTATCAGCAAGGACCAGCGTCTGTCTACCCTGACACATTAAGAAAAACTCAGAAGCACCCAGATGTCTTGGCTGGACAGGAATGGTCTGGAACACCCAGAGAAAATGGGGTGAGACCAAACACAGCCTTGCATACTTTTGCTCTCAAAATAGAACCCCCTTTTGTGCACTGAAGTGATACCTTGACTCTTGGGAGTCTGTGGGTTTTGATTTGACCACGCTTATTCTCCTCTTCTCTTTACCTCTCCCAAGACAAACACGTGAATGGTTACAGACTGATTTTTTTTTTTTAACAAAAAGATTAGAAGATCCAGTGATGTTTACAATAGCCTGTGTTTACTCAGCCCTTATGGTATGCTGGGCACTGTTCTGCATGCTCTACATGTTCGCATCATCCCGTTTAATTCTCATGATGACTGTCTGAAGCATGTACTGTTATGACCTTCAGTTTACAGCCAAGAGGCGCCAAGGTTGTCACTGGTCCAGGGTTACCCATTTAGTAAGGTGGCAGATCCAGGGCATGAAGCTGGGTCTGGCTGGCCTCTCCTGCTCATTTCAGAGGGTATTCTGCCTCCTAATCCGCAAGTGTATATATATGTGTTGCTTTGATAGGTTCATATCAGCTGTAAAGATAACAGAGCATCACAATACTACGAGGTCACTGGCCTGAGCATCTGGTGTTCCCAAGGGCTTAAAACTTGCATGCTGATCCTTGTTTTACACCATCTACCTTTTGCCCTCACCCTCATGCTTGTGCCCCTCCAACTGATATGTCTTTATTTAGGATCCAGAAAATTCAGTCCACCAGTCTTGAGGCTTTTCTTCCTTTATGAGCTGGGCACTCAGCCTGAGGTGAGGTGTGGGGAGAGGAGAGAGATAAGACGGGGCCCAGTCTTTGTCCATGAAAAGCTCTTGTTTTGTCTCATCTGGATTCTATGAAAGCCCAGTGGATGGACGCCAGAAGCCTGTCTCCAGCACCACTGGATAGCTACAAGTAACAGTCTGTAGGAACAGGGCAGAGGGAAAGAAGTTTGAAACAGATGCGCTAGACAGCAGCCCAGAGAGAGCCCAAGGTCATACAGTTGAAGGCACCAAATCCAACTTGTTTGTTTAAAAGTCTTTTTTAAAATAAGTCCATAGGGATTTTTGCCTTTTCCTTCTAGTTTACACAATGAGACCATCTGAAGTATGTGAAAACCATCGAATAGGTCCTTTGCTAATTCTTAGTTTTAAGATGTGGAGATAAACCTCCAGAGAAAGGGTGGGTCTTGGAAACTTGGTCACAAGTCAAATATTCCCCCAAAATGCCTGTAGCTAATCAGAGAAATTCAAGTACAGCCCTTGCTGATTGATAGGCGTGACCAAGCAATTCCCCACACTCTATAAAGCAGCCTCCATGCAACCACCCACATATTTGCTGATACCTGGGAGAAACACAATATAGTTCAAGCTCTGATGGGAGTGAGCGAAAGCTTTGAAAAGGCTGTTTTTTCCACTCCAGAAATAATATATTGCCCATGACCATCATTTTTCAATCTCCCTAAAGAAGCAGCCTTCAAAGATGTAAATAACTACAAGGGGATTTAGAAAGTCAGACCAGAAAGAGCCACAGGCAAAGATTAGTGTCAGGAAGGCTGACAGGTAAATTGTCATTATGGTGTGCTAGGTGAAGAGAAACGTGTGCAGCCTGTCACTAATTTCCCTCATTAATTTCCCCTAACAATGGGGTGGCCCAACCCACATGATCCAACTCCATGGATGAGGAAGAGGGCAAAAATAATAATAATGAGTATAAATCAAGCTTACCGCATCATCAAACATATGATTATTTAACACTTAATGAGCACCCACGGCATGCTGGAGGTAGGTTCATCGCAACAACAGCAGCTTATTTTTATTCATAACACTTCATGGAAAGTGAGAAGCACAATGTAAAAGTTCAAGTTCACTTCAGGTTTCCAGTTCCTTGGAGGTGGGTGATGTTATTGGGGCCAGGCCAGACTGGTAAAAGCCAATGAAAAAAATCATTCCCTTCATCAGTTCTTTGCTTCATTGGGACAAAAAAATAAGAGAGGGGCACAAAGAAAAAAGAGAAGAAGCAAACTTGATAGAGAGCAAAGCCGATGAGGGGAAACGCACACCAAATTCAGAGCAGAAAACCACCCCCATGAAGAGAAAAAATGTGGTTCTGTGTGGAGAAATGTTCGTCCAGCAACCTTGCCTCTGTCTCTGACAGGTGTATCAGGATAATGTAAAATTGTGGTCCTGAATGGAGGAGTCCTGCCATTTCTGCCCCCCAGGGAGCCCTGCCACTCTCTCATCCCCACGGTGCCCATGTGCCCACCATCCCCGAATTCCCAGGGCTCTGAGCCCAGCACAGGGTCTGGCCTGCAGTGGGAGCTCGCGGAACTGCTGTTTACACACTTAGACCACAGGCAGACCCAAAATGTGTACAGAATCTAAAAATAGGCAATATTGTTGGGTTTGGGAGCTGGTTTTAATAAGTGTGGGAAGGAGAAGCTAGAAATCACAGAGTGGAGAGCCAACGCCTGAGAAAATGGAGAAGAGCCACCTGCAATTCCACCCAGAAATTAACCACTCTTCACATTTTAGTAAAGTTTTTGTTTTTTCTCTTGATTTGGATGGGCCATGGGACCGTATCTGTTTTTTTTCACTTTTCCCTTTTTCATGGGACAGTGCGTCAAGACTCCACAGGAATAAAGGAGCACCCATCTCTTTAGCATCTCACAGAGGGCCTAGGGGCTTCCTGGGTGGTGCTAGTGGTAAAGAACCTGACTGACAATGCCAGAGACAGAAGAGACGCGGGTTTGATCCCTGGGTCAGGAAGATTCCCTGGAGAAGGAAATGGCAACTCACTCTAGTATCCTTTCCTGGAGAATCCCATGGACCGAGGAGCCTGGCAGGCTACAGTCCATAGGGTCACAGAGAGTGGGATATGATTGAAGCGACTTGGCCCATACATGCAGAGGGCCTAGAATCCTCAGAGTGGGAAATGACCCCAGAGATCATGTCATCCAACTCTGTAATATTTCAAACGAGAAAACTGAGGGCCAGAGGGTGGGAAGTGACCTCCCAAGGCTACACAGCTAGTAAGTATCAGAACCAGTATTTGAAGCCAGGTCAGGCCAAGTTCAGATACTTAGCCACTGCACTGTATGTATGGAAAATGTTTCCTTCTTTTCTCAGGGAAAACAAGACCCACTTATGAAAATATGATCTCTAATATTATACAGTAGCACATAAATTTAATGGAGAGAGAGAGAGAAAGGCCAGTCAAGGAGCGCTTGGGCCTGGTAGGTTGGGGATGACTTAGTCCACACATTTAATGTGCAGATGTTTCCTGAGCCAGGTTCTGCAGGTGTGAAGCTATTGGGCTGAGACATTTCAGACAGGGAGGAAGGTAGAGGAATGGCAGAAGTGGATATGGTGAGCCTGTGTTTTTCTGGGGCAGAGTGGAGGTAAGTTGGCTGAAAGGCAGTAGGAGCATTCACATCCTCACTCCCTCATTCAACTCACATTGTTTGAGCTATTAAGTCTAAGGCACTGTAATGGGCAGTTCAGTTCAGTCGCTCAGTCATGTCTGACTCTTTGTGACCCCATGGACTGAAGCACGCCAGGCTTCCCTGTCCTGGAGGGACATCACCAACTCCCAGAGCTTGCTCAAACTCATGTCCATTGAGTCGGTGATGCCATCCAACTATCACATCCTCTGTCATCCCCTTTTCCTCCCACCTTCAATCTTTCCAGCATCAGGGTCTTTTACAATGAGTCAGTTCTTCACATCAGGTGGCCAAAGTATCCGAGCTTCAGCTTCAGTATCAGTGCTTCCAATGAATATTCATGACTGATTTCCTTTAGGATAGATTGCTCTGATCTCCTTGCTGTCCAAGGGACTCTCAAGAGTCTTCTCCAACTGTAATGGGCAGTGGTGAGCAAAAACACATACAGTTTCTGCTTCCAGGGAGCTTACAGTCTTGTGGGAAAGACAGATTTCGGTCAACCAGTTCCATTAATATCATCATGCCTTGTGATAGCTGCTCTAATGGGAAAGAACACATGGTTTTATGAGAGCTGGCTGATGCCAGGGGAATAGGCAAGGGAGACTTTCAGAGGGAATGGTGGTTGGGCTGAGATCTGACAATGAGCATTGGGTTGCAATCGCCTGTTTACTTCTCTGGCTCTCTGGCTAGATGGTAAGCTCCTTGAGAGGAGGAATCAGGTCTCTTGTGTTTCTGTTCTATACTCACTCCTGAGTGCCTGACTTGTAGTAGGTCCTCAGTAAATATTTGTCCAGTGGATTTATGAGCCTGTGTACACACACATGTGCAAATACATGAGTACATATGCATGTAGGGGATGGCAGTTGGTAAGAATCTATGCATTTAGGGGATGGCAGTTGGTAAGAATCTATGCATTTAGGGGATGGCAGTTGGTAAGAAGAGTCTGGAGGAAGGGCATGGGGACTCTAAGTGGCTGGATAGGTTACACGAGTATTTACACATCCCCATAAACTGTTATGCCCTCCTAAGATGCCACATTGAATAATAAAGATAAAAGCTACCATTTTTTGAGCACTTAACTATGTGCCTCATACTTTTCATATGTGTCATCTCCTTTAATTCTCATAAAAACCCTTTGGAATAGGCATCCTAATTTTATACACACAGAAAAAACTAGATTTAGAAAGATTAAGTAACATGTTCAAAGTCATTTAGCTAATAAATTGCAAAGATAAATTGAACAAAATCTGTCTGAGTCCAAAACCTGAGCTTATAGCCACTATGCTTAAAAAACATTGTGTTTACTTTAAGTTGGGTGCTTATTGCTTTTTGGCAGTCTTTCTGACAACTATCCCAAATGTCCCTGTGCTCCAGCCACACCCAACAGAAGCAAGAGAAATACAGCGCCCAGAACACTGGATGCAGGAGCCAAGAAAGGACAGAGGGACACCTGTCTCCCTGGTGAAGGGCCACACTTTTCTAGAACTTTCCCTAAACCCTCTAAAACCATGGTTCTCACACTTTTCTATCTCAGAATCCCTTTACACTCCTAAAAATTATTGAGAAACTCCAAGGGATTTTGGTTTTTGTGGGTCATATTTATTGCTATATATCATATTATATATTAAAGCTGAAACACTGAAAAATATCTAAGCATTATATCATTTACAAGAAGATCAGAAGACCATCACAAATATTTTTATGAAAAATAACTATATTTTCCAAAACCACATTCAATTTAGTGAGAAGAGCGTCATTCATTTACATGTTTGCCAATCTCTTTAATGTCTGGCTTAACAGAGATGGCTGGATTCTCATATGTGCGTTTGTGTTCAGTCTGCAGCTATGTGGTTTGAGAAAAACCTGTCACCCACACGTATGTAGTTGGAAAAAGGAAGAAAGCATCTCAGGGACCCCCAGGGTTCCTCCAATTCCACTTTGAGAACCTAGACTTTGAGACTTGCTCCTCTAAAGTCTCCTCGTTACCTGCAAACATTCTATCAGGGCCACATCTATGCCAAAGGAAAACAAAAGAGTGCCAGGCCTTTTCGGGAGCAAAAACATTTCAGAGCTGCCAGACCCACCACAAAAATAGACTTGGCTTAAAAGACTAGCCCTCCATGAACTGAATCAGTCCCGGAAGCTGAACAGCCTGATTGCCCAGACTCAGAATGGGCCAATTTAAGGATTGGCAGAAGGGCATGTAATGATGCTTGGGAATTGGTGGCACAACTAACTTCTTCCCAAAGTGCCCAGCTGGAGAGGGCCTTCTTAAGCAGTCTTATTTTTATCTCAGATTTTGAGAATGGCAGGGCCAATTAAACACCCACTCCAGTGTTCCAGGCTAACCCATTATGTTTCCATTCATGCGTCATTATTATTAAAGGTAATTGTAGGCAGATGAGAAGAATCCAAAATTGCCCATTGAGGCCCTCATGCCTTTTTTTTTTTTTTTTTTAAAGAAAGAACAGAATACATTTTGACAGGAGAGAACCTTGCTGAGTTCTGGGATTTTGAAATTGGAGGGAGGCGGTATTCACTTATGAGTTGGCAAAGTACAACCTCCTGTCCCCTAGTGAGTAGAGGAAGCTCCCTCGACATTGGTTACAAAACAATACTGAACCTGACAGCCAGGAAAATCCAACAGGTGCTCAGATTCTCTGTGACTCGAGGGCTAAGATTAGGAGGGCTGGGAGGAAAAACACTGTCGTTCCTGAAGGACCAGCTTTGGATGGAGTTCAAGGCCTTGCTCCCAAGCCTGGGAAACCCCATCACGCACATCTAACGTCACTGTCACCTCATGTCTGGAGCCCTGTCTTAACGGAATAAAATGTGAAATATGAGCTCAAAAACCATGTCGCTTAAGAGCAAACAGGAGATGTCCTTTTTCCAAATTTGCCAAGAGGGTCCAGAAAAGGCCCAAGTGGAAGGCAGCTATGGGAGAGGGTCACACTCTGCTTTGCTAGCTCTTTGAGGGCTGGGCTTCCAGCTGCAGGGTTGCCTATTGACAGTAGCCTCCTTTCCTGCTCAACAGTGCTTGGGTCCTTCTTAGGCAACATCCTGTCTCCTGAGAATGTCATATCTAGGAATACCTGCAGACTTGCTGAGAACCAGTGAAGAAAAACACGTGAACACGTAAATTGCATGTTCTTCCGTTCTATTGATATAATGACTGTGAGGGCTTGGTGCAGACAATGCAGGGAAGTCATTAAAGGAGGGAGACGTTCAACTATAAAATGTGCACTTCTTTGCCTTCTTCTTGTCCCCCACCCTCCTCCTCCACTCCATACACACTGATGTTTTCCCACCATGTGTTGTGTGATGTTATTTTTGAAGTTGGCAAAGTTAGGTAGGTAGTCGGGTAAATATAAACTCAGCCAGGACATCTTTGTGGTGAGACAAAATTTCCTGTTTTATCTAAGCATCTGGAATTTGCAAGCTCATTGTTGTTCAGGCTTTCTGGTTAGGGATGGCAGAAGGAAAGTCAGAAGAGTCTTCTCAAGATATGGAAACTCTAATGGATGTGTCTGCATGGGGAAGCCATCCTCTGGAGTGAGGATTATGACATTTCTGGGACTGTTGAAGCACTCTACAACATTTGTAGACCTGGTGGGCTGCTAAAGTGCCACCTGGATACCCTTTTGTTGTTTCTCTCTGCTTATATATCTCTCTATCTCTGTCTTTCTCCTTTTCTCCGCCTTGGTTTCACTCTCTCTGTCACTCCCACACTTCAAGACCAGGAAGCTCTAGAGAGATGCTATCTAACTCACCCATTTATCTACTTCTATCCTTGGATCCTCTGAATCTTAGCTGCCACTCTCCCTGTAGAATCTCTTGCCTGGCCTGGTTAGCCTGGGGTCTTCAGACCCTGCTTTTCCAGCTGCTCTGCTCAGCTTTTCTTTCCCTCTTCCCATCAGGCCCAGTCACCCTTTGGCATTCTCCACTGCTAACTTGGCCCCTTTCACATGGCTGGGGCCTCTGAGCAGTTCTCTATTGGCCCAGATCTGGCAGATTGCACCAGATGCTCTAAGCTTGTGATGGCTTCAGCTCAGTCACATCAGAGGTGTGAATAGGGCTCAATTTTCAAACAAGCAACAAGACTGTTCACATAAGAATGTAACAGGTTGTTTAAAAGAGAAAGCATGTTTCTTGGAGGCTGAATGAGGTAACAGTTTGGAGTCTACTAGACCTCTTAGTCCCCATTTAGACACTCACTGGCTGTATGATTTGGGGCATGTTAGTTAATTCTATCATGCTTCGGTTTCCTCATCTTACAATGGAGGCAATATCCATTTCTATTCCCCCGAGTTGGTGAGAGGAATAGAAGAGATAATGTGTGTTGAGTGCCAGGCACATAATAAGTGCTGAAAAAGATGTTAGTTTCCTTCTCTTTGTGGTAGAATGGCTCTAAGGACATTCCTGTTTTCTACTTTCTTTCTTGATGTGGAAGCAGTATTCCAATTTTCCTGACCCATTAACCATGAAACATAAGCCGACCTGCATATAATGAAGACATGCTCAAGAAATTCAAAGTCTGGAAATTTCTCAGTTTCCTCATTCAATTTAAACAACACCAAAGCAAAAAAATCAAAATTATGATAGAAAATGTCTCATTCAACTTTAAGAGCACTAACACACATGTAAATTTATAATACACATGTATAATACTATGTGTTTAAATACTATATATTTAATATTAATATGTATACTATATATTTAATATATATTATATACATACTAAATTTAGACTATTATTTTATATATATAATACAGTATATATACATACATACAGTATATACATATATATATGCATACAGTATATACTCTGCTAATAGAAACCCCTAGTCCCCAAAGCTCTAAGACTTCTAAGTACTTGTTCTTACTTTGAGTGGAAGCCAAATGTGCAGTTAAATGGTGGGATTCCACATTCCAGAGACCCATGTTCCAGCTAGCAAAATATACTGCCCCCAGTGCACTTTGAAGGAATGGTTTATGTAAGGATGGGCGTGGGGGCAGGAGGAGCAGGAAGGAAAAGTCAAAGGTCATTCAGTAAATCAAAGGCAACAAGATCAGAGTCCTCAAGCTTGAAGCCCTTGCCATTAGAGTCACCTACGTCTCCAGTACTCTTTATAGGGTCTGCCATTGTCTTAGGAAGGCTGCCGGAGGTGATGACAGCAGTAAATAACCAACTCCCTGCGGTCATTCTATGCTTAATGAGCATACTTCTAATCTTGTCTCCTTCCTTTCAGCAGTAGTAGCTGCCCTGTCTTCCCACTCTTGTTTCAGGCATTCCCCTTCTCCAGGCCTCGTTGTGTACCTATAAACACTCATCCAAGAAGCACCCACTGGTTTGGGGCCTGGAGTTGAATTCCCAGTCTTTGGTTGGTGGCATTCGGTTCTAGGCTTGTCTGGTACTGGGAACTGGGGTGGGAGAGAGAACTGGATTCAGGGTGCTCTTGGGACAAGAAGCCACCTAATGATCAGAACAAATGGGAATGACTTGGAAGTCACTGGCTCAGAGTCCTCAAGAGGAACTGGTTTCAGTTGACTCTGTATAACCCCACAAATAGTCAGAGTGGACATGGCACCTTAGTGAGGCCAAGAAAAGATTCTGGGACAAAGTCAGGAAAACAGCCTTCTTAAAGTGCCAGAGGAAAAGTGAGGTGGCTAAGATGAATGAACGGATGAGGGCAGTGTGTATGAACTTTATGCATATCAGTCTCTAAGAATTTCTCTAAGAATTCATCAGCTAATTACAAAGTGGTATTAGCCTCAAGAGTCTCACAATTAAGTGCTAATTCTCAATGAAGCTGATATTATAGAATAATTGCTTAAGTCTGAATCTAGGATATCTCAATGTAAAATAAAACCTATTTAATACATTAAACAGGACAGTCATCAGATAATGTCCATTTTCAATGAATTTCATTTCTGCAGCATTAGTCATATGGTGAAAGCACTTTATTTCCAAAATAATTCAGACTTCTTCTGCAGTCATAAACACATCAGTGACACATTACTGATAAAGCACAACTCTTTTATCTCAAAAACACAAAATATGAGTAAGGAAGTCAACTAATGGATTCTATTATGTTTACTATTTCAGAGTCTGAAAGATGGTAGCTATACTAAACTACTTCCTAAATTTCTACACATTATTTTTATTTATTACACTTCTTTTTTTTAGTGAAGTTTTTTATGGTTCTTTTTATTTTTTTATTTAATTAATTATTTTAATTTGAGGCTAATTACTTTACAATATTGTAATGGTTTTTGCCATACATTGACCTGAATTAGCCATGGTTGTACATGTGTTCCCCATCCTGAACCCCCCTCCCACCTCCCTCCCCATCCCATCCCTCAGGGTCATCCAAGTGCACCAGCCCTGAACACCTTGTCTCATGCATCGAATCTGGACTAGCAATCTATTTCACATATGATAATATACATATTTCAATGCTATTCTCTCAAATCATCCCACCCTCGCCTTCTCCCACAGAGTCCAAAAGACTGTTCTATACATCTGTGTCTCTTTTGCTGTCTCACATATAGGGTCATCATTACCATCTTTCTAAATTCCATATATATGCATTAGTATACTATATTGGTGTTTTTCTTTCTGACTTACTTCACTCTGTATAATAGGCTCCAGTTTCATCCACCTCATTAGAACTGATTCAAGTGTATTCTTTTTAATAGCTGAGTAAGGTTCCATTGTGTATATGTACCACAGCTTTCTTTCTTTTTTCTTTTATTTTTATTAGTTGGAGGCTAACTACTTTACAATATTGTAGTGGTTTTTGTCATACACTGACATGAATCAGCCATGGATTTACATGTAATCCCTATTCCAATCCCTCCTCCCACCTCCCTCTCCACCCGATCCCTCTGGGTCTTCCCAGTGCACCAGGCCCGAGCACTTGTCTCATGCATCCAATCTGGGCTGGTGATGTTTCACCCTAGATAATATACATGTTTTGATGTTGTTCTCTCAAAACATCCCACCCTCGCCTTCTCCCACAGAGTCCAAAAGTCTGTTCTGTACATCTGTGTCTCTTTTTCTGTTTTGCATATAGGGTTATCGTTACCATCTTTCTAAATTCCATATATATGTGTTAGTATACTGTATTGGTCTTTATCTTTCTGGCTTACTTCACTCTGTATAATGGGCTCCACTTTCATCCATCTCATTAGAACTGATTCAAATGAATTCTTTTTAATGGCTGAGTAATATTCCATGGTGTATATGTACCACAGCTTCCTTATCCATTCGTCTGCTGATGGGCATCTAGGTTGCTTCCATGTCCTGGCTATTATAAACAGTGCTGTGATGAACATTGGGGTGCACGTGTCTCTTTCAGATCTGGTTTCCTTGGTGTGTATGCCCAGAAGTGGGATTGCTGGGTCATATGGCAGTTTTATTTCCAGTTTTTTAAGGAATCTCCACACTGTTCTCCATAGCGGCTGTACTAGTTTGCATTCCCACCAACAGTGTAAGAGGGTTCCCTTTTCTCCACACCCTCTCCAGCATTTATTGTTTGTAGACTTTGGGATAGCAGCCATTCTGACCTGAGTGAGATGGTACCTCATTGTGGTTTTGATTTGCATTTCTCTGATAATGAGTGATGTTGAGCATCTTTTCATGTGTTTGTTAGCCATCTGTATGTCTTCTTTGGAGAAATGTCTGTTTAGTTCTTTGGCCCATTTTTTGATTGGGTTGCTTATTTTTCTGGAATTGAGCTGTAGGAGTTGCTTGTATATTTTTGAGATTAATTCTTTGTCAGTTGCCTCATTTGCTATTATTTTCTCCCATTCTGAAGGCTGTCTTTTCAGTTTGCTTATAGTTTCCTTCATTGTGCAAAAGCTTTTAAATTTATTCAGTCCCATTTGTTTACTTTTGCTTTTATTTCCATTACTCTGGGAGTATTTATTACACTTCTTCCTAGCTAGAAAAGATTTCCTCATAACAGTGATCTACATTTGTTAACAGTGATTATAGTTATCATTGTCCACCATGAATATAATTCTTTGCCCATAAAACAATTTCATGATATTTTTAGCAGTATTCTTACAAGTCACCTGTTGATAGACTGAATGTTCATGTCCTGCAAAATTCAAATGCAGAAGCTCTAACCCCCAATGTAATTGCATTTGGAGATACAATAGGACCTTTAGGGATATAATTAAGGTTAAATGAGGTCATAAGGGTGGAGCTCTAGAGATCTCTTCAGGAAAATTAGAGATACCAAGGGAAAATTTCATGCAAGGATGGGCACAATAAAGGGTAGAAATGGTATGGACCTAACAGAAGCAGAAGAGGTGCCGAGAACACACAGAAGAACTATACAAAAAAGATCTTCATGACCTAGATAACCACAATGGTGTGATCACTCACCTACAGCCAGACATCCTGGAATGTGAAGTCAAGTGGGCCTTAGGAAGCATCACTACGAACAAAGCTAGTGGAGGTGATGGAATTCCAGTTGAGCTATTTCAAATCCTGAAAGATGATGCTGTGAAAGTGCTCACTCAATATGTCAGCAAATTTGGAGAACTCAACAGTGGCCATAGGACTGGAAAAGGTCAGTTTTCATTCCAATCCCGAAGAAAGGCAATGCCAAAGAACACTCAAACTACTAAACAATTGCACTCATCTCACATACTAGCAATGGAGAAGGAAATGGCAGCCCACTCCAGTATTCTTGCCTGGAGAATCCCAGGGACAGCGGAGCCTGGTGGGCTGCCGTCTAAGGGTTCATACAGAGTCGGACACGACTGAAGCGACTTAGCAGCAGCAGCAGCAGCAGCAGCACATACTAGCAAAGTAATGCTCAAAATTCTCCAAGCCAGGCTTCAACAGTACATGAACCGTGAACTTCCAGATGTTCAAGCTAGATTTAGAAAAGGCAGAAGAACCAGAGATCAAATTGCCAACATCTACTGGATCATTGAAAAAGCAAGAGAGTTCCAGAAAAACATCTACTTCTGCTTTATTGACTATGCCAAGGCCTTTAACTATGTGGATCACAACAAACTGGAAAATTCTAAAGAGATGGGAATACCAGACTACCTTACCTGCCTCCTGAGAAATCTGAATGTAGGTCAAGAAGCAACAGTTAGAACTGGACATGGAACAATAGACTTCCTACATGGAACAATAGGTTCCAAAGAGGAAAAGGGGTACGTCAAGGCTGTATATTGTCACCCTGATTATTTAACTTATATGCAGAGTACATGGTATGGACATAGGCTGGATGAAATGCCAGGCTGGATGAAGCCCAAACTGGAATCAAGATTTCCAGGAGAAATATCAATAACCTCAGATATGCAGATGATACCACCCTTTGGGCAGAAAGAGAAGAACTAAAGAGCCTCTTGATGAAAGTGAAAGAGGAGAGTGAAAAAGTTGGCTTAAAGCTCAGCATTCAGAAAACTAAGATCATGACATTTGGTTCATGGCACATGGATGGGGAAACAGTGGAAACAGTGACAGACTATCTTTTTGGGCTCCAAAATCACTGTAGATGGTGACTTCAGCCATGAAATTAAAAGACACTTGCTCCTTGGAAGGAAAGTTATGACCCACCTAGACAGCATATTTAAAAGCTGAGATATTACTTTACCAACAAAGGTCCATCTAGTCAAAGCTATGTTTTTTCCAGTAGTCATCTATGGATGTGAGAGTTGGACTATAAAGAAAGCTGAGCACCAAAGAATTGATGCTTTTGAGCTGTGGTGTTGGAGAAGACTCTTGAGAGTCCCTTGGACTGCAAGGAGATCCAACCAGTCCATCCTAAAGGAAATCAGTCCTGAATATTCATTGGAAGGACTGATGCTGAAGCTGAAAGTCCAATAGTTTGGCTACCTGATGCAAAGAACTGACTCATTTGAAAATACCCTGATGCTGGGAAAAATTGAAGACAGGAGGAGAAGGGGACGACAGAGGATGAGATGGTTGGATGACATCACCGACTCAATGGACATGAGTTTGAGTAAGCTCTGGGAGTTGTTGATGGACAGGGAAGCCTGGCATGTTGCAGTCCATGGGGTTGTAAAGAGTCAGACACAGCTGAGTGACTGAACTGAATTGAAGGGTAGGGCATTAGTCCAATAGGACTGGTGTCCTTACGAGAAAGGGAAACAAAACCTCTCTCTCCATACACATACTCACACACAGAGGAAAGGTCATGTGAGCATATAGGGAGAAAGTAGCCAAACGCATGTCAGGAAGAGAGCTCTTACCAAAAACTGACCTGCTGGCACCCTAATCTTGGGTTTCTGGACTCAATAACTTTGACAAAATAAATTTCTGTTGTTTAAGCCATCCAGTCTATGGTATTTTGTTATAGCAACCTGAGTTGACTAATACAAGACCCTAAATGACATCAGTTTCGTAATTCTTCATCATATGACATAAGAAAAGTGAAGAATTTCACAAAGAAAACTTCCTTGGTGAGGTATTCAAGGTTTTCTAAAGTTTCACCTTCAACTAAATTCTTAACTTTTTCTCCATAAACAATATTCTTCACCCAAATATTTTTCACAGCCATGCCCTCATGTCAGTTCTTAACACTGTCACCAATCTTGTTGATTCCATTATCACCTCAAACCTGGGGCTATGTTCAAATCTCTCCTTTACCTCCAGCCTCTTCCACCTCCCAAAGCCATCAAGCACCCCACTGCCCAGAAGACTTTGTAAAATATCAATTTCATGTTAATTTCTTGAGCATAAAACTTTGCATCTGCATAGCTACAGGTTCACTTCTTATTGGCTTGAGTTGGAGGCCTTAAGCCTTTTTGATGCTTTTCCCCTCATTTCTCCTGCCAAGTACAGCTAAAAACTTTGTACACTGTATATTAAAAAAATATAAGACTCTGAAAGTTGCATGGAATAAGTCAGATCAACTTCAAACCACAGAACCCAAGGAGCAACATAGGAGTGTGTGGTCCCTGGCTTTTCTCTAACTGGGTTTTAGAGAAGGTGGCAGTCTAGGAAGAGAGAAAACCTCTAGAGAATAACCACTCCATTCCAGCCAAACATTTCAGAAGACGCTGTAGACTCCCAGCTGGGCAAAGGCCAAATGGGGGAGCCTAGACTTCCATCCCTACCATGCTGTTATGACGCACCCCAACTCCCTCACGGGGGTGGTGGGAGAGAAAACCCAGCAGGGAGCTGGGATACCACCTCCGGGGGGTAATGAGGCTACCTCCGCATCATTCATGATACACACTGCAGAAAAAGATAGAGACACGGAAGGTACAAAAAAAGACCCCCAAAGAATCTCTAGAATAGAAAACCACAATTAGTGTCTAGTCACAGAGAGAAGTGTTTGCCTGATTGAAGAGGGGCAGGACAGGGATGAATAAAGCAAAGGGAAGGAAATTTTGTGGGTGCTAATGTGTTCCTTATCTTAATTGTAGTGATAGTTTCTTGAGTGTATATATACATCAGTTGTTATCAAAGTGTTGATATTGAATATGTTCAGTTTACTGAACATGTCAATAAAGCTGTTAAAGAGGAAGGAGAGAGAGAGAAGAGAGGGAGGGAGGGGGAGAGACAGAGAGAGACAGAAAGGGAGACCATGGCATTGGAGCCAGGAGGTCCCTTCTACCTGAAAGTAGAGGTCCGAACCATAGCTAGGAGTAAAAACAGCACCAGAAAATGATTTCCCAGTCAGTCTGTGAGCAAATTCCAGGTTCAGGCTTTTTATCAACTTGTGTTTACATTTATTTTCACTGATACTGCTGAGGATTAGGGCTCTCCTTTAGCAAGGAACTGCCTTGGGGAAAGATGGCCTGTTATCTTTCTCAAATCCAAGTCCATCCTCAAGAACAACTGTATCAGCGTTGGGTACACAGATGCATTATTGTAGATGTGAGGCTGATCAGGGTGCATGCCACATGATAGACAGACCAGCGTGTTCATGCTATACACGTGTGTCCAGGTTCATTCAATGGGTGGGAGGCAAGTCAGAGTTTGGACCCTCTGGTCCTGCTCTTTGGAGACTCATCTGGGTAAGCTCTGGCCCTGGGTGTTGGGACAACTGCACTTTCTTTTTTTTTTTTTTATACGAACAACTGCACTTTCTTGTGATTTTTCTTGGTCCCCATAGCTCCTCAAGAAGCAGAATCCCATAGGCAGGTTTCCAAGTTATTAACTGAGGAAGAATGCCCCAAGCGCCCAGGTCCCCTGTAATGGCAAGTCCCAGTTACGTCTTTGCATTCATAGACTGTACATGGTGAAGAAAGCTTCTATATTCTCAGTTCCTGGCAAACAGAGAAATATTTGTTAACAGAATGAATAAAGTAATGACAGAAAATGTCCTCTTTCACTCGTACTTGTTCTGCAATAATGGGCATTTCTGGGGTGGTTCAGAGTGAACAGAGCTCCTTTGCATACATCATTTCACCTGACTTCTGCATGAACCCTTTGGAGCAGCATTACTGTTTGCCCTAGTTTACAGATAAGAAATCAGAGACCTGGAGAGCATGAAGTGACTTGCCCAGGCGAACCAAGCTAGCAAGTGATAAACCCACGACTCACATCCAGGTTGGCCAATTCCAACAAAGATGGCTTTTGAGACTAAAGAAGACAGTGTTTATAAAATGCTTTGTGCAAAGTCTGCCCAGCTCTCAGATTCTTCCCCTCCAAACTCCATTCCTACTATACTTACAATTAGTGAAAGGAGAGGATATAACTCATTATTACCCTCTCTTCTCATATGTCTTAGTTTTCCTCTCTCCACTCACATCCCCATGTGTGGGTCCTAACTCTGATCTTTTATTTAACTGGTCCTATACTATCCACCCCCATGAGGCATATGATTTTTTCTCCCTCATGACCTATCAATCCTTCAAAGTGACACTCTGCTTACGTTGCACATCATCATTTATCAGAATATCTACGACTGCATCTTATAGATTAGAATTTCCTATTTATCTCTATACTGTGACATCAAATATCCTAATGAGAAAAAAATTTTATTGACTCTACTCAAAATTATATCCCTCACTTCAATAAGAACCCGAGCAGTATCAGAAACCCAATTCATAATACTTCTGATGGGCTAGATCTAGGAAGACTTCACACTAGAATTGTCATTTGGTTTGGATCTTTGGGGAAGGCAGAGTTCCACAGGTAGACTTGGGGGAAGGTGAGGCCTTAGAGGCAATCTGAGCAGAACAAGATAGGGAAGCTGGAAAATGGGGACAAATTTGGAGCAGGAGGACTAATCCTACTAGTTAGAATTACAGGGAGAAGAAAGAGGTGGTGGTAGCGGAGGCAGTGGTGATGATGGTCTTGAAGGAATTAGGAGAAAGAGAAAATGCTGAAAAGTGAGCCTAGGGCCAGATAACAAGGACATTTAAAAAAAAAATATTCCCTTGGTAATAAAAGAGCCATCAGGATTTATCCAAGTTTTCTAATGGAAAACTAGGATCTAAAATACTTCTATAAATGGAGATCACATGTCACTAAGGATGATCGTAACCACATTTAGTATAGCCATGACCAGAAATCCTGCCTCTCACCTGGGAAGATGACATGTGTCTTTCACTTGGAGGACCACAGGAAAACAGTTGTCCCCACCACACACACAAAAACTAACTTACAGAGTGTGTTAGAAAGCCTTTCAAGTCATTATTACACAGTATTCAAACAAGCAGGGTTTTCTTTTATTATGTAATTTCACCACAGATGAAATTGTTTCACTTTAAGTGGGGAATAGACTCTTAGATGTTGGGAGTAAAACATTTCTCCAACTGGGTGTGTGTGTTTTCCACTCAAAGTTGTGGCCCTGTGCCTTACTTCCTTCCCCCAAATCCTTCTCCAAACTTCCTCACACTTGATTCACTGCAAACTTTCTTTGCACAGCCTTCCACAAGCTGGCAGTATATTTCTACAACAGAAATATTTTTTGATTCATGAATCAATCTCAGTATGCAACACCTATTACAGAGGATTCTTTTTTTTTTATTTTGCTTTTCTGTATTGTCTGGTTTTGCTGCAGTGAGTATGCATTACCGATGAACAGAGACATAATCAAAGCAGCTTTAAACAAGATGCAATTTCATTATAACGTCCAGTAAATGAACCCTGGATACAAAACTGTATGAGCAGTATGACCTCAACCTAGTCAAACAGACAAATGATTGAGAGAACAGACTGGAAGGCAATATACCAAAAGGTTAATGGTTATCTCCCGGATCCAGATTCTGTGTGCCAGTGGCTAGGGTGAGAAAGGGAGGCATTAAAGGTGCAAGATGTAAGGAGACACTCATTCTCAGGGTCATGGAGGTGCAGGATCTCCACCTGACAATGAGTGCATCCTACATTTGGATCCTAGGCCCCTTGCTTGCCTCACCCGAGTCTGGCCCTGCCTGGATGACTCAGAGGTGAGGGTCTGAACTCCTTAAATGACCCTTCTGCAAATGACTCTTGGATTGTGTACTTGTAGGGAAAATAAGGTCATTGTATTATCCATTTTCTCTAGTCTATCAGCAACCAGATAGCTTTATGACTCCTCTTGTCTCTAAGCCAGCTTGCTTTGCAACTACTCTTTACCAATACTCTGAACTCATTTCGCCTTCGGCAAAATTCTTACCATGGATCAAGCCAACCCACTGCTTTCTCTGATCTATATGAGGGCAGCTTCCGGCCTGCACTGGGGCTTCATCTCAGCACTCCCCAGCATTCCTGTCAGTGTCTCTTATCAGCTCCCTCTTCTGTTCCTCATGGAAGTTATTTCAAACCTTCTTCTTCCTCAAACTACTTCTCACATCATATCTCTCATTCTCAGCAAATGATTCTGTCTCCTCTACCAGTCTGGGTCCTTGAAGGAATCAGATGTCATGTCCAAACTGGATAATCGAAATTAATTTAAGGAAGGAATCATTTACAAAGGTTGGGGCAGAATTTCAGGAAACCAATATGACATAGTACAGATTCTGGGCCTAGCAATAGTGGGGAACATTAAATGCCTGGGTTTTCGGGTGCTAGGAAAGCAGCAGTCACCAGAACTGGTGGACAGCAACTGTGTGGAAATGGCTGCCTGATGGGTGCTATGGACTTTGGTAGAGAGAAACAGTTGGCGTGAAGCAACCCAGTAAGGAATGGCTAAGGGAACAAATACCCAGGCCTCACTCTTCTCACATTCCTCTATCTCCTGCTTGTCACTTCCATTAACCAAACTCAACCTGAAGTGTCATGGAGGTCACCTTCTTGCTTCCAGAGCAGGATGGAATAGGGTGGAGTGTGGATCTGGAGGCATAGATCTCCTATTTCAGAGGCAATAAAGACCATTGGGTAGGATTTCCCTCAAAACCTGCAATTCTTTCCTGAATCCTCATGTAGCCATTCCTCGTTCTTCCCCATCCCAGTGGAAGTGGTGACCCTAGTCCTCTCTGGAGCCAGTGCTGTGCTCTGGTCATTACTGGTTTGACTTTCCTGGGACCTTGAGCCATCAGTTATCCCATCTCTTCTGTCTTCAAGCTTTCTCTCATTTGTTTCCTTCCAATTTAGTGTTTCAAGCTACTCTCCCATATTAAAAGCAAACAAACAAAACAAACTTTCTGTCATGACCCCGTAACTTCCTCTATCCTCCTTCTCCTCTTTTTCACAAACAAGGTCTTGATGGAGTCATTTACCCTTGAAAGTATTTTCTTATTTCTCATCTTCATTTCACTCATTCACCCCCTGTAGGCTTGTTTTTGGCAAAACTAAAGGACACAAATTTTTGCCCTCATACTCTTTAATCTCAGAAGCATTTGCCGTTGGCTAATCCACCCTTCCGGAAACTCTCTTCAGCTTTGGTTTCCTATGGAAGTCAGAAAGTATAGTAGCTAACAGCATGTCCCTTTGAGTCAGAGAGACATAGACTCAGACCCACTTTGTGTTCTTCAGAGTCCCAGTTTCCTCAAACTTAAAACTGAGGTAGTCATATTACCTACTTTGGGGATTTGCTGCAAATAAGATGATGTATATACACTGCTTAGCTCAGTTCCTGACACGATGCAAGTCCTCTATAAATGAGAGCACTACACTATCTGTGACTTTGCTATCTCTGCTTTCTTGGAGCACTGTGGCCAGTCTTCAGAACCTTTTTCATCTTTCTCTTCCCAGGTGTATTACCCAGATCACGATGTCTTTTAATCCCTTCTTTTCCTTATTCACACTGCATGGGTGAACTCATTCAAGATCACTGCATTAGTTACATCTGTATGTCGTTGACTGCCCATCTTTATTACCCATCCTAACCTTACTCCTCTGCTCAAGATTGTTTATTGGATAGTTCTGCATGAGCGTCCAACTGGCATCACAATTCTACATGTTCGAAACCACACTCATGGTCTTTCTGTCATCTTTTCATCAGTGCTCCTCTTCTAGTGCTCCTTATCTCAGATGTGTGTGTTCCTAGTCACTTCAGTCATGTCAGACCCTTTGCAACCCTATGGACTGTAACCAACCAGGCTCCTCTGTCCATGGGATTCTCCAGGCAAGCATATTCGAGTGGGTTGCCATGCCCTCCTCCAGGGGATCTTCCCGACCCAGGGATCAAGCCCAGGTCTCTTATGTCTCCTGCATTGGCAGGCAGATTCTTTACCACTAGCGCCACCTGGGAAGCCCCCTTATCTCAGAAAGTAGCATCAGATGCTCTCAACTGAACAAGCCAGAAAGCTAGGCTCCATTCTTGATGCACTCCTTTCCCTAAACTGCCCCCTCTCAATTCAATCACGCCACCACCTGCTGGCGAGTCTAGTTCTTCACGTGTTTTGAATTCCTCCACTTCTCATCTCTACAGCAATTACTTTAGTAACTCATTACATCTTACAAGATCACTATAATCATTTCCTAACTGCTACTAGTCTGCCACGACACATCTCTGCATCCTTCATCCTCACCTGCCAGAGTACTCATTTGAAAAGGTGACTCAGATAATGCAACTAGTCCCCATGGTCTTCAAGATAAAGTTTAGACTCCTTAACCCAACATATAAAGTTCATCGTGCACTGGCTCCTGTATATTTGTTCATAACTCTCCAGGTTTACCTACAACCTCTCCCTTAGCAACTATTGTACACTCAAACTATGCTAACTGTTTTCAGGTCCATCAATTCTCCAGGCTTACCTAACAGCTATTGCTGTCCTTTTTCTTCTTGGGAGGTCTTTCCTCCATCTGTCCTCCCCCACCTCTCCTGACTAGCTGCTACACACTCTTCAAGATCCAGTTTAGACTTCACAGCTTCCAGAATGCGCTGCTGGACCTATCATCGTAGCCACCATGTTTTAATGTAATCTTTGATTAACTTCAATAGTCTACACCAGGAGTTAGCAAACTATGGCCCACCTTCTGCTTTTGTAAGTAAAGTTTCATTGGAACACAGTCATGCCCAGTCACACCATCTATGGCTGCTTTTGTGCTTCAACCACAGAGTTCAGTAGTTTCAACAGAGAGCGCATGGTCCACAGAGTACTGACTCTCTGGGCCTTTCCAAAAGACATTTGTCAACTGCTGCTCTGGATCAGTGGTTCTCAACTTGGTCCACATAGTTGTACCACCTGAAAACATCCTGATGTTCAGATCACACACACCCAGACATTCTAACTTAAATGCATTGAGAGTTTTGAAAGCTGTTTAGGTGAATCTCATGTGCCAGTATGAGGAATTCTGCTATAGACTGTCAGTTTCTTGAATGCAGGAACTAGGTCTTCACCTTTCATCTCTCTGTCTCTAGTTCTAGCACAATAAGGAGCCCATGGTAAATAGTCAACAAATGATCACTGCATGAATAATAGTAAAAGCAATAAGAGACAACATTTACTGAGTACTTACTATGCTCCAGGACTTATGTCAAGTGCTTTACATGCATTATATCTTATAATCCTCATTATAAACCTACAAAGTAACATTATTATTGTCCCCATTTTACAGACGAGAAAATTGAGATTCAAAGAGGTTGACTGCCCTATCCAAAGTCACACAGCTAGTAAGGAATGTGACTCGAAGTCAGGCTGCTTTGATTTTAGAACCTTTGTTCTTAACCAAATGTACTTTGAAGAGTCTCAAGCAACTTATTAGGGAAGAAAGTAAGTTGGTTTGCTGAGAATGAAGGAGTTGGAATTGTGGGTAGAGGAACATTTTTTAAAAGCAGGGACGTGGGAAAGATCATAATAATAACACTACATAATAGCGCCTCCCACTTCTTGAGCACTTACCAATGCGTATGCTGTGTAATCACTTTAGATGCATAATCTCCCTTCTCCAGGGGATCGTCCTGATCCAGGGATCAAACCTGGGTCTCCCACATTACAGGCAGATTCTTTACAAACTGAGCCACCAGAGAAGCCCTCATTTAATCCTTCCAACCTGGAAAAGACTCCTTTTGCAAGGCTGGCAGGCTTATGTAGGATAACCTATGTGCTTAGTCACTCAGTCGTCTCTGACTCTTTGCAACCCCATAGACTGTAGCCCACCAGGCTCCTCTGTCCATGGGGATTCTCCAGGCAAGAACACTCAAGTGGGTTGCCATGCCCTTCTCCAGGGGATCTTCCCAAAGCAGGGATTGAACCCAGATCTCCCGCATTACAAGTGGATTCTTTACTGTCTGAGCCACAAGGGAAGCCCAAGAATACTGGAGTGGGTAGCCTATCCCTTCTCCATGGAATCTTCCTGACTCAGAAATTGAACTAGGGTCTCCTGCATTGCAGGCAGATTCTTTACCAGCTGAGCTACCAGGGAAGCCCCAGGATAACCTAGGGAAGGATTTCAATTACAGTGAAAAAGTAAGAGGATTCCTGGGACTTCCCTGGTGGCCCAGTGGTTAAGAATCCACCTTCCAATGCAGGTGATGTAGGTTCAATTCCTGGTTGGGGCACTAAGATCCCACATGCTGCGGGGGCAACTAAGCCTGAATGCTGCAACTAGGAGAGCCTGCACACCACAACTACTGAGCCTGTGTGCTCTAGACCCTGCGCTCTGCAACAAGAGAAGAACGCACACCACAACTAGAGAAAGTCCGCATGGTGCAATGAAGAGCCTGAGAGCTGAAATGAAGACCCAGCACACACTGAGTTACAAAAAAAAGAAGAATCCTATAAGCTTTAGGGTATCAAGAGGCAGGAAGGGGTGTGAGTCAGTTCAGTTGCTCAGTCGTGTCCGACTCTTTGCAACCCCATGAACCACAGCACGCCAGGCCTCCCTGTCCATCACCAACTTCCGGAGTTCACCCAAACCCATGTCCATTGAGTCGGTGATGCCATCCAACCATCTCATCCTCTGTCGTCCCCTTCTCCTCCTGCCCTCAATCTTTCCCAGTATCAGGGTCTTTTCAAATGAGTCAGCTCTTAGCATCAGGTGGCCAAAGTACTGGAGTTTCAGCCTCAGCATCAGTCCTTCCAAAGAACACCCAGGACTGATTTCCTCTAGGATGGACTGGTTGGATCTCCTTGCAGTCCAAGGGACTCTCAAGAGTCTTCTCCAACACCACAGTTCAAAAGCATCAATTCTTCGGTGTTCAGCTTTCTTCATAGTCCAACTCTCACATCCATACATGACCACTGGAAAAACCAAAGCCTTGACTAGACAGACCTTTGTTGGCAAAGTAATGTCTCTGCTTTTCAATATGCTGTCTAGGTTGGTAATAATTTTTCTTCCAAGGAGTAAGCGTCTTTTAATTTCATGGCTGAAGTCACCATCTGCAGTGATTTTGGAGCCCCCCAAAATAAAGTCAGCCACTGTTTCCACTGTTTCCCCATTTATTTGCCATGAAGTGATGGGACCAGATGCCATGATCTTAGTTTTCTGAATGTTAAGCTTTAAGCCAACTTTTTCACTCTCCTCTTTCACTTTCATCAAGAGGCTCTTTAGTTCCTCTTCACTTTCTGCCATAAGGGTGGTGTCATCTGCATATCTGAGGTTATTGATATTTCTCCCGCAATCTTGATTCCAGCCTGTGCTTCCTCCAGCCCAGCGTTTCTCATGATGTACTCTGCATATAAGTTAAATAAGCACGGTGACAATATACAGCCTTAACGTACTTCTTTTCCTATTTAGAACCAGTCTGTTGTTCCATGTCCAGTTCTAACTGTTGCTTTCTGACCTGCATACAGATTTCTCAAGAGGCAGGCCAGGTGGTCTGGTATTCCCATCTCTTTCAGAATTTTCCACAGTTTATTGTGATCCACACAGTCAAAGGCTTTGCAATAGTCAATAAAGCAGAAAGAGATGTTTTTCTGGAACTCTCTTGCTTTTTTGATGATCCACTGGATGTTGACAATTTGATCTCTGGTTCCTCTGCCTTTTCTAAATCCAGCTTGAACATCTGGAAGTTCATGGTTCACGTATTGCTGAAGCCTGGCTTGGAGAATTTTAAGCATTACTTTACTAGTGTGTGAGATGAGTGCAATTGTGTGGTAGTTTGAGCATTCTTTGGCACTGCTTTTATTTGGGATTGGAATTAAAACTGACCTTTTCCAGTCCTGTGGCCACTGCTGAGTTTTCCAAATTTGCTGGCATATTGAGTGTAGCACTTTCACAGCATCATCTTTTAGGATCTGAAATAGCTCAACTAGAATTCCATCACCTCCACTAGTTTTGTTCATAGTGATGCTTCCTAAGGCCCATTTGACTTTGCATTCCAGGATGTCTGGCTCTAGGTGAGTGATCACACCATCGTGGTTATCTGGGTTGTGAAGATCTTTTTTGTACAGTTCTTCTGTGTATTCTTGCCGCCTCTTCTTAATATATTCTGCTTCTCTTAGGTCCATACGATTTCTGTCCTTTATTGAGCCCATCATCTGAAAGATGAACTCCCCAGGTCGGTTGGTGCCCAATATGCTACTGGAGATCAGTGGAGAAATAACTCCAGAAAGAATGAAGGGATGGAGCCAAAGCAAAAACAACACCCAGTTGTGGATGTGACTGGTGATAGAAGCAAGGTTCGATGTTCTAAATAGCAATAATGCATAAGAGCCTGTATGTTAAGTCCATGAATCAAGGCAAATTGGAAGTGGTCAAACAGGAGATGGCAAGAGTGAACATCGACATTCTAGGACTCAGCGAACTAAGATGGACTGGAATTGGTGAATTTGACTCAGATGACCATTATATCTACTACTGTGGGCAGGAATCCCTTAGAAGAAATGGAGTAGCCATCATAGTCAACAAAAGAGTCTGAAATGCAGTACTTGGATGCAATCTCAAAAACGACAGAATGATCTCTGTTCATTTCCAAGGAAAACCATTCAATATCACGGTAATCCAAGTCTATGCCCCGACCAGTAACGCTGAAGAAGCTGAAGTTGAACAGTTCTATGAAGACCCACAAGACCTTCTAGAACTAACACCCAAATAAGATGTCCTTTTCATTATAGGGGACTGGAATGCAAAAGTA